>NW_016804690.1:3909001-3948401 GCF_001698545.2 Rhinopithecus bieti
CCATTTGCCCATTTTCAACAAAAATTATTTAGGTCTTGTAGGATGGATAAATCGAAAGTGCCGTTTTCTGACCATTTAGAGCCATTGTCAAGTTTGTATTGGGGCCAAGCAGTGTTGCAGAAGAAAATAAGGCATTTAGATTTTAGGTCAGGTGTGAGTTGAAGAGGTTTTAAGTTCTTGAGAACACAGGCTAAGGGAGAAGAAGGAGCAGTGGAGGGTGGAAGGTTGCCCATAGTGAAGGAGGCAAGCCTAGAGAAAAGAGAGAGTAGAGACACGGAGAGAAGGGGTTGGGGGGTTCTTACCCTCCAGAAAAGCAGGAAAGGGGTCGGGATGTGGAGATAAAGGGTTGGGGTGCAGAAATAAGGGGTCAGGGTGTGGAGATAAGGGGTTGTTCTTGCCCCCCAGAAAAGCGGAGAAGGGGTCAGGGGTTCTTGCTCCCCTCAGAAAAGCAGAGAAGGAGTAGAGACAGGGAGAGAAGGGGCTGTGGGTGCTTGCCCCACCCCCCCCAGAAAAGTAGTACTTGCTGCTAAGGGTGAAGGACCAAGGCAGGCGTCCCTGCATGGTCAGACACCTCTGAAACGTGGGTGAATAATCAGGTAGGCGTCCCCACGTGATTAAACACCAAGGGAAGACTGTCTTCCCGAGTCCATGACTGGCGCCAGAGTTTTGGGTCCATGAATAAAACATGTCTCCTTTGTCTCTACCAGAAAAGGAAAGCAACTGAAATTAAAAGAAGAGAAAGATTGAAGTGTGGCATCAAGATTGAAAGGATAAAGAGGTTGAGGGATAGTGAGAGAGGTTGGAGAAGAGAGTAAAAAAAGGTCGCTTACCCAATTTGAAATTGGTGAGATGTTCCTTGGGCTAGTCGGTCTGAGGACCTGAGGTCGTAGGTGGATCTTTCTCACGGAGCAAAGAGCAGGAGGACAGGGGATTGATCTCCCAAGGGAGGTCCCCTGATCCGAGTCACGGCACCAAAATGTCATGCATGTCTGTGTGAAGGGACCACCAAACAGGCTTTGTTTGAGCAATAAAGCTTTTTAATCACCTGGGTGCAGGGGGGCTGAGTCTGAAAAGAGAGTCAGCAAAGGGAGATAAGGGTGGGGCCGTTTTATAGGATTTGGATAGGTAAAGGAAACTTACAGTCAAAGGGGGGTTGTTCTCTGGTGGGCTGGAATGGGGGTAACAAGGTGCTCAGTGCGGGAGCTTTTTGAGCCAAGATGAGCCAGGAAAAGGAATTTCACAAGGTAATGTCATCACTTAAGGCAAGGACCGGCTATTTTCACTTCTTTTGTGTTGGAGTGTCATCAGTTAAGGCAGGGGCAGGGCATTTTCACTTCTTTTGTGATTCTTCAATTACTTCAGGCCATCTGGGCGTATATGTGCAAGTCACAGGGGATGTGATGGCTTGGCTTGGGCTCAGAGGCCTGACACAAGGCATCAAAATCAATATATGTAAAAAGTATATTGGTTCCATCCAGAAAGACGGAGACAACTCAAAGCAGGGAACGGGCATCCAGGTCACAGGTTGGTGGGAGACAAAGGGTTACATCCTTTTGAGTTTCTGATTAGCCTTTCCAAAGGAGACAATTAGATATCCATATTTCAGTGAGCAGAGGAATGACTTTGAATAGAATGGGAAGCAGGTTTGTCCTGAGCAGTTCCCAGCTTGACTTTTACCTTTAGTTTCGTAATTTGGGGGCCCCAAGATTTTCTTTTCACATTTCCCCCCTTTTCCTTTTTAAAATCTTTTTGAGAAAGCATTTTAGAAGAAAATGAGTCTCTGATTTCAAGTTTCATCTGATCTCTCATGGCAAGGACGGTTTATTCCTAGACAGGTAGGCCCCAAAACTTCATTTTTAGCAGGTTTTGAAGTCTCATTTCCTATGAAGAGAAAATAAGGGGAGGAAGGGAGTAAAACAACAGTAAACAAAAGAACAATTCTGGAAAGCGGCTTATGTATGTAAATGGGTTGCTGTTATTTTCTTCTGAAGTTTAAGTTGTCTAGCTTCAGTTTGCAGGGCTTTAAGAAAGCACTGCTTTAGTTTTCAGTGATTTCAAATTAGGAAAAAAATGGGGGAATAAAAGAAAAGAAAGAAGAAAAATATCGAAAATGTTATTTTGTAGACTTGTAGCCAGGAAAAATTATAGTTCAGCCCAAACTGTAGAAAATAATAAAAATTGAAAAACATTAGGCAAGACTAGAATCTAACAAGTGAGCTATAGTTTTTGAAACATATTTTTTTTCTCTCTCTCCAGTTTCCCATTTTCACTAAAGACAAATCATGGTAGGACCAACTTGCTTTATTTTACCTGGCCAGATTGTTTGTATAAAGTACAGCAAGAATAATTATTTTCACATAGGCTTTTAAAATTGTCGATGAAACTTTGTTCCATAGAAGAAATTTCAAGACATTTTTAAAGCCGAGCCTCACCATGGATCTGTACCATCAAATACCTATGAGCTGGGTGAATTACCTCTCCTCTTGAGGTTCCAAGATAAACCTAGGGCTCCTGGGCCTGTCAGAAGGTGACATTCTTTACTAACGACAGGTCAGAAACCCTGTACAGGGACTCTGTAGACAAAGTATGAGGCCACTTTTCCCAAGGGCTTTTATTGGCTGCATAAGTCAGATTTTGTTCTTTAAGGAAAGCATGCCATTCCAGTCAAAGTCTTGGTAAAGTAACCAGTTTCTCCAATTGTGTCCTCTTACAAATGAGTACAGATTCTTATTGCACTTATGCAAATAACTGTATTGTCATAAGTTAAGAATACTCACCAATAGTTTCCAAATTCTGGAGAAATCAGGTAGAGAGAAACAAATATGCTCCAAGTTTTGTTCATAGGAGTGTACTCAATTGTTAAAAGCTGTCAATAGCTCAAAGGAAAACTTTCAAGACTCTGAAAAGCAAAGCAAAGGATCAGCAATGTTTTAAGCAATAAGTCAAAAAGATTACTTCAGTCCATGCAGTTAATTCTTGTTTTGCTTGATATTATGGACATTTTAGCTCTCCTTGAGTCCACCTTGGGCACATGTCATCAGGACTTTGTGTGGCTATGTCATGGGCGTGCATCCTCAACACTGGCAAAATAAACTTTGTAAATAAACTTTCTAAATTAACTAAGACCCTCTCAGATATTTGGAGTTCACAAATCAAAATTAAAAACTTTTGTACTTCAAAGGACACCACCAAGAAATTGAAAGGAGTGGAAGACACTATTGGCAAATTGTAGGTCTTATTATATAAGGGACTTGTATGCAGAATATATAAAGAACTGCTACAACTCAACCATCGTGGAACAAGTAACTCAATTTTAAAACAAAGCGTTTGAATAGGTACTACTCCAAAGAAGATATATAAATGACTAATATGTATAAGAAAAGACAATCCACATCATTAATCATTAGGGAAACACAAATTAAACCATGCTGAAATATCACCTCACACCCACTAAGATGGCTATAATAAAAAAGATAACAATAAATGCTGGTGAAGATGTAGATAAACTGGAACCCTTGTACATTCCTGATGACAATATAAAATGAAGTAGCCACTATGGAAAAAAATTTGGCAGTTTTCCAAAATGTTCTACATGGAGTTGCCAATGACCCAGCAATTCCATTCATAGGTTGTGATATTATGATTATATGTTTAGGTTTTCCTCCATGGTTTCTGGCTAATAACTCCACTAGCCCTTTTTACAGTCTTTTACTATAATGTTGGGGTGTTTTAGGCCTCATGCAATAGAATCTCTCTCCCTGACCTTCTCCCATCCTCTTTACACCTTCCCAAGGCAAGACTTTAATCTAATTGTGGGTTAGAAGACTCTCATTCCAGGAGCAGTCCTGCCTCAAACTCTGGGGAAAGGAATGCTATGCAGAGAGGCCACAAAAAGTCTGAACAGACAGACCTTACTGGGTTTAGATCAGGCACCTTTTGTCCAATCACATTTCTACATGGTTGTCAACCATATCTATGTAATAAAGCCTCAATGAAAACCCAAAGGGACATGGTTCAGAGAGCTTCCAGATAGTTGGAATGTGGAGACCCTGGAGGGTGGCATGCCAGGAGAGGGCATGGAAGTTCTGCTTTCCTTCCCCCATGCCTCACCCTATGCTTCTCTTCATCTGTATCTTTTGTATCTTTTTATAGCCCTTATAATAAACCTGTAAACACAATTGTTTTTCTCAGTTCTGAGATCTGCTCCAAGCAAACTAATCAAACACAAATTAATCCAGCAAACTAATCCAGGAGGGCATGGGAACCCCGATTTAAAGCTAGTTGATCAGAAATTTTGGAATCCCAGACTTGTGACTGGGTCTAAAGTGGGGGGCACAGTCTTGGGGGACTGATTCCTCAAACTGTGAGATCTGACACTATCTCCATGTAGACAGTACCAGCACTGAATTACAGGATGACCATTTGGGTGTCCTCTACAGAACTGATTGCTTGCTTGCTGGTGGAGAGAAATCCCCACATATTTTGAGGTCATGGGAGTCTTCTGTGTTCATTATTACTGTGTTGATGTGAGAACAGAGGGAAAAAAAGGGTTTGAAAAACATGTTAAACACAGATGTATATCCAACAGAAATGAGAATACATGTCCACATAAAATATGTACACAAATGTTTATGGCAAAATTATTCATAATAAACAAAAACACAGAAACAACCCAAACATCAATGGATGAATGGCTGAACAAAATTTGATATATCCAACCAATGGAATATTATTCAGCCCTGAAAACAAATGAGGCACTAATACATGTTACAACATGGATGAACCTTGAAAATATCATGCTAAGTGAGAGAAGCTGGTCACCAAAGGCCACATTTTGTATTATTCCATTTATATGAAATGTGCAGAATAGGCAAATCCACAGAAAAATAAAGTTGGTTGGTAGATATCTGGGGTTGGGAGAAAATTTGGATTGACCACTAATGGGTACATAGTTTCTTTTGGAAGTGATGAAAACATTCTAAATCTGATTTTGGTGATGTTTGCACAACCCTCAAAACACAGTAAAAACCACTGAATTATATAATTTAAATGGGTAAACTGTATGATATGTGAATGATATCCCAATAAATCAGTTTTTTTAAAAAAAGACTGGCCTTATGTAGAAAGGTTTGTTAGAGGATACAGCAACAACTTAGAAACAGGGCTTACATTATAGTCAGGAAAATGGATTCCTTGCATACAAAGATAAAGTAAACTGCAGTTCAATAAGCTAAGGTAAAATCAGTAACACTTTCAGAGCTAAGGGATTTCAGAGGTGGGAAAAGTCCTCTAGGCAGAGGAAGAGGGAGATGGGGAGAGGTTCAGAAAAAGCTTTCAGCTGGGCCTGAAAAGGTGAAAATTCTTAAGTAGGAAAGTACAAAAGACCTAGGCATGTGGTCCTGCAGGCTGGTCACATCATGGACGAAGGCAGAAAAGATGGAAATGTGAAGGACATGGTGGGACATGGTGGTTCACGCCTGTAATCCCAGCACTTTGGGAGGCCAACATGGGTGGATCACTTGAGGCCAGGAGTTTGAAACCAGCCTGGCTAACACGGGAAAATCCCATCTCTGCTGAAAGTACAAAAATTAGCTGGGTGTGGTGGCGGCGCCTGTAATCCCAGCTACTCAGGAGGCTGAGGCAGGAGAATCTCTTGAACCCGGGAGGTGGAGGTTGCAGTGAGCTGAGATGGCTCCACTTCACTCCAGCCTGCGACAGAGCAAGACCCTGTCTCAAAAAAACAAAAAATTGTGAAGGACATGTTCAGAAAGTTTGGCTCTAGCCAAGCGTTTGTATAACGTAGCAATGGATTTTTTTAAGTCAATTGAATAGGTTAAAATGGTGTATTTTTGTGCTAATATGCATTTCTATTATTATTGAGGATGTATTTGCAATGTTCTTTTTTTTCCTTTTAATTTACAAGAGTTCTGTTTCAATTCAGCATATATTACACACACACTTTTTTTTTTACAATTTAACCCACAGTTCTATCTGAATTTTGGGTGAGGATATGGCATGATATAGGGATCTATTTATACTATTATTTTTTACATAAATAGCAAATTGTCCCAGCATCATTTATCAAGTAATCTACCCTTTCCAGATAGATTTAAAATGCCTCTTCCATCACATAAACAGTAGCTCCAAGCCAGCAGACCCCATTTGTCATCTGGTTTCTCATGCTTCCAGCACAGCACAGTGGCGTGCAGTTTGGGAAGCAAAGATCTTGCAGAGATCTACCCAGAAGAGAACACTGGGGGCCTCCTGAACAAGCAATAATAGAAGATTATGGTTCATTCCACACGGTCACTTACACAGTGTGCTGGAGAAGGCATCAAATGATCTAGCAAATGTCCATCACCATATGTCAGGGTGGTGGAATTACCAATGTTTTTCATATCCCTCTTTTCCTCCATTCAAATCTTCTGTGACTAAATATTCAGAAGACAAACAATAAATAGTAATCAAACAAAAACACTTTTAGGACATTTAAAGCCTTAAAGGTTTAAAAGAACTCATCTACAGGCATGTCTGGGTCCACCACACAGTGTTATCCTGGGTGCAGAGGCCCCTAGAGATTTTTGTGCCCAAGCCCATCTGGCTGGCTCCCCAGAAGAGCGATCATCTTTTTACACTGTGACCCTATGGCTCCAGCCAGTCTTGATCCATCTAAACTCTATTTCCCCAGAGCAGCTCTCCCTTCCCTCAGCCTCTGCCTGAAACATCACCCCTTAACTGAATTTCAAGGGGGTGAGCTGCGTAACAGTTACTGTCTGACCGGGAGCCGTGGCTCAAGCATGTAATCCCAGCACTTTGGGAGGCCAAGGTGGGTGGATCATCTGAGGTCAGGAGGTCAAGGTCAGCCTGGCCAATGTGGTGAAACCCTGTCTCCACCAAAAATACAAAAAAATTAGCCGGGCATAGTGGTGGGCGCCTGTAGTCCCAGCTACTCGGGAGGCTGAGGCAGGAGAATTGTTTGAACCTGGGAGGCGGAGGTTGCAGTGAGCTGAGATCGCACCATTGCACTCCACTCCAGCCTCCAGCCTGGGAGACAACAGTGAAACTCCGTCTCAAAAAAAAAAAAAAAAAAAAAAAAAAAAAGATTGCTGCCTATATTTTCCTAAGGAGAGGGAGATTTCACTGAACCTAATACTGTATTTGGAAGCCACAAAGTTGTTTCTTCCCTAAGTTTTGGAGAAATCAACATGGGGAACCCACAGACCCTCAAATGGGAAGAGAAGTGCTTGGGAAAGGGGAACTGCCTAGTGTAAAGCCCTCCTGGACAACAAGCATAAAATGTGTGTGTGTTCAGGGGAGTGGGTGAACCAGAGCAGAAGCAGCGTTTCAGGATCTATCTGGAGGGAAGGCATGACCAAGAAGGGTGTGGAATCCACCCAGCCTGAGAAGTCTCCTGTGGGGCCTTGTGCATGGAGAGGCCTCTTGGTCTCACTTCCTCATTTGAATAAGGAGGATAATAACATCTATGTTACTGGACACTTATGAGGATTAAATGACATGTGATACTGAGCACCTAGCAGGGCCTGAATTTTACTGAGGCTCACGTGTTAATTTCCTCCACTCAGCTCTGCCTTAAATGCACAAAAGGCACCACTCCTGTCCCCTTCAGGAGGGCCTGAAATGTGCCTAGAAGCAGACTCCAGAGCCAGGAGACACCAATGGGGAGCATGTGTACAGTAAGTCTCTGTCTCCCCCAGGGAGGACAAGGTCAGGGACGGGGCCAACCATGTGACTTTCCAGGTTCCAAGGTAAAAATGACAAGGGCACAGGAAATACTTTGGCTGCAGCAGAAAACCCCAGAGCTTGGCTTTGCACATTGTCTTTCTGGCCCAGCATAGAGGTATTGTGCAAATTAAACAAATAAACAGTAATCTTGGCTTTGGGCTCAAAAGACTCCACATTCTCCTGTTTCTTCCTCCAGTTGGTGCCTTCCCTATCGCTCAGACCAAAATCCTAGAGAATTCTTTGGTTCTGCTCTTTCCCTAAGTCCCACACTCATATTGACAAATTTTACCACCTCTATTTTCTTTCCTTTCCTTTTTTGGAGGGTGGGGGGGCTAAGGGGATGGGGACAGGGTCTCACTTTGTTGCCCAGACTGGAGTACGGTGGCAAAATTATAGCTCACTGAAGCTTCAAACTCCTGGGCTTGAGGGATCCTCCAGCCTCAGCCTCCTGAGTAACTGGACTACAGGTATATGTCACCATGCTCAGCTAAACATTTTTCATTTTTTTAGAAACAGAGTTCTTGCTATGTTGCCCAGGCTGGTCTCGAATTCCTGACCTCAAGCAATCCTCCTACTCTGGCTTCCCAAGGCATTGGGATTACAGGCTTGAGCCACTGCACCCATTTCCTCAATAGTGCTCCAGTGGGCTTTCTCTTTTCCATTGCTCCTGGACCACCCAAGGCCTCTTCCACTCCTTCCTGCTTCAGCTATGCCTACCCCAAGCCAGCCTATTTCCATAGCAGTTAGGGGGATCTTTTCAAACCATGGAGTGGATCCTACTGCCACGCCTCCCCCTACTTAGAACCTATCAAAAATTTCCCCTTCACTTCCCCTCACAGTCAGTAGAGCCTACGGGAAGTGGGGAGGGGACACCTTCACTTCCCACTCCCACTTCCTTCCTCTCCCCTCTCCAGTGAAACTGGCTTCCCTTCCCAACCACTCTGAGCTCCCACCTTCCTGAAGGCACTGAAGGCATCCCTTCTGACAACCTTGCAGTTCTTACCCCTGCCCCGAGCGCCTGCCCCAAGGCTGTCGAGTCTTCCCACAGGCCTCCCTGCCCATCCACAGGAGGCTAGGGCCCCCTCGTTTGCTTCCCCATAGCAGCTGACTATTCATTTGTCTTTTATCCTTGGTCTGCCCCTCAGTAGGAGGCAAGCAGGCAGGCACCATGGCCCTGGTTGCCTGTGCACTGTCCCAGCCTAGTGACAGGTGCAGAGCAGGTGTCAGGTCACATTTGTTAAATGTCTGAGTGACCAAATAGGTGAAAGAATTAGCCAGGCATGGTGGTGCATGCCTGTAGTCCCAGCTACTCGGGAGGCTGTGGCAGGAGCATCCCTGGAGCTTAGGAAGTTGAGACCGCAGTAAACTGTGACTGCACCACTGTGCTCCAGCCTGGGTGACAGAGACCCTGCCTCAAAATAAATAAGTCAGTAGGTGAAAGGAATTGGTAACGAATGACGCTATAGAGCCAAGCACACTTCTTTGACTTTCCAAGGTACAGTGTCATGGTGGGTTAGGGTAGGGCCCTAAGCAGACACCCACATATTGGACTTCAGGCTAGCATAGAGCCCCAGAATTTGTATGGGAGCTTGAGTGCTGACTTTTTGGAGAGAACCCAGCATCGGTCATGCCAGCACCTCCTCTCTGGGCCATCTGTGTTTGTCTGTCCTTGTTTACTACAAGAGATAGGAACAAAGCGAAATTATTTTTCCTACTCACACACCCAACACTCCACACAAAACACTTCTGAGACCAGATGTTCCCCACACACTAAGCACTTCTCCGGTAGACACCAGCTGAGTGTCCTGTAATTCAATCAATTTGGACCTGAGTCACCTGGAGTCAGTCAGATCCCTCAGGTTAAGGGACCAGACCTGCCAGACTGCCTCCTACTTCAGACACCAATCCCAAGTGGTAGGTTGTCATCTATACTTCTGATCAACCAGCTATAAATCAGAGTTCTCATGACCTGTTCCTTAGGTTAGATTAATATGCTGGGCTGGCTCACAGAACTCAGAGAAACACTTATGTTTACCAGTTTATTATCTTACTAAAGGCTACAGTAAGGATACAGATGAACAGCCAGACGTATATATATAGGGCAAGGTCTGGAAAGGTCTCAAGTGCAGGAACTTCTGTCCCCAAGGAACTGTGGTGTGCCACCCTCTCAGCACATGATGTGTCCACCAACCAGGAAGCTCTCCGAACCTTGTAGTTCAGATTTTTTTTTTAGTTTTATTTTATTTATTTATTTTTAATTTCAACTTTTAGGTTCAGGGGGCACACGTGCAGGTTTGTTACATTAGCATATTGTATGATGCTAAGGTTGGGTGTAATTAATCCTGTTAGAGAAATGCAAATCAAAATCACAATGAGATACCATCTCATACCAGTCAGAATGGCTATTTTTTTCATTTCTAATTTTTGTGGGTTTATAGTAGGTGTATATATTTATGAGGTACATGAGATATTAATATTTTTGATGCAGGTACACAATGCATAATAATCACATCAGGGTAAATGAGGTATATATTGCCCTCAAGCATTTTTTTTCCTGTTTTTTAAATCATTTATTTTATTTTTTAAATTTTAAGTTCTGGGATACATGTGCAGAACGTGGAGGTTTGTTACATAGGTACACATGTGCCATGGTGGTTTGCTGCACTTGCCAACCCATCCTCTAGGTTTTAAGCCCCACATACATTAGGTGTTTTCCCTAATGTTCTCTCTCCCCTTGCCCCCCACTCCCCAACAGGCTCCCATGTGTGATGTTCCCCTCCTTGTGTCCATGTGTTCTCATTGTTCAACTCCCACTTGAGTGAAGTTCAGGGATTTTTATGGAGGCTTCATCACATGGGCATGATCAATTATTAACTCGATCTCCACCCCTCCCTTCTTCTCAGAGGATGGGTGATGGGGCTGAAATCTCCAAGCTTCTAAACATGACTTGTTCTTTCTAATGCCCAGCCCATATCTAGGAGCCCACCAAGAGGTGCCTCATTAGAACAAAAGATGTTCTGATCCCGCAGGAAATTATAAGAGTTTTAGGAGCTCTGTAACAGGAACCAGGGGCAGAGACCAAATACACATTTCCTATTATATCAGTACTATGGTTTGAATGTGTCCCCTCCAAAATTCAGGTGTTGGTAATGTGATGGTATTAAGGGTTGGGTCTTTTAAAAGGTGATTGTGCCATGAGGGCTCCTCCCTCATGAATGGGATTAGGACCCTTATAAAGGAGCTTGACAGAGAGTTCAACCCTCTTGCCCTTCTGCCTTTGGCCATGTGAGGGGACAGCCTTGCTTTCCTCTGGAGGATGCAGCAACAAGGCACCATCTTGGAAGCAGAGAGCAGCCCTCAGCAGACCCTGAACCTGCCAGTGCCTTGATGTTGGAATTTCCAGCCTCCAGAACTGTGAGAAGATAAATTTGTTCTTTATAAATTACTTAGTCTGTGGTATTCTATTACAGAGGCACATGTGGACTAAGACATCACAAGATCTCATTCACTCTTCGGCAGATGGACACAGAGTCCCTGCTCCACGCCAGGCTTCATTGAAGAAGGCATGAGGATTCAGCAGTGAACAAATTGGTCTCTGCCCTCACAGAGCAGACATTCGAATTGGGGGAGTGAATCTGCAAACAAGGGAGCAAACTGATAGAGAAGTAAGTACAGACAGGGTTGGTCGTGAGCAGGGGGCTGTGAGGGAGTCACACCTCAGATGCGGTGGGGCTAGGGGTCAGGTGAGTTCGTCACTTTGTCTGCTTCAATGTCCTCGTCTGTGAGATGAACTAATGAGCTTCTCTCCCCTTAGGGCCCTGCCCTCCTGTGTTCAGAGTCCTGCAGCAGTGCCTCATCCCACTCTGAGCAAGAGCCAAGTCTTCACACGGCCCATGAGGCCTGCAGGATGGCCCCATCCCCAGCTCCATGCTGCCCAACCCAGCTCCCTGTCCCTCTGCTCCTCCTGGGCATCCTGCTGCTCCTCAGTCAGGCCAGGCAACACATGGGACAAATGCCATCCACGTCCGGACCACATCTAGGGCAGCCCTTGGACAGCCCCTGGAACTATAGCTGAGGGTCCCACCCTTGCCACCCACACACACTTTCTGAATGAATGCTCCACTCTGGGCAAAGGGTACCTGAGTGCAGCAGCAGGGCCGTTGGAGCAGCTTTCCCAGGGCTGTGAGCAGTGACCCAGGGAGACTTCCCTCACAGCCTGCTTCCTTGTTCCTGAGCAGAGCTGTCCAATGGAAGTACCCAGGGCCCACACACTCCCTACAGATCTTTATGTTGGACATAAAACAATGAACAGAGACTAATGTTGCCCTAGATGTACAAAGCCTCCTATAGAGATTTGTACTGTTTCCTTTCTTGCCTTCTTTCCCTCCTGCCCTCCCCCAACCAAGCATGAAGCACCCACTATGTGCAAACATCAGGCTGGGGCCAGTAGGGGAAACCGCATCTGTGAACAGGTAATTCTCATATGCAGCAGAATAAGACAGGGGCTAAGAATCAGGACACACACCATGCTCCCAGGTCCAGAGGCTGATTCATTCCAGCTGCTGAGATCAGAGAAAGTTTCATCCAGGAGGGGCCCTTGCTTTGAGAGAGAAGCAGAATTTAAAGTGCAGAGTGGGGAGGCTAGGATGAAGGCCAGGGGTGGCCTCTCCTGGCCAATCCTGACCGTTCTGCCACTGGGAACCTTGATCAGGAGGGAGCCCAGAGCAGAGAAGGTGGTGGAGTTGGGAAAAACAGCCGCGGGACCAGCAAAACAACTTAAGACACCTATCCTCAGTGGGGCAGAGGCTGCTGGGAAAGCGATTCCCATTGTTTTTGTTTCCTTTGTTGGGGGCAGCATGAGAGGAGGCGGCAGGCCTGATATTGTCAGAGTGGCCTTGGGAGCTGCTTAAGAAGTCAAGAGGGAGCCCAGTAGGAAATGGCCCCTGTGAAATGAAAGACAATGATCCAAAAAAATGAGAGGTGATTTTGTCAGAGGCAGGACAGGAGAAAACACCTCAGACTCTGCATACCAGAGCAGGGAGGGACGAATGTACCATCTACTTCAACCTCACTGTTTTGCAGAAGATGCCCAGATTCAGTCAGGTGGGTGACTGGTTCGAGGTCACACGTGACTGATGGCTCTGCTGACTCCCAGTATAGTGCTCAGGTTGCTTCCTGGGCCTGAGAACAGGCAGAAAGGGAAGCCCTAAATGCTTTCTCTCTGCCTCCTGTGTCAGCTGAGGATGGCTGCAAATTCCCAGCTAAGCAGGATGACTTGCCCAGGTGTCTGGGATGACCTCATGGCATAGCTCCTCAGCAGGGCCTTGAGAGGAGGAGGCTACTGCCCCACCGCTCCCTGGCCTTGGAGGTCAAGGTCTCCTTACGCTCCCTGCCAACCAGCATCCATGGCTCTAAAGCTCAGGCTATCTAGGAGGTCTGGCTCCAGTCCCAACCAATCAGGAGAGCAAACAGGTAACTGTCATGCACGTCTGTGTGAAGAGACCACCAAACAGGCTTTGTGTGAGCAACATGGCTGTTTATTTTACCTGGGTGCAGGCAGGGCTGAGTCCGAAAAGAGAGTCAGCGAAGGGAGATAAGGATGGGGCCGTTTTATAGGATTTGGGTATTAGGTAAAGGAAAATTACAGTCAAAGGGGGATTGTTCTCTGGCGGGCAGGAGTAGGGGTCACAAAGTGCTCAGTGTGGGAGTTTTTGAGCCAGGATGAGCCAGGAAAAGGAATTCCACAAGATAATATCATTGCGTAAGGCAAGGACTGGCCATTTTCACTTCTTTAGTGGTGGAATGTCATCGGTTAAGGCGAGGCAGGGCATTTGCACTTCTTTTGTGATTCTTCAGTTACTTCAGGCCATCTGGGTGTATAAGTGCAAGTCACAGGGGATGCAACGGCTTGGCTTGGGCTCAGAGGCCTGACAGTAATTATTATTATTATTATGATAACAAACAGGTAATTATTTTATGCTTGCAGCAGAAGGCACCTCCTTTGTAAAGGCTTCTGTTTGCCAAGGTCAGTTCATGACTGAGGCACACACCACTGCCCTCTCCCTGCCAGCCTCTGGTCTCCCACTCCAGCCACACTGTCGCTTCCGAGTTTCTTTCACCTTTAGGATCTTGCATCTGTAACTACCATTGCCTGAAACCCTCTTCCTCTCCCACCCTTCTGTACTTCCTCTGCCTGGGCATCACCTACTCATCCGCAGGTCCCAGCTTGGACACCCATTCTTTTTGAGAAGCCTTTCCAGGATGGGGTGAGGTGCCCTTCCGAAGGGCCCCCTCAATCCCTGCTTGTACATGCTCATCATACTGGATTGTAGTTGCCTGGAAGTGTGCAAGACAAAACACACCGAGTTCTTTCTGTGGGTTCCACGCTTGTGAGAATTCACTCACTCCATCCTGTTGATGGCTCTAGGAAGTGGTATTATCCCCATTTGTCAGTTGGGCAAACTCATCAGAGTTGTTGAGCCTCTTGCCCAAGGTCACACCATGAGTTGTGGAGTCAGATTCCACAGAGCCAGTGTGGTAGACAGATCAATGTGCCACCCACATCCTCCTTCGAGCGAGGACTCTGCGCCGCTTGTTGGGAGTGTTGTCAGCAGACAACTTTGCAGCGCAGAGCCCCTTCAAGGATTGCCGCAGCAACCCAGAGCTGCCTGGCCTGAAGGTATCTCTGTCCCAGGGCAGCTCATCCATCAGTTGATCAACGTCTTATATAATTGTTACTGGCAAAAGGGGTCTTGGATTTTGTACAGGAAGGAATTCAAGGCAAGTTATGGGGTGGAGTGAAAGAAGTGAGTTTATTGAAATGACCCCATTACAGGGTAGGGTGTCCTCAGAAAACAAGCAGAGGAATGTCTTTAAGTTTTTCTTATGTGGGGCCTTCCCTATGTCAACACTAAGCTAAGCTGTGCCTACATCCAGGTGCACTGATAGCTTGAGAAATTTTATTATTTTATTGATTTAAAGAAAACTATCCTTAACATTTTAGTGTATTAATACATTAAAGTATAAGTATAGTTATCTTGAAAGCATATATTGTTATGGGTATTGGGACATCTGAACTTTCTGTTGTAGGAGTTTGTCCTCAAAGGCATTATCAAACTGTTTTCTTGGCTTAGGATAGGTCATGACTGGCATCTTAGGATAGGTCATGACTGGCAAGGAAAGTATCTTGCTAGTTTTAATACAGATTTTCTTTCTTCTTTCTTTCTTTCTTTTTTTTTTGAGATGGGGTTTCGCTCTTGTTGCCCAGGCTGGAGTGCAATGGTGCCATCTTGGCTCACTGCAACCTCCACCTCCTGGGTTCAAGCGATTCTCCTGCCTCAGTCTCCTGAGCAGCTGGGACTACAAGCGCCTGCTACCACCCCTGGCTAATTTTGTGTGTGTGTGTGTATTTTTAGTAGAGACGGGGATTCACCATGTTGGCCAGGCTGGTCTCAAACCCCTGACCTTAGGTAATCCACCTGCCTCAGTCCCCCAAAGTGCTGGGATTATAGGCATGAGCCACCATGCCTGGCTGACAGAGTTGATTTTATTTATTTTATTTTATTTATTTATTTTTTTGAGATGGAGTCTTGCTGTGTTGCCAGGCTGGAGTGCAGTGGCACAATCCTGGCTCACTACAATCTCCACCTCCCGGGTTCAAGCGATTCCCCTGCCTCAGCCTCCTGAGTAGCTGGGACTACAGGCACACACTACCACGCGTGGCTAATTTTTTCGTATTTTAGTAGAGGGGGTTTCACCATGTTGGCCAGATGGTCTCAATCTCTTGACCTTGTGATCCGCCCACCTCGGCCTCCCAAAGTGCTGGGATTACAGGCATGAGCCACTGTGCCCGGCTCCAGAGTTGATTTTAAAATGGTGTCACTCTGGCTCTCTGAGGACCATGCTTCCCTAACATAATGGCCCGGCCATCCCATTGCAAGTCGGGTCAACCCTGAAGGGCCATTCTGGTTTCAGAGCTCCTGGTGGGGTGGGCTGCGACCTTTGCTGGGTCTGCACTGCAGCTCAATTTCTCCCCCTGTCCAGTCCTGCTTCCTTCTCATGTGGGGTTGATCAAGGGACTCCTGCTAGTCATCACCCTGTACACTAAACTCCAGCCCTCAACAGAGAGTCTGACACTGGAACTCACAGCCATAAGGGCTCCCTCCCTTCTAACACCTCCCAGTGGAGCAGGCCCAGCATCTAGCCTGAGACCAGCACACAGCAGGGGCTCAACTGTGTTTGTTGAATAAGTGAATAAATACACAAATGAAGAGACTTTCAGAGATTAAGGAAAGTGCATATTTGCCTTCCAGTTTGTCACAATAGCTATTAGTAAGTATGTTGCCATCATGTTTGCAATGAGCAGTGACAGTGACCCCTTTGCACCTCCTCAGGGCCCAGGGGTTTTCTCATTGATCCTCACACTGCCTGTTTGTCCTGTGCACCCTCGTGCATTGGGGAGCTGACAGGACTTCTTCCATCCCGTGTTACAGATAAGGTGAGTTTGGGTGTCCAGAAACAAGGCCATAGGCCGACCAGAAGGGGAAGTGAGTTCAGGGCAAAAATTGAGTCCCTCCTTGTCAGGGGTGACTGGGAGAGATCAAAAGCTACACACAAACCCTTTCTTTCCCGCTGCCTTGAACCAGCCCAGGCTCTGTCTTCTCCAGCCTTCTCTCTCCTGCTATTCCTGAGCCACAGCCCCCAACCCAGTTCTCCTGCAGCTCCTGCCGCCAGGTTTGCTTTGCAGCAAAGGGAAAGTTGGGTCTCCAATTTTTCTGGAAGGAGAGAAGAATACAAATGGATGGGGAGACAGGTTGTGTCTCTCCTCTCCTTTCCCTCTCACCTCCTCTCCCTCTCACCCTTTCCCTCTCACCTCCTTTCCCTCTCACCTCTCACTCCTCTCCCTCTCACCTCCTCTCCCTTTCAGGGAGGGAACACCCTGGTTCCCTCCCTGTACTCTCCCCACCACCCTGCCCTACCCCTAGCTCTCAGACCTTTTTCCTGTCCTCCCACAGGTCAGAGGCAGCTGACTTTCTCATTTGAGGATCAATGAGAAAACCCCTGGGCCCTGAGGAGGTGCAAAGGGGTCACTGTCACTGCTCATTGCAAACATGATGGCAACATACTTACTAATAGCTATTGTGACAAACTGGAAGGCAAATATGCACTTTCCTTAATCTCTGAAAGTCTCTTCATTTGTGTATTTATTCACTTATTCAACAAACACAGTTTGTTGCAGGGTCAGTTGCAGAGGCAGAACACTTAATATCCTACGGGTTAGGCTCTTAATGCACTTCATCGTTAACCTTCCAAATAGGCCTCTGAAGTAGATGCCATCTACTTTGCAAATGAAATTCAAAGTTGAAGAGCTTGTCTGAGGTCACACAGATACAGGATTAGAAGCCAGCTGGTCCAATGCCAACACTGTTCCTATTAGGCAGGTGGCTTCCTGCTGCCCGTGGAGCCTCGAAAGGTGACTTCTGTGCCCCTGGGGTGAACAGCGGAGGGTTGCTTCATCAGAACAAAATTGCAGCCAGTGGGAATAGTTACTGCAGCTGCAGAAATCACACCAAGGAAGTGTGGCAAAATTGCAAAGCAAATTCAACCCCCTTGACTTGGGAGTCACAAACCCCTTCACATGCTTCCTTCTGTGTTTTGACCATGGCAAATCCACAGCTAAGCTATCTCATCATCTCAAAAATCCAGAGTACAATGTCAGCACCTCAAGTCTTTATTGGAGTCTTGCTAACTATTTTGCTTACATAAATGCAACGAGGAATGCATGTTGGATATCATTATATCTAAAGCTTACCCTTCCTTGTGGTCATTGGAGGTTAACAGGAGTGTGAGCCAAAGCAGCAAAGGTAAAAAGCCATGTTCCCTTAACTCTGCCTGCCAGCAGAATTTCACGAAGCCCCTGACTCTGTGACATGCAACTCTCTGGAAAGATGCCCTGAAGACAAACTAGGATACAGCACAGGGCACCCCCATATCTCCTGCCTGAGTCACTACATTCCTTAAAATATAAATCACCATAGTCCTTGCTGTTTCCTACACATAACATCCCCCAAACAAGCAATAATAGAAGATTATGGTTTGTTCCACAGTCACTTCACATTGTGCTGTAGAAGACCTCAAATGATCTAGCAAACGTCCATCACCATATATCTGGGTGGTGGAATTACCAACGGTTAGTGGTTACACTTCTGTAATCTGGAGCTAGATGTGATCTTGAACCCAAACTTTGATGTGATTTTGCAGCTACTTAACCTCCACCACCTGCGTATAAGCAATGGGCTGAAACACTATGCTGGAGCAGCCTGACGGGATCTCTCTAAAGGGCTGCTCCTCAGCTTTAAGCCTCAATCTAGAAGATTTCCGTATAAAATTGACTTTAATGCTTTAAAAGCTTGATTTTTTTTTTTTTCCTTCAGTTGACAGGAGCTTGAGAGGAAACGGAAGGAAGAGGCAGCTGAAACTGACAGAAAGCGCAGTCTTGGGTCCTGATTTCAGCACTTCCTGGCCAAAGCACCAGAGCCAAATTCCCTAAGTTTCCTCAACTGCAGTTTTATTATCTATAAAACAGAGATAATCATAATAGTATCTACCTCATTGACACTGTTACTGAGAATGAAATGGAGAATAAAATGCTGCTAAACCACCGAGCACAGTGCCTCGTGTACCTACTGAATGTTTATTTATTTTCATTTTTTTGAGACTGAGTTTCACTCTGTCACCCAGGCTGGAGTACAGTGGCACTATCTCGGCTCACTGCAACCTCTGCCTCCCAGGTTCAAGCGATTCTCATGCCTCAGTCTCCTGAGTAGCTGGGATTACAGGCGCCTGCCCCCACGCCTGGCTGATTTTTATATTTTGAGTAGAGATGGGGTTTCACCATGTTGGCTAGGCTGGTCTTGAACTCCTGACCTCAAGTGACCTGCCCACCTAAGCCTCCCAAAGTGCTGGAATTACAGGTGTGAGCCATCGCACCTCGTCCCTACTGGATGTTTAATGCATCTTAGTTCGCAGTGATCATGAACATGCCCCAGAACTGGGACCAGGGGAAGCAGATGGGGTTCTATTCAGGGGCTTGTGGGATTCTATGAATGGCTCATTGCTTTATCAAAATGAAAACACTGAAAGACAAATTCAAGTCTGATTTTGTATAGGAGAATGATAGCTGTGAAAATATTTTATAATTACATACTTTTTTTCTCCTTGACTCTAAGAACTCAAAATGCAAAAATCATCATCCTTGCCAGAAAGCATCTTTGCTTCCAAGCTCTGTGACCATGGACACGATAATAATACCATGGAATTAAAGAGCACATGAAAGGAAGTGTGAACTCTTCAGCTCTATTTCTGTCTGGTCCTTTGGCTTGGATTTATTTTTATGTCTGGTTTGAACTAGATGCATCTGTTTAGAACCTTGTCAACAGGTTATGCAAGAGGAACTACCTGAGAAATACTTTTTAAAAAAGCAAAGCCCATCCTCAAGGTGCTTTATTCTAATCCTAGTTTGTGTCTCCAGATGAGGCTGAAGGGTAGAAAGCATGAAGCATTTCGAGGCGGAGATTTGGCCTGAGGCTTCCAGCAACAAAGCCTTTGTTCCGCGGGGTGTCTGGTGCACTCAGTAGGCTCAGGCACAGAGCCCTGTTGTTCAGAAGTGATCTCCTTTTCCTTCGGCTATGATGTTCCTTGGAGTGGTTTGGCTCAAAACCAACCTTGTCTCTAGAAAAAAAATAATAAACACACACCCTATGTATTTTTTATTTTCCCACATTTCCCCATGAATGGTCAATGCAGTAGAGATTTTTTTTCCCTCAAGAACCATCTGGGTTTTTGGCAAAACTATGGAACCTCTCAAATGTGTGTGTGTGTGTGTGTGTGTGTGTGTGTGTGTGTGTGTGTAATTACAGAATAAGCTTCTGGGATGATCTATCAAATGTTCAAAAACATTCTGGAGGTGATGGCATCATTGAGTTTATGGGGTTTCACCATGTTGGCTAGGCTGGTCTTGAACTCCTGACCTCAAGTGATCTGCCCGCCTAAGCCTCCCAAAGAACTCAGTTCCTCTGTACTCCTGAAGTCAGGGGCTGGAAAGACATCACGGGTGCAAACCCCATAACCACAGCTGCCTACATCTAACACTGCAATAACTGTTTCCTGAGGCCACAACTGTTTCTGCTAAGGAAGACTACCATTCCTTGGAAGACTACTGGAGGATGGAGGAAGTGGTCCGAGTTCAAGCCCTGCCTCTGGCTGCTTCTTGGTCACAGATGCTGTTGGGACTTCTCTGACAAGACACAGGTGCTGGGCAGAGGGGCAGCAGAGATGACTCCAAGGTGGCTGAAGACACAGTGGTCCCTCTCTTCTGCTTTGCTGTAAGCCTAACAGCAGGTTGAGACCAGTGGGCCCTGATGGCTACCAGGACCACTCCTCTCCTCTCCACCTTCCCCACCTCCAAGACCTACTCTGTCACTTCTGTGAGGACTCAGTGAGCAGGCATACCACATGTACGCAGTGCAGGGTTGGAACCTGGCAGGGCCCCTCCTCTGGCCCAGCCTCCCACTTGGAGTCCCACTGGCAGATGCAATGTGCAGCAGGCCCCCAGTGGCCAGCATTTCCCAGCTGAGGCAGAGGAACAGGTGCACTGGAGTTTTCTCAGCAGCCTGTGGGCAATGCAGCTCCTGTCCCCATGCTAGGCTCTCTAAATCTGAGCTGGAGGTTCTGGAATTTTTTTTTTTTTTTTTTTTTTTTGAGACAGAGTCTCACTCTGTTGCCCAGGCTGGAGTGCTATGGTATGATCTTGGCTCACTGTAACCTCTGCCTCCTGGGTTCAAGCAATTCTCCTGCTTCAGCTTCCCAAGTAGCTGGGATTACAGGAGTGTGTCACCACACCCAGCTAATTTTTTATATTTTAGTAGAGATGGAGTTTTGTCATGTTGCCCAGGCTGGTCTTACAGGCAATCTGCCCGCCTCGGTGCTAGGATCATAGGCATGAGCCACTGTGCCCAGTCTATTTTTTAACAAACTCATGAGCTGAGGCTCCTATAAGTCAAAGCCTGTTCTGCTGGCTTAGAGAGAACTGTCCCCTTTAACACACATGCAGAGTTCCCAGGTGAACTGGGGTCTCTCTCTCCCCTGGGTCCTTGGGGAACACCTGTGGGCTCCTACTGGTTCCCAGGGAGGTCTCTCCCGACAGGTCATCACCTGCTGTGCCAAGCTCTCAGTGTGACTGGACTCCAGTAATCTCCCTCAGGCAAGGCTAGTAAGTGAGGAGCTGGGAACCCTTCATGCCAGAAACATTACATAAATTGAGGCTTTTATTTACATCATAGGACAAGAAAAGGATACAAAAGAAGTCTCTTGGTCAAACACATCAAGTGAAAGCTCTAAAACTCAATACTCAGTAAGGTGTGGGCACTGATACTTAAAAAAGAAAAAAGAGACAGAAAAGGTAAAAAGGTAATCTGTGACATGATCCAAATGCTTACACTCCAGGAACTGAGTAAGAGAAACCCAGGGCAGCGCTATCACAGAGAATGACAGCTCAGGCTGAGTGATGTCTGAGATTCATCTTCTGTACCCATGAACCTGACTCGCAGGACAACCCCTAGGAGGTTTTGACTTTTGACATTACTGAGTTAATTCTTAACCAGATTCTTAAGAATTTCAGGGCCAAACAGGCTTGACTGTACAGTTTTTCCAATTTGGGGGATGGGAGTGGGGAAGCTCTTCCTGGGACAGACTCCCAGGCAAGGAAAGGCCCCAGCAGCTCTGTCCCCTGCCCTGGGCTCTGCCTCCATCTCCCCACAAGGAATTTGTGGGCTGCCTGGGGCTCGTCAGCAGCCCTCACAGGCTCTCACTCTTTTTCTCACTCACTATGCTTGGCTTTTTCTTCCACTTATGTCTCTCTCTCCCTTTCTCCGACACCCAGTGTTGTGGGGCAAGCTATAATGATCTCACGTGTGTGACAATGTGCCGTATCCACTTTCATCTTCTGGGCTAAAACCAGATCACTTGTTTCGCTTTTCCTCACAAATATTAACAATGCAGGAATTGGCTCCCAGTGAATCTTCAACATGAAGTTGAAGGTTCAGGAAGTGAAGTGCAGTCTAGCTTCACAGCTTCAACCTTCTCCTCTACCCCTTCCTTTTATCTGTCTGTCTTTCTGTCTGGGCTTGGCCGGGCTTGATCAGAGAGCATGAGTGTTGAGGCCTCCCTTTTATGCCTTGGGACAACACGTAGGTGCTGTCACTGATCCTGCAGACTGTCCAGCAACAGCCCCTTTGGATTTCTGGATATTCTGGAAACAAAGTCAGAACAGTGGCCTAGCGGGGGGTTGGCAGAGGGGTATGGTAAGAGGACCTCCTTTCTTTCATCTCCCTGTTCAGCGTCCCATGGCAGTCCACAGGTCATCCTTGGTGGGTGTCAGGCCCAAGACCCATGACCACCCTACCCTTTGAATCCAGGTGAAATGAGGTCAAACTGGGCAGCACAGAAGAAGAAAAGATGCTACAAAGGCAACCAATGAGTTCATGGCCTCAGGGGTTTTAAGCACCAGCCCTGGCCACCCAGCCTCCCTTGTCCCTACCTAGAGGCACAGGCCCAGCCTATCTGAACTCCCTCACACTGATGCTCCAGAACTGGTTCCTGGATGGCCAACTTCTCTCTTCCAACATCCTCTTGCCTCATTTCCATTTTCTTCACATCTGTCTCCTACTTACTGGTTCCTTCTCCAAATCTGTATTTTCATTCCTGGGTGTTATGTCTCCCCACATCTCTCTCAGCCCCTATGTCCCACCCAGGACAAAGCACTCTTAGTTGGACGGAGTGCTCTTAGTTGGCGGAGAGGAGCTGAGCCAATGGTGGGAGTGTGTTGATGATGCTAGTAGGCCCTGACCGCAGCCAGCCACACCTCTGCAGGGACTCGGGTCGCCACAAACATGTGGCTGGGGTGAAGTGGGCAATGCCAGGCACAAGAGCCCTCCAGAGTGGTCCCTCGGCCAACCTGTCCCAGCCACCCAGCCTGCGTCCAATCTTGCCCTTTTTCCTCCTTCCTTGCCGGCTTCACAGTCATGCAGGGATGGGGTAAAATGACAAGCTTTTATCTACTTTAAACAGTCATGCCACACTGCCAACACAGTTTTCAAAGCATCAAGAGATCTTTTCTTTCTTCCTTCTTCTCAAGCCTGTAATTAAACTGGTGACAGAGTGGCAGAGGAAGGAGATCGGGGAGCACGAGTTGAGGAATAAACAGCTCCTTAGCTGCCCTCAGAACTGAGGCAGCTAAGGAATGTGAGCGCCTGTCAGCCTACGACCTTTCAGGAGAATACAGCAAATCATCTGACTCCAGTAACATCCTCTTCCTCCCCTCAAGATCACTGTTCTGCTGCACACCCACACTGCTTGGATCTGTTGAGTGTCGGCTTCCGCCCCAGTGCCTGCCACCTTCACGTGAAGGCTCTGGCTTTAGCACACTAGCTCCACTCCCAAACCTAACCTCGGATGAATTTGCTGCAGGATTGACCATTGGATCCACGTGTGACCGAGAGACGTGAGAAGCTCAGCAGATGGGCAGGGATGACTCATTCATCATACTAATGTGATTCAACAAAGAAAGGCATGTTTTCTCTTCCAAGTATGCTGTATGTTCAAGTCTGAGATGCTCCAGGATTCACAAAGTTCCCACAGCAGGGGCTCCCATTCACTCTGGTGGCACCTGCCGCAGCAGCTCCCATTAGCGCACAAAGGATACCACGCTGGTGGCTACCGCAAACGGGGCGGAGTAGGCTGCAGCGAAGCCTTGCAAGCCGATGACCACGTAGCGGCATCCTTTGATGATGACCTTCCCGACATTCTAGTTTTAGGAATAAAAGAGAAAAGCAAAGGATTAGAGTAGGCAATTTTTAATTCTGCCATCTTTCATGAAAAAAAAAACAAAAAAGAACATGAGTCACAGTGACATACATAAAGATCATTTTTCCTGATTCTCCCATGACAAATCAGCAAGTTACCACATTCCCACATCTCTGGTGGAAGGTGCCCACCCCCAGCCTAAGAATATGTGGGGCTCACAGCAGACATCATCCCCTTGGAAAGTGCTTTCAAGCACAGCTTATTTCCAGATAATTCAAAGACCTTCTTGGAAACAGCAGTAAGGTGGCTAATTCTAAAACTAAAGCAGTTTTGTTTTGGTTTTTTAAACCAAAGATCATTCCTCTTCTCTGTTCCAGCTAAAAATTACTGGACCATCAGAAGGCTGGGTTAAATTTTTCTTCCTTCACCTTATCTGAAAGCCCATATTCTCCTCCCTCTACCTCAATGGCATGTTTCTGTCTGAACCACACATCTGTCCCTTTGTAGTCTTCTGCCATTTTCTAATTGCTATATTCATATAAATCCAGCATTTCCAATTCCATTATAAGCTCCCTGACAGTCAGGCTTGGGCAATGGTTTCTTGGTAACCACTCCTCCTATTCCTTTTCTACAAGGCTGGATAGGGGACATTCAGAGAATGTCAGGTGCTAGACAGGGGACATCTAAAGGGCTCAAATGGGATTGCAACAGAAAAATTAACACCACCACCACCATTTATTGCATGGCTGCCCATGGTCTTCCCCTCCCTACCGCAACTTCTGTCATCACTCTTGGTGACATCAATGTCCATGCAGACAACCTGTGCCTTAGGCCACATACCTTGTCTCTCAGTCCTTTGACTTTTCCATATTACCATAACCACTCAGACTGGTTTAACTTAAAATTCCTGATCACAATCACAAATCTCACCTTGACTTCCAACACCACCTGAAAAACCTCCGTATCTGTCCAGTAGGATGAATTTCTCTCTCCCCTGGGTACTGCCTCATACTTTTCCCTTCTGAAGCCTCCCCACTTTCAACACACACGAACACACCCAAGTCTCTATACCTTCATGAGATGATCCCACTTCATCTTTCACAGAAAAACAAAACCAAACCCAGACATCGTCAGGGAATGCGCTCACCTTCCACCACTCTCTATAGCCCTGCCTGTGTCTGCTCCTGGCTTCTCCCACGTTGCCTGTGTTACAGTGGAGAAAGTGGTCCTCTTCCCCCAAGCCATTCCCTTGATACTTGCTGTTGGTGCCTTCTCCCACCTTGATCTTGGCTTTCCCTTCTCCAGCTCCATCATTCACTTTCTCTCCATTGGATCCCATTAGCTTACACAAATGCTCGGGTATCACCTTGACTCCATATTCCTGCCCCAGTCTCTGCCCTCCATCATGCCAAGCCAGCCAAAAGAGCCAACCACATATACTGCCTCCATGTCTGTACTTCTTATTCCCTCTGACTCCTACCCCAACCCATGCAGGGACTGTTTGGTCATGGCCATCTACAACCCCCATGCTGCCTGACCCAGTGGACACTTTTCTGTCTTCTTTTCCCTGACCTCTCAGCAGCTTTTGATATACTTTATGAAATAATCATCTGGCCTCTTTGACTCCATATTCTTAGTTCTCCTCTACCTAAATTGGGAGCTCCTCCTCAGCTTTCTTTGCTAAATTATCCCTTCTAATGGACTTTAAAATGTTGGTGTTCTTCAGTACTCAGTCCTGGGTCTCTCCTCTCTCTCTTTCCCTACAATCTCTCCTTAGATGGTCTCATCCATTTCTAATGACTACAAGTATCTCCTAGATTTAAAGAACTCTTCAGTTCAGTCTCAAACATGCAATTCATTACTTGAGATCTCCACTTTTTGAAGACCCCACAATTCCTCTGGCATGCACTCTCCCTTGTAGCCCTAAGTACATAAACCTAACGTGGATTGGCTACTGGTATGTCCCTGGTGGCCTTTGTCTATCAGACGTCAATCATTCAAAGCATAGAGAGATTACATCTCTGTCCACATTTATATATCTGGCTAGAGGCAGAGCTGAAATTCAATCCCAAAGAAATCTCACTTCAGGGCCTATGACCTTAACCCCCATACTCTATTTCCCTTTTTAAATAAAGGCAGTATGTAAGCTTCTAGTTAACTACTCATGGCCTGGGCTTGAATTCCAACTCTATCACTTACTTAATTTCCCATGGCCTCAGTTTCCTCACCTATACAATGGGAATATTTAGTAACTACCTCATCGGGTTGTTAAGAGGAGTAAATGAGATCACACAAGGAAAGCACTGAGAACAGGGCCTGGCACAAACTGCAGGCCATATAAGTGCTCCCCAATGTTAGCTATTATTGCTAAATAACATCTGCTTCTTTTTATTACATAGCAATTTAGGTTTGTGGTGGTAATACATAAACCCAAGATTTTTGTTGTCTGTTTGGGAAAGTTTGTTAAGACTATAATTTCCTATGACTTCTGGTTACTTGAGCTTTTTTTTTTTTTTTTTTTTTTTGAGACTGAATTTTGCTCTTGTTGTCCAGGGTGCAATGCAATGGCGCAATCTCAACTCACTGCAACCTCCGCCTCCCAGGTTCAAGCGATTCTTCTGCTGCAGCCTCCCAAGTAGCTGGGATTATAGGCATGCACCACTGCACCCGGCTAATTTTTTGTATTTTTAGTAGAGACGGGGTTTCACCATGATAGTCTGGTTTCCAACTCCTGACCTCCGGTGATGCACCTGCCTCGGCCTCCCAAAGTGCTGGGATTACAGGCAGGAGCCACCGCGCCTGGCCAAGCTTTCAATAGTTTAAATTACAGGGTCCCTCACAGTAACAGAAGGAGGGCAGGGACTCTGTTGTGCTCATTACTGTATCCTGAGCATGTAGAAAGAGGCTGGGTGTTTCCTTTGGTACCTCTCCCGCTAAATGAGGAGCTTTGTGAGAACCAAGTAATGTCTGTGTCTTCTCCAGACACTGCTTTCCTGGACATTACTCTGTTGATGTGTCAAAGAGACACTGGGTTGGGGCATGCGCATGTGTGGGTATGTGATGTTACTAAGAGATACACTTCTCTAAACGTGTGGTAATAATCATTGGGAGAATTTTACTTACATGTTTGAAATAACAAAAGAAAAACATATTTTCTGGGAACAAGCTTCACAATCAAGAGTGACCCATTATAAACAAGATCAGAACCACAATTGCCTACATTAAACGTGACAATTTTGGTATTTGTACATCCATTTTGCTCAGCCAGTTACACTTTAAAAGTTGCTTGTCACTTTGTCTTTGTAATTTAGGAAAAAGAAATCTACTAAAATAGTTCATTAAATGGAACATTGTCAAAAACACAGATTTGAGAAATGAAATGCAAAGAAACATAAAATATCTCTCAACCACTATTTCAGTGTCATTTGAGTGTGCATTTCGAATTCTTTGATCTGAGTAGAGCTTTCTACCCAACTACTCTCTCAGAGGGGAGTTGGGGTCTAGGGGAACAAAGAGGGGTTGCCTGCTTTATTTCTCCATGTTTGAGCCTGGTGACCCTCTCAGTTGGCTCCAAGAAAGTAGAAGCTAGTCACTCTTTTGAAGGGCAGAAAGGAGAGATCCAACCGTAACCTGACGATGTCCTCTCACCTGGCCTCCTGGGTCCACTGAACTAGCGTACAACACTCTAGAGCTTTCATGCCCACAGCTGGGCTTGTGATGGCCCCTCTACCTCAGATGACACCACTTCTCTAGCCACTGAAATCTTGGTTTTTTTGTTTGTTTTAGTTAAGGCAAATTCGCACAACATAAAATTCACTATTTTAAAGTGCGTACAGCCCAGTAGCATTTAGTACATTTACAATGTTGTGCAACCACCACTTCTATCTAGTTCCAAACATTTTCATCATCCTCAGGAAAAAAACCCCATTAAGCAGATGTGCTCCATTCCTCTTCACCCCAGTCCCTGGCAACTATCAATCTGTGTTCCATCTCCATGTGTTGACCTATCCTGGGCACTCCATACAAATGGAATCATACGCACTATCCGTGATCTTGTGGGTCTTGCTTACTTCACTTCGCATAATATTTTTAGAGGTTCATCATGTTGTAGCATGGATGACTACATTTCCTTCCTTTTATGGCTGAATACTACTCCATTGTATGTATATAACACCCTTGTTTATGCATTCATCCATTTGGGGACATTTGGGTTGTTTCTACCTTTCAACTATTGTAAATAATGCTTCTATTAAAATGCGTACATAAACATTGATTTGAGTACCTGTTTTCAATTATTTTGGTTACATCCCTAGGAGTGGAACTGCTAGATCATAGAATAAGTCTACACTGAACTTTTTAAGGAACTCCCAAATTATTTTCCATAGCGGCTGTCCAATTTTACATTCCCACCAGCAATGTACAACGGTTCCAATTTCTCTACATTCTCGCCAACATTTGTTATTTGGTTTGTCTGGACATTTTTTGGAGTAGCCGTTCTAGTGGGGATGAAATGTACCTACTTCATACCACTTCACTGTTATCTGGTGAAATCTTAACTCGTCCTTCTGTGCCCAGTGTTCATGTCACCACGATTTGAAAACTTCCCTGCCTTTACAAGCTCACCGCTGAGGAGAGAACTGCCTGAGCTCTGTGCCCTGAAGCCCCCAGGGGTGGTGCCCAGCTATGTCAGTGTCTTCCTGGGAGGCTATGCCCTTCTCTAGGGCAGGGCTGCCCTGTATTTATTTTTGCATCGCTACTGCTCAGCACAATGCCTGACGCATAATGAGTGCCCCCAAAATATCTTCAAGTCCTAGTCCTTGAGCTGAGGTTTCTGCAGTATCAGTTCACCAGTGGAGAGGGACATGATGGCTTCTTTGCGCTCAACTGGGACCCAAAGCACAGATGATTCGTCCTAGCAGGGCTCTAAGCCAGAAAGACCCAACTTTATAGTTTTACCCCTGCCAGTGTTCTGCTCCAGAAGCTGCTGACATACCTTTAAAGAGGATGATAAACCTAAGCTCCCAGGCATGGAGACGGAATGGCTTCAGGTATAAGAGGGCACTGGGTGACACAGATAACTGGACAATAAATCAGATGAGGCCCATGGCCTTTGGCCAGGACACAGTAACTTCTGTGACTTTATTCTGGGTGGCCTCGTCCAGGCCAGGAGAGCTTCCGGCAACAGCTTCGAGTGCTTCCAGGCAGAGATACCTGGAAACTGCATCTGGGCTTTGATTTCTGAGAAGGAAACTGCCATTTTCTCCCACATTCATCCTTCCTAACCCCATTTCCCCGAGACAAATGGCAGAATGTTTTGAAGGCCCCAGAGTACACTGATGGTTGGCTAGACGAGAAAAACAAATTCAACAAGCGCCTATTTATGTATTTGTTGCGCTCCCAGGCCCTGGAAATAACCTTGGGAATATTTGGGAGAGTAACCCAAACATTTCTCAACTAATGGGATATCCTGGAGAGGATGTTACTGGAAAACAGATACACTGGGTTGCAATTTCTTTCTTTCCACCTGGGCCAACCTTCTCCAAGTCACCTGCAGCGCTCACGCTTCAGTATTCCCATCTGTAATCAGGGACACTGATTCCTGATCTTACATAAGAACCACCTTGGTAGGAGCCCCTTGAGAAATGTTCTTAAGCAGCCAGGAGCGCAATAGCAGGCACAGAGGGGACCACCCAGCGCAACCTCCGATTTAAGTTTCTATCACGACTGGCAACTCGCGGCTCGCCTCCCGCGAGGGAGTGGGAGCGAGGGCGGAGGGGGTCGCAGGTGCAGCCCGGAGAAACTGGGTGAGTCGACGGTCAGGACCCAGCTCCCGCTCCCCCGCGGGGCACCACACCCGCGCCCCCCGGGCAGTGGCGGCGCAGGGCCCCTACCTTGCCGTACTTCTTCAGCTTCCGCCGGCACCGCTTTTTGGGCTGCTCGCTCGGCCCCGGCTCCTCCAGGGGCTCGTAGCGCTCGGGCAGGTATGCGAAGTGCACCCTCCGCGCGCCCCGGGCCCCGGGGCCCCGCTCGACCGCCGCGCTCGCCCCGCTCTCGGCCGCCGCCTCCGCCTCGTCGGCGTACTCCAGGTGCTCCAGGATGGCGGCCGCCTCCTCGTCCCCCTCGGTCCTACCTCGCCCTCGGGGCCCACGGCGCAGGAGGCTGCTCTCCGCCTTGCTTCGGAGCCTAGCTCCCACCGTCATGATGCCGCGGCCCCTCTGGCGAAGGTCCGAGCGCAGAGACACCAACCTTTGCTCCCCGCCCGCTCCTCCACCCCAGCCCGGACGGGGCGGGGGATTGGGGGCCGCAGCGCCCCCTGGCCGTGGGGCCCGGGATGGCGGCGACTCCGCTCCGAACTGGCCTCCCAGGCGGCGGGTGCGCTCCGCCAGCCCCGCCCTGCATCCCACCTGCCGGCCAACGGGTGCAGACTACAGCGTGCACTGCACAATGAACATGCAAAACAACTTCAACTGCACTTGCTGCGAAATTAATGACCGCAAATAATAGGACTCCATCTGCTCATGTTCAAATTAGCAACGATGGTAAATGATACTAGAGATCACGCTAAGTGCTAGGGAGGGTATGGCGAGATAGTCACGGTAACAGGATTCGTGGGAGTGCAAACTGGTGGCAAGGTTTTGGAAAGACAATCAGAAAATCTTTATCGTGAGTCTGGAAACGTCCGTATCCTTCTAGGAAATATTCGGAAACGCAAGACAGTATGTCCACGGTGTTCAACGGTCTGACTCAGTGAAAAAGTGGAGCAAACCAAAAGGGAGAGGCAAAGGAAATTCTGGTGCAGACATGCCAGCATATGGCGCAGTCATTAAAATCATGATTTTTCAGGAATATCTCTCTGTGAGATAAGCATTCTCAGTGTACTGTGAATCTCAACAAGCTGAGAGTGCCCTATTTTCTTAAGTGGGTAAATGCCTTTGAATTCTGGCTAATGTAGAATTAAGGGCCGGAAGCAGTGGCTCACGCCTGTAATCCCTGCACTTTGAGAGGCCAGAGGGATAGCTTCAGCCCAGGAGTTCGGGAACAGCCTGGGCAACATAGTGAGACCTCCATCTCCACAAAAAAACAAAAAAGCAAAAACAAACAAACAAACAAAAAACATACAAAAAATTAGCCAGGAGTGGTGGCGCACACCTGTGATCCCAGCTATTCAGGAGGATCACTTGAGCTTGGGAGTTTGAGACTAGCCCGGGCAACACAGGGAGCCCTCGTCTCTATAAATAGAAAAACAAATACAAAAATTTACCTGTAGTCCCAGTGAGGTAGGAGGATCACTTGATCCTGGAAGGTGGAGGTTGCAGTGAACTATGATTGTGCCACTGCGCTCCAAAGGGGGTCGACAGAGTGAGATCCCATCTCAAAAAAATACTTAAGTATAAAATAACATAGATTGTTAGTTATGCTAATATTGTAACATTAAAGTTTGTGATTAAATTTAAGAATAATGTGGATATGTTGGTATAAGCACATACAATGTTTATGACAATTTAGTTCACTAGGATGCAAAAGAAATCAGTTTTGTGATTCCAACTTAAAATGTGAGCCAGCATGGTGACTTTCACCTGTAATCCTAGCAACTCCAGAGGCTGTGGTGGGAGGATCCCTTGAGGCTAGGAGTTCTGAGCAATACCACATTTCTAAAAAAGTAAAAACGTGTGGCTGGGTGTAGTGGCTCACACCTGTAATCCCAGCACTTTGGGAGACCAAGGCGGGTGGATCACCTGAGGTCAGGAGTTCGAGACCAGCCTCGCCAACATAGTGAAACCCTGTCTCTACTAAAAATACAAAAATTAGCCAGGCATGGTGGCATGTGCCTGTAGTCTCAACTACTCAGAAGGCTGAGGAGGAGAATCGCTTAAACCCAGGAGGCAAGAGGTTGCAGTGAGCCAAGATCGTGCCACGGCACTTCAGCCTGGGCAACAGAGTGAGACTCTGTCTCAGAAAAAAAAAAAAAATGTAATCAAGTAATTGATTTACACTTTGTTACGTAATAAATAATGACATATTTAATCTTATAAACATATAGTCTTTATATGTAAAATAGTATATAAAATTTATATCCAATTCAATTTCAGGTGAAATGCATATGAAAATAAATTTAACTTACCTTATTTATAACAATCACTTAGAGTTTTGTTATAGAATTGAAGTACTTGAAAAGAAAGTCAAATATTAAATTTGTAAAAGTTGCTTGAAACATTAAGGAGAATTAAGTAAATAGTAAAAGTGCCTCCTTACAGTAATTGTGAAATTTTATAGAGTTTGTAAACAGTTTAAAACAGTATGCAATTTGAATTTAAAATGTTAAGAGAAAGTAGATTTGTTGATTTGTAACTTTGGTAAAGCATCTATTACTTTATAAACAAACAGAGACCCTTATAGTCCCTTATCTGTGCACAAAACTGACCTCAAAGACCCCTAGGCTGCTTATCAAATGGTGATATGGTTTGGGTTCTATGTCCCCACCAAATTTCATGTTGAATTGTAATCCCCAATGTTGGAGGTGGGGCCTGGTGGGAGGTGATTGGATCATGAGGGTGGCCCTTCATGAGTGGCTTAGCACCATCCCTTTGGTGCTGTTTTCGTGATAGTGAGTGAGTGAGTGAGTGATGGTGAGATCTGGTTGTTTAAAAGTGTGTGGTGCGCACCTCCCCCTTCTCTCTCGTCTTCCTGCTTTGGCCGTGTTTGCCAGTTTCCCCTTCACTTTCTGCCATGATTGTAAGTTTCCTGAGGCCTCCCCAGAAGCAGAAGCCATCATACTTCCTGTATAGCCATCAGAACTGTGAGCCAATTAACCCTCTTTTCTTTATAAATTTCTCAGTCTCAGATATTTCTTTGTAGCAGTGCTAGAACGGACTAATACAAATAGAGATGAAGGTAGAACATCCATGGCCCTAAAATGTGTTTTTGTCAGTACAAAATACTGTTCAAATACCACAACAACATTTAGTTTGCCTTTAAAGGCAAAACACTAGAACAATTAAAAATTGATCTCCAGATTAAGTCTCTATAACGAGTGAACAACCAGAATTTAAGGAGATATAATCAGAAACTGTCTTTATGTTGCATTCCTTTGTCTCTCTACAAGTTATTCTGTGCAGAGAATGAATCTCTTGCTCCTTGGCAAAAACTTAGGCAGTTCTGTACTTTTTCTGTTCACACAGAGGTAATAAGTCCCAAAGTTGTAAATATAGTCTTAATTTACATAATCCTAAATCATATAATGTTCAATTCTATGTAATACTCAGAACCTTGAACTTGATTTAAAGTAAATCCTCTCTCCTTGCTCAGGCAGCACCTGATGTGGGTGTGTACCTGTGTGCGGTGGTGGTGAGGGAATGGGGACTGGGGAGAAACAACAATTTATCTTCTGTTTCCCCTACCTAGGGTTTCTCAGTCTCCCAAGCTCGTAAACTGGTTTCTGACTCTTCCAGGGCCGAAACAGAGAAGAGTGCAGAAAACATCTTCCATCACTAGTATTGCCCGAGGCGTTGTCTCACCCACAAGGCCTACCAGGTGTTTGAAGCTGGTTTTCCATAGTTCTTTACAGGCCCTCACTGGAAACATTCTACTCTACTGGTTATGACTCAGCAAATACCCTTGAATCCCTGATCACCTATGCCTTTCTCAATCTGCAGGGGTCCTGTGGTTCCATGCCAATGCTATGGTCTGAATGTCTGTGTCATCCCCCACTCCCCAAATTCATGTGTTAAATTTCTAACCCCAAGGTGATGGTATCGGGGTGGGAGGCCTCTGGGAGGTGATTAGGTCATGAAATGGAGCTCTCATGGGACTAATGCCCCTATAAAAAGAGGCCCAAGAGAGAAACCCCTCACCCCTTCTGCCATATGAGGATGCAGCAAGAGATAGAATCTGCTGGCACCTTGATCTTGGACTTCCCAACCTCCAGAACTCTGAGAAGTAAGTTTCTGTTGTTTAGAAGTTATCCAGTTTATGATGCTTTTTAATAGTGGCCTGAATGGACTATAACAACTCGTTTTCCTATCCTGAGCCTTTAAGATGGCTATGTGGATATAGGATTTGATATACGGACTTCAGTGCTTCCACATTTCACAAAGAGCTAGAATAGCAAACTCTGGGCTGGGCCATCTCCAGTGTAACTCCTAGAATGACCACTGAGCTGTTACTTGTGCTGTAGCGAGGAAGCTGGGCACCAGGAGGCTCCCACTGGACCTGGTAGCTATAAGGACATTACCACTTCAGTTGCCACCTAGGAAGCTCCCAAATCCCAACAGTTAGCTACAGTCCCAGCCTTGCCTGTGTGTTAGTCGGCTAGAGCTGCCATAACACAATACTGCAGTCTGGTGGCTTAAACAACAGAAATTTATTTTTCGCAGTTCTGGAGGCTGGTAGTCTGAGTTCAAAGTGTCCACGGGTTTGGTTTCTCCTCAGGCCTCTCTCTCTGGCTTGCAGATGGCCACCTTCTTTCTGTCCTAACATCACCTATGTTCTGCGCATGCACATCCTTTTTTTTTGAGACAGGATGTGAAGTTCAGTGGTGTGATCTCAGCTCACTGCAGCCTCAGTCTCCTGGGCTCAAGCCATCCTCCCACCTCAGCCTCCCAAGCAGCTGGGACTACAGGCCTGAGCCACCATGCCCAGCTAATTTTTTGTAGCTTTTGTAGAGACTGGGTTTCACTATGTTGCCCAAGCTTGTCTTGGACTGGGCTCAAGCAATCCACTGCCTTGGCCTCCCAAAGTGCTGGGATTAGAAGTGTGAACCATCTCACCCAGCCTCATTCAAACTTCATGACCTCTTTCAAGGCCCTATCTTCAAATACAATCACATCTAAGGTACTGAAGGTTAGGGTTTCAGCCTATGAATTGGGAGGTTTGGGGCACAATTCAATCCGTAACAGACTGCTGGTCTGCACTGGCAACACACAGGCACCCCCTCCTCTTTCTCTCAGTACCCGTGAGACTGAGGACCAGACACTGGCATTCTGGCACAAAATATCCCAACACCTGCAGGACTGCCCTTGTCAGCAGAATCAGCATAAACAGCTGAAGCATGGCTTCCACCCCCTCTGCCTTCCAAAGCTCTTGGGAGTGCACCTGATTAGCCTAAGCTAACTTGCTCAATTTCCTCCAGTACCCGAGGGACCCTGGATCATGATTTCAGTTCCTAGACTCTGCACACTGGAAGGAGGGTGAGAAGAATGCTGAGTGACAACCCACAACATTTACCTCTTGGAGGAATCTTTCTTTACTGATAAGAATTCAAAACTTGTTTTCCAAAGGAGCAAGGACATTGGAGAGATAAGATTCATGAAAACACATCAGTTATTGAGTTCAAAAATGTGTAGAGACCTCAGAAGCTTAAAAAGAATTGCTTATTTGGAATGACTTGCATAGAAACAGCTATACATATTTAATTGAAAACCAAGTTTCCATTTGTAGACATAAGGACCTTATGTTTTACTCTTTACTCTTTGGTTTTGTAATAAATGTGTGAATTTAGAGTGAGAGAACGTGGATAGACCTGAGACTGTATGAATCAAAGTTGTTTAAAACAATTAATCTGTTTTTACAAGATAGATTTAGACTCAAGAAGAAGTACATCCTTAGCTGATAAGAACTGGTTATAAACCATGAACCATATAGGAAAATAATTTTAATTTTCCAAAGATTGCAACTTAGAAGGAAGGTGAGGAGCATAGAGATGGTGATAGTGCCACTCTTGTATACCAGCTAAGCTTCAGTTTTTGGTGCAGCCTAAAAAAAAAAAAAAAGAAAAAGAGGTAAAAATTATCTTTTTAAGTTAAATAAAAACATTTATTTTTTTAAAGATTATTTTTTACTGGGGCCTTCCACATTAAAATATTCTTTTAGTTCAAAAAGTGATAAAAGTAGATGATGTAGTAGAAAAGAAACTTAACATTTACATTTAAGTTTATAAGTGTTTTCCTCCTCAAATACATATCTGTGATAATCATGCAGGCCCCATAAAATGCACAACTAGAAATCTCAGGCACAGCACCTTTTTTGAAGGGTTAGAGTTCTACACTAAAGATAAAGGGCAAAGACTTGACATAAATAAAATGTATCATTGAATTTCAGTTAAAGGGCATTAAAACTAGAATTTCCTAGAATCATAAAACAAGGGTCTTCCATATATTGTTTCTTGTGGAATCTGAAGAATTTTTAAAATTCAAGAACAAGTCTTTTTGTTGTTGGTAGCTGTCCTGAGGGACTGACCATTAAAACCGGTGAAGTTAGCTCAGCTGGGGTGGGGCTGCGCCGGAGCGCTAATCAGAGTGCATTCACCTCTAGCTAGCCCAAGCCGGGACCTTCTGGGCCATCACGGTCCAGGGCCCAAAGCCTTTGGTCCTGCGGGGCTTTGAGCTGGGAGGAGATGGAGGGCAGCGTGGGCCTTTGGGTTCACTTTTGGCTTCAACTTCAGCAGAGCCCAGGCACCAACCGCTGCGCGGATGCACGAGAAAGCATGTAAGCTCTGCTTTGCAGGGCTTCCACCTGAGGCTTTCTCAGCATAACTGTGGGGCTGAGGGTGGCATCACGGGGCTGTGTGATTTGTTTATTTTCTTATTTGGGGCTTTTCCAAATTCCAATCTGTCCTTCCAGCCCACACTGTAACTATTATAAAAGCATGGCTGGCTTCTCCTCATGCCAGAAGAGGTGCCTGAGTGCCAGGCCCACTTTTTCAGAAAAGAGCCTACTTTATGGAAAAAGCCCACTTTCTGCCCAGCCTTGCCCAGATCAGCGACTTGCCCAGGCGTGGAAATGGCTACAGCTCGCTGCTCACCCATGAAAGGCATGCCCTTCTCTGGAATCCTGGGCACCAAGGCTGTCTTACATTCAGCACTCTTTGATACCACAGTAGAATGCAGTTTTTATTTGAGTGTGCACAGATTTATGTCTGTGTTATCACCAGATTGAAAAGTCTTTTAAATCATTCTGTATCAGAAGCAGAATCAGAAGTCTCCCGTGGATAAAGTTTTAAAGCATAATACATAACATTTAAAGGAATTGTTTAACAATGTAATGGAAGTATGTCTTATTGGACTGTATGTATCCACAAGCCACTGAAGATTTAAAAAATGATGGAGCTATCTGCCCTTAATAATATTGATAATAGAAAAATACATGTGTAGATAATTCAGGTCAGAATTATGGCATTATAAGTTAAAAGAATATTTCTGACAAAACCTGAAAACCCTGCATTGGTCTCTATCTCCCTTGCCAACAGTATGCCATTATACTATATATATTTACATCCCTCTAGGTAGATTAAACTATCTTAATAATTGCTACTATATTTAGAAAACAGCAACAAGGGGCCAGACACTGTGACTCACGCCTGTAATCCTAGCACTTTGAGAGGCCTTGGCGGGCGGATTACCTCAAGTCAGGAATTCAAGACCAGCCTGGCCAACATGGTGAAACCCCGTCTCTACTAGAAATACAAAAATTAGTCGCACATGGTGGCGTGTGCCTGTAATCCCAGCTACCTGGGAGGCTAAAGGAGGAGAATCCCTAGAACCCAAAAGATGAAAGCTGCAGTGAGGCGAGTTCACACCACTGCACTTCCAGCCTGGGCGACAGAGCAAGACTCCATCGCAAAAAAAAAAAAAAAAAAAAAAAAAAAAAAGAAAAAAAACCCAGCAACAAGAAAAAGTGTCTTGGCATATACATGTAAACATATTGTAAAACTAAATAAATATTATAATTTATAACTGTGATTTGATACAATGATACTTAACATGTATACTGTGTTAACTAGAAGGGAATGCTATCATGTATGACAGAGAAAAAGAAGAACTGGAAGCTGGGGTGCAGGGAGGAAGAAGATAAATCATAAAGCTCTTATATTAGGATAGGATGTAGCATAATTAAAATTTAATTGGATACATGAAACTGTAGCTCCTAAATATATTCATAGGAATTGAATATTGGAAGTCAAAGTGGATTTGTACAGCTTTTTATGCACGTGTAAATCTTGTACATATAACTTCCAGGCAATAAGTTTTTGGAGGTGAGGCAGACAGTGAATAAATGAAATTTTTGCTGGTACTTTGAAAATTGAACTGTTAGGATATTTCTGTTTGTCCTCGTGATAAAACTGACTTACCCTTTTACCCATGGCCCCATATAGACGCTAAGCAGAAAGTGAAAGCTAAAATCCTAAGAACTCAAACTGAAAATGAAAGGAAACATTTGGATAGATTTCTGTAACCCATGGAGTGAGGATTTATTTCAGAGTACTCTAGATCGAAGTAATTGTATTCTGTATCCTATACCTTCTGTGTCCTGCACTCTAAGGACAAAGGCAAGTTACAAACAAACACTGGAATTCTACTTAGTGGCTTTATAGTTAGTATTAGTACAGTATCGCTATTTTGGACCTATTTATTTTATTGGACCTATTTTGGATCTAAAATAAATAAATGGTTATGTTAGCTTTGTTATGAATCAAGAGCTTCAGAATGGCAAATATATGAGTCATCCGTTAAAAAGAAAATGAAGCACAATTATAGTTTGAGTATAGGATCAAGAATTTAAGTATTATGGTTGTGAAGTAATACTGGGACTAACTTGAAAATGGCCGTGAACTTCTTAGACATATGTTTGTCTGTGTGTTTGTATACTTTTCCCATGACCATCCATTGAAATGGCCCATAAGTTATATCATCCCACCAGCAGGAAGCCAGAAAAGCACCTCACAGAGCTCATGGTTGGGTCTCTAATATGATGGCAGGTGATTCGCCTGCTGTGGTCTCCCACAGTGCTCATGGTTGGGTCCCTGCTTTCTTTCTCTGAAAGAAATTGGGACTTGGAAAATTCGTAGATTCCACATCTGGGACCAGATGTACAAAATGGACCTGGGGCATCTTGTTGCCAAAAAGCAAATATACTTTAAATATTTTGTGCAATTTTTTTTTGTAAAAAAGCTACATGGGCCAGTTAAAGTTTCCTTTGGCTAAATTGTGACATTTTGATCACTAAAAAAGGACTGATGACTACAAATAATTGAAACAAATTGTGTCAATGAAAAGCTGTTGGTTCATCCCAGTAGCCTGAGAAAAAAGTATGATGTTAAAATAATATAGCTATGAAAGACTATATCATTTTTAGAGGTCATTTTAATATCTCTAAGGCTTTGGCCCCGTCAGACTTACATTATATGAAAAGAGTGCAGAATTCCATCAAATTTTCACCAATATTCATCAGATTTCATCAACATTATCATCAAAATTTGTATCAAAATTTATCGAGAGAATTTTCACCAAAATTTTATCAAATTTGATTAAAAATGTATGAAAGCATTTACTTTTGGATATGAGGAATCCAATGGAATGGAATTGAGGTGCCTTTGTAGCCAGATGGAAAGATGTTTAAATCACAGGAGCAGATTTTAAAAAATGCAAAATCCAACTTAAGCAGGGAAGGATGTTAGCTTCAAATCCACGAGTAGGCAGAAGAAAAAAGACACGGTATTAGTTAAGTATGTGGGACGGCCGGGCGCGGTGGCTCAAGCCTGTAATCCTAGCACTTTGGGAGGCCGAGACGGGCGGATCACAAGGTCAGGAGATTGAGACCATCCTGGCGAACATGGTGAAACCCCGTCTCTACTAAAAAATACAAAGAACTAGCCGGGCGAGGTGGCGGGTGCCTGTAGTCCCAGCTACTCGGGAGGCTGAGGCAGGAGAATGGCGTAAACCCAGGCGGGGAGGCTTGTAGTGAGCTGAGATCCAGCCACTGCACTCCAGCCTGGGCGACAGAGCGAGACTCCGTCTCAAAA
>NW_016804690.1:3951515-3964885 GCF_001698545.2 Rhinopithecus bieti
AAAAAAAAAAAAAAAAAAAAAAAAAAAAAAAGTATGTGGGACACAAGACCAAGTGCTTCTTGGGGAGGGGGCTTTGGGGTCTCTGTTGTACAGACAGATCCAGAGGGTTCCGACTGTTGCAGGTGGTAGGGCAGAAGCACTGTCCTGGGCAACGGTTCTCCCTGACCTCTAGTGGTTCTCTCTGGTAATAACATAAACTAACAGTTTAAAGGTGTCAAAACGTTTAAAAGAAATGGTATGGCATTTCTGTCCTTTTGCCTGGACTTGCGTCCATTCAATAGGGTAGCAGAGATTATCTGATACCAGAATATTTAATTGACAAAGGATTATTATTTAAGTGAAGCTCGATGGAACAAATCTTTCTAAAGTCAGGTCCACAAAGAGAAATGTGAGTGTTGGTAGGTGGTTGTTGGTGATGATGTTGGAAAGAACCAGAAGCGCAGCAGGCTGGGATTCTGAAAGCCAGGCTTGAGACCTTGCTTGGAAAGACTTTGGATCAACTCACTTAAGACATCTTTGAGGCCGGGCGCGGTGGCTCAAGCCTGTAATCCCAGCACTTTGGGAGGCCGAGACGGGCGGATCACAAGGTCAGGAGATCGAGACCATCCTGGCTAACACGGTGAAACCCCGTCTCTACTAAAAAGTACAAAAAACTAGCTGGGCGAGGTGGCGGGCGCCTGTAGTCCCAGCTACTCGGGAGGCTGAGGCAGGAGAATGGCGTGAACCTGGGAGGCGGAGCTTGCAGTGAGCTGAGATCCGGCCACTGCACTCCAGCTTGGGTGACAGAGCCAGACTCCATCTCAAAAAAAAGAAAAAAAAAAAACATCTTTGAACACAGTCTCCTTAGGATAGAAATGAGGGCACGACTGAAATAGTTTCTCAGGACCCATGGGTCCCTGATCTTCTGAGAACACTAAGTATGGAAGAGTTTAAAATTGGAACCAGTTTTCAGTCTGGATACATTTATTTCCATAGTTAAGTAAAATTAATTTAACAAACAGGATTATACCTTTAAAAGGGGCAGATTGAAGAAAATACTATCACTCAAGTTTGGATCCCGTTTTGTACTCAACATCTGAAGTAAAACTACTTGGATTAATCTAACCTTTTCAGCTCCTTTACAAATAGCTGAGAAAAACAAGTTATGTCTGCTGTTTGCCTATTTTGGGGTCATTTAATTTTCAAATAATAGCAACAATAAGGAGAATGCATTTTTATAATTAAAACATCAAATTTTAAAATGTTTACTTAATAATTATTTGATGAGGAGAAGGGCTGCAGGAAAGCTGCAAGGAAAGTGGGAAAAGAACTGTTTCTATAAGGAAAGAGCAGAGGCTACATTGATGCTTACAAAACTGAGATGTCACCTGGCATGGTGGCTCACACCTGTAATCCCAGCACTTTGGGAGACCAAGGAGGGTGGATCACTTGAGGTCAGGAGTTCGAGACCAGCTTGGCCAACATGAAGAAACTCCATCTCCACTAAAAATACAAAAATTAGCCAGGTGTGGTAGTTCATGCCTTTAGTCCCAGCTACTCAGGAGGCTGAGGCAAGAGAATCACTTGAATCCAGGAGGTGGAGGTTGCAGTAAGCTGAGATCACGCCATTGCACTCCAGCCTGGGCAACAGAGAGACAAAAGAAAAGAAAAGAAAAGAAAAGAAAAGAAAAGAAGGAAAGAAAGAAAAGAAAAGAAAAAAGAAGGGAGGGAGGGAAAGAGAAACTGAGATGTCGTCAGGGAAGAATCTCTAATGACTGTCCTGTTTTGCAGTACTCATCAGGTATTCTTTCCCCAAATCAGCCTGCTCTAAAGGGAGGGTAAAGGAGACATTAAGATGCAAAGTCACTCAAAACTATACAAATTTGGAATTGCTATCTTGAAAAGAGAATATTGGAAGAGGCCCACGAATGAAGCTGTAGGCACTGAATTATATCTGCTAAGTTTAGAAAATAAGAGGAATAAATTATGTAAGAGAATATGTGTCTAACTAGGGTGAGGGGATGGCTCCGGTGAGCGGGGGTTATATCTGCCCTTTGTTGGTATCCTAACTCCTCATTATGCCCTCTCCCCAACCCCTGACAACCACCATTCTTTCTGTTTCTATGAAATTGACTAGGTACCTCATATAAGAGGAATCATACTGTATTTGTCCATTTGTGACTGTTTATTTCATTTAGTATAATGTCCTCAAGGCCCATCCATACTGTAGCATGTGTCAGAATTTCATTCTCTTTTCAAATTGAATAATACTCCATTGAACATATACATCGCATATGTTTACCTATTCATTATCCATTCATCTGTCAATGACACTGGGTTGCTTCTACCTTTTGGCTATTGTGGACAATGCTACTATGAACATGGTTGTGCAAATACGTTGGAGTCCCTGCTTTCGATTCTTTTGTGTATATATGCAGAAGTAGAATTGCTGGAGCATATGGTGATTCTATTTTTAATTGTTTGAGGATTCACTATACTGTTTTACACAGGGGCTGCCCGTTACATTCCCATCAGCAATTCACAAGGGTTCCAATTGCTCCACATACTTGCTAATAGTTTTTGTTTTTTATAGTAGTCATCAGATGGGTGCAAGATGATATCTCATTGTGGTTTTGATTTGCATTTCCCTAGTGATTAGTAATCTTGAATATCTTTTCATGTGTTTACTGGCCATTTTTATATCTTCTTTGCAGAAATGTCTATCCAGTTCCTTTGCCCATTTTTAATCAGGTTATTTGTTGTTGTCATTGCTGCTGTTTCTAAGTAACATGTCTTTTTTTTTTTTTTTTTTTTCAGACAGAGTCTCACTCTGTCACCCAGGCTGGAGTATAGTGGCATGATCTCAACTCACTGCAACCTCCGCCTACTAGGTTCAAGTGATTCCCCTGCCTCAGCTTTCTGAGTAGCTGGGATTACAGGCATGCACCAACACGCCCAGCTAATTTTTGTATTTTTAGTAGAGACAGAATTTCACTGTGTTGGCCAGGCTTGTCTCGAATCCCTGACCTCAGGTCATCCGCCTGCCACAGTCTCCCAAAGTGCTAGGACAGGCGTGAGCCATCACACCCGGCCTAAGCAACATGTCTAACAACAGATTTGATTTTGGTAAGGACTGCTGAGAAAGTTCTTGGAGGAAACCATGCTAAGTAGAAAACACCACGAAGAGCATCAAGTCTGAAAAGTGGACCCAATGCAGGACTTGGGCAGAGTTTGGGCTGTTGTCTTTCAGCACTGCTGTCTTTCATCTGGTCGAAGATGACTCCTGGCTGTGTGCAGTGGCTCATGCCTGTAATCCCAGCACTTTGGAAGGCTGAGGTGGGCAGATCACTTGAAGTTGGGAGTTTGAGACCAGCCTGGCCAACATGACGAATCCCTGTCTCTACTAAAAATACAAAAATTAGCTGGGCCTGGTGGTGTGCACCTGTAGTCCCAGCTACTTGGGAGAATGAGGCATGAGAATCGTTTGAACCCCAAAGGCAGAGGTTGCAGTGAGCTGAGATTGTGCCACTGCTCTTCAGCCTGGCCACTGACTGAGGCTCTGTCTAAAACAAAACAAAACAAAACAAAACAAAACAAAACAAAACAAAACAAAACAAAACGAAGATGACTCCTGTACATTACTTTACACTTCCTCAAAGCAGCAGGAGGAGGTGGGGGACTCTCTTTATGGAGACCCATAGGGCACAGGAAATGAACAGCCTTTATTCAAAGAGGGCTGCAGGGAAATACTGCTTCTCAGAGGAGGCAAGTCAAGACTGGGAGGTGGAAGGGAAGTCCTGTGCAGAGATGAGGTGGTGGGTGCTCCTTCAGAGTGGGTTTCCAGAGAGCTGGAGAGAGGAGTGGAACAGAGTAGAGTAGTGAGAGCATGAGTCTGAGGGGAACAGAGCATCTTTGGACATACAAAGCTGTTAATCTGGAACTTTTTTAAAAAAAGCTATATTTTAATGCTAGTTTAATTGGTTTAATATTATATTTCTTTAATATTTAGAGGTATCACTGAGCACTATAGCAAGGGCAGGGGAGGCCAATAAATAAGTACAATGCACTTTGCCAAACCAGCTCAGCGGTTTGAACTTTCAATAAAAGTTCAAGGACTTTGAATAAAAGTAAAAGGACTTTGAATAAAAGGCAATTCCTCGAATATGTTATTTTACAAGCATATTCCTGAGGATGTCTTGTCTCTCTTTCCTCATCCTCAGCCCTTTATGAAAGTATTCTTTCCAACCACCCACTGAGACTTTTTCTAAGAGGAATTCTGGTGACTCTAGTTTTTCCATCTCCTTACCTTTCGGTAATGTCTTGGCCCCTCCTATGAACTGGAGTCCTGAAAACTGCCCACCTGGCCTATCTCTTAACCTGTGTTTTTGTGACAAAGGCAAATAAATTCCCAACTGATTTTTTATTTCATTCCCTTCTCTCAAGAAAAGTGATTGCCAGCTTCAGGGATAGAATATAACCATAGTTAAGAAAAAATAAAATCCAAAAGCTACAAAATATCATGTGTTTTGAAAAAATTTACCCAAGGAATAATTGTGGAAATATGTATAGATTTGTTTACAAGGACGTTCACAGCAAAGTTATGATATGAAAAATTAGGGGAAAAAAATCAAAATTTCTCCCAAACAGGTCATTAAGTAATCTTATTACACAGAATGTCATAAAACTGTTAAAATATTTTATAATAGCGGAGGCTTATCGCCTTAGACTTTAACAGAGAGCCAGAAGGGGTAGCTGGCAAAAGCAAGCAGAATTTCACTCTTTTCTTTCCAACACACACACACACACACATATATAATGTATATATATAATTTTCATATAGATATGTGTGTGTGGTATGTGTGTGTGTGTATACATATATTCCATATATTTATTCTATGAAACAACACATTGGGGGAAAAAAGTTCCATTTCATGAAAAAAAGCTTGAAGAATGTTGAAGAATATTGACATAAAGACCCAGAAAGAGGTCCATAGGGCTTAAGTGGAAAAGGTGTGTTGTAAAGCAGTGGCCAGTATGAATTTCATTTTTTAAGTTACTGTTGAGTACTGGGTGTGGTGGCTCACACCTATAATCCCAACACATTGGGAGGCTGAGTCAGGCAGATTACTTGAGGTCAGGAGTTCGAGACCATCCTGACCAACATGGTGAAACCCTGTCTCTACTAAAAATACAAAAATTAGCCAGGTGTGGTGGCACATGCCTGTAATCTCAGCTACTCAGGAGACGGAGGCAGGAGAATTCCTTGAACCTGGAAGGCGGAGGTTACAGCGAGCCGAGATCGTGCCACTGCATTCCAGCCTGGGTGAGAGAGTGAGACTCCATCTCAAAAAATAAAAATAAATAAATAAATAAATTACTGTTGAATAAATGGGCTCAAGTTGGCCTCTGTGTATTGACCACCATGCTGTTTACTTCTGTACCACAGCCCAGGACCATTAACTCAAGCCTACCAGCACCAAACTCAAATTCTTGCACATCCAATTGCTATAAATATAGCCCAATTTTTTTCACCCTTTTAGAGCCCATCTGCTTTGCATAACCTGTGAAACTGCACCCAACACCCTCTTGCCATATATAGGACAAACTGTGGGGTTATAAAAGACCCCAGATGGCTGTTGTTCCTTAAGGACCTATGACCAAGAGACTCCTCACTATGCTGCTAAGTGACATCCCCAAACCTGCAAACCCCTCTCTGATCCTCCTCTCCCCAGGGAGGTTGCTTGTCCTTTTTCCCCGATGGTGGTGGCCCTGCTGCTGTATCTGGAAGGTCTTCTGATGTGAGGACTTTCCCCTTCCATGCAATCTGTCCAAGCCTCACCCAAATAAAGCTCTTGTGTGCTACTGCCATCTCATGGTCTGGTCTTTTCCTTGATCAACCCCCACATTCAAACTCACTACAACCATATGCAGATTTTGCCACTGAAATACACTGGAGGACATACAGCAAAATATTCACAGTGGTTTCTGGATAGTGAGGTGTTTCAGGGTTTTTTTTTTTTTTTTTTTTCCTCTTTTGGCTTACCTATATTTTCTAAATTTTCATAAAACATCTGTCATTTTTTAAAGAAAATGAATAAATGATTTTATTTTTAAAAACAGAGTAGCATATAAAGTTATTTTTATTGCCATTCTGAGTATAGACTCCTAGCTGCAAAAGCAACATTCAAAGGCACTAGAATAGCTCAGAGTATGAAATTTCTGACGTTTTTAAATTGTAGAAACCAAAAGAATTCCTTCACCTCACCTTTCTAATATGTTACTTTTTTTTCCCCAGTAGTTTACATTTGTTAGGTACTCAAAAAGGCCTTTTAGATGGAGTGGAATGATCTGGAACTATATGGCAGTTATGGCTTAGCATAGTACAGCATATCATAGATGAAACTTTGGATACATAGGCGAATGGCAATATTATCTTGAGAAAAGTGTATACATTTACATAACTTCAAATGTCCTTGAAGTGAGAGAACCTCAATCTCTGACACCAGCTTGTCAATGTCAACCTCTTGAAATGCTCTTAAAAAGAGGACCTGCTACATCAACCTGGCCCACCCCAAGTAGCATTTTAAGTGGCTGCGATGAGCCAGGCTGTGTACTAGGAGCTGTCGTGCAATGTGTTATTGTTCTGGTTTGCTTAGTGCCAATTATTGTGTATTTGTTTCAGAATTCTCCTGGCTTACCAGATGTTACAGGAGGTCCTGTGTTGATTTTGTGGCTTTCTTCTTTATGAGTCTCAAGTCCCACTAATGCGTTTGTCAAATAAATATTTCTGGCAAACTTCAGGAAAAAAAAGTGTGAAATTTCTGAATTGCTAGAAGTGTGCTTTGAGGTACCTGAGCAAAACAGAAGAGGCACCAGACACTACCAAAACAGGTAAACATCAAAGATCTAGAAAGACCTTTGAGTGGCTTAGGAACTAAGCACCAAGGAAGGAAAATGAAAGGTAATTATTAGAAATTGGCATGGATTCATTAAGAACTGCATTACACCATATAACCTTTCCCCTCCTCCTTCTCCTCTTTCCTCTTGTTATTATTATTAAATGTAATGGAAAGTATGCCTAGATTTCAGCTATATATCTGGAAAAATCAATATGGGGAAGAGCAAGTTGAATGATCACAGATTTAGCGAGACTCGTAACTGGCTGAATGAAATAAATGCGGATCAGGAAATTATCCACATGCTTGTGCTTCAGGCCCCTCCCATTGGAGGATGGAGCTGGAGTGATGGGAGTGGGGAAGAGGGGTTTCCTTTGGGACTTATTTGGTTTTCTTTGTGCTCTTGTGCCTGCCCTGGCAATATTTAGGGTAGGCTGGCTTTGTCTTTGTTACTACTGAAGCAGCAGTAGCATGACCCGTTTTGGGAGACAGCTTAATTTACAGCCAGCATCATAAGGGCTCTTTCAATCTATATTTTGATTCTTGGACATTTATTATCAGTTAATCTAGACATAAAGAATAATAATATATATAAATTACTGTTGGGGTTGAAAAAATTGTCCACTGTGGGTACAGGGATATCAAACTTCAGAATGCCTCATGTCAAATAATTTAATTAATGATGGCATAAAGAAATAATATTAACTCAATATAACTCAGATTCTACTTTAATAAAATTTGCATTTTAGGAATGTATAAAGAATTCCAGTTAGATTTGTTTATATGTAAAAAGGTATGAGTTAGATATTATAAACAGGTAAGAAAGTTTGATTTCTTATAAACATTAAGGAGGAGAGTTTTCTGTTGTTTTACTTGCTTTACTACTTTCATGGCCCCATCTATGTTAAAATAATGACTTACTTAGAGATAAACCTAAGGGACCTAAAACTAGAAATGCCAGCTTTTTTCCACAGCTACCCAGAAGTTACAGTAGTCACCTATTACTAAGTAAAAAGTAAGTACTTTCTTCAAAGTCTTTCATTTTCAAAGTAAATATCGACTAATGATTCTTTGAATTACTTTCTTCTTCAGAAAATCACAAGATTCGGCCGGGCGCGGGTGGCTCACGCCTGTAATCCCAGCACTTTGGGAGGCCGACGGCGGGCAGATCACGAGGTCAGGCAGATCGACGACCATCCGTGGCTAACACGGTGAGAAGCCGCCGTCTCTACTAAAAAATACAAAAAAAAAACATGAGCCGGGTGAGGGTGGCGGGCGCCTGTAGTCCCAGCAACTCGGGAGGCTGAGGCAGGAGAATGGCGTAAACCTGGGAGGCGGAGCTTGCATTGAGCTGAGATCCGGCCACTGCACTCCAGCCTGGGCGACAGAGCGAAGACTCCGTCTCAAAAAAAAAAAAAAAAAAAAAAAACAAAAAAAAAGAAAAATAAAGATCAAGATTGAAGTCTCATTTCCCCACACCTTTGTCTACATTTCAAATGGTATTAGCACCAAACCCACCGAGGATCAGCCAGCAACATTATTAGGAAATGTTACAGAATGTGTCTATTTGGCAATGATCATACAGTAGAGCTTTTGTTAAGTAGGTAGACATTTAAAAAATATGTGATGATATTTTAAAGATGATGGTTCCTTTTTTTTTTTTTTTTTGAGACGGCCCACCCAGCCGCGTGGCGGATCCTCAGCCTCACTGCACAGCTCCGCCTCCCCAGGTTCACCGCCATGCGCCTGCCTCAGCCTCCGAGTAGGTGGGACCTCACAGGCGCCCGCACCTCGCCCCGGCTAGTTTTTTGTATTTTTTTTTTTTTTTTTAAGGTGGAAGATATTTTTATTTTTTATTTCCATAGGTTTTTGGGGAACAGGTGGTGTTTAGTTACACGAATATTTAGTCGTGATTTCTGAGATTTCGGCAACCACTATGGAAAACAGCATAGAACTCTTAAAGAACTACAAGTAGATCTACCAGTTGATTCAGCAATCCCACTACTGCAAGAAGGGCCATAATAAAAAATAATAGATGGGGTGAATGTGGTGCAAAGGGAACACTTTTACACTGTTAGTGGGGATGTAAACTAGTACACCCCTATGGAAAACAGTATGGAGATTCCTTAAAGAACTAAAAGTAGAACTACCATTTAATTCAGCAATCCTACTATTGGGTATTCACCAGGAGAAAAGGAAGTCATTATATGAAAGTTTTTTGTATTTTTTTAGTAGAGACGGGGTTTCACCGTGTTAGCCAGGATGCTCTCGATCTCCTGACCTCGTGATCTGCCCGTCTCGGCCTTCCAAAGTGCTGGGATTACAGGCTTGAGCCACCGTGCCCGGCCAGAGATGATGTTTCTTATATGTAACACTCCATATCTACAAATGGGTTTTTGTACTTATTGTCATACTATACTGTGTCCTAACAGTCTTGTAAAACAGCCCGTAATTTTTTAAAGGTGTATTTTTTTTCCAGACAATTCACTTTCATCACATATCCTTCTCTTTCACATACCTCTTGCTTTATGCTCATGAAAATGTATTGTGGTGTTCTATTACATATACAGAAAATACAGGCCGGGTGCAGTGGCTCACACCTGTAATCCCAGCACTTTGGGAAGCCAAGGCACGCAGATCACGAGGTCAGGAGATCGAAACCATCCTGGCTAACATGGTGAAACCCCATCTCTACTAAGAATACAAAAATTAGCCAGGAGTGGTGGTACATGACTGTAGTCCCAGCTACTCGGGAGGCTGAAGCAGGAAAATAGCTCGAACCCGGGAGGCGGTAGTTGCAGTGAGCTGAGATCATGCCAATGCACTCCAGCCTGGGTGACAGAGCGAGATTCTGTCTCAAAGAACAAAACAAAAAACAAAAGAAAATGCAAATGCTGTTACTAACCAATATGATGAATGAAAAAAATTAACTTTTAACCATTCTGGCTTTTAATAAAGTTCTAAACGTTATATAGACAGGTTTCTACATAAATGTAAAAATTTTTAGCAATGAGTAATTCAGTTATAATATGAATTTAGAGAATGGAAAATATTACATTTTATACTCCCCAAATAAATAATTTATTTTTAATGCTTCTAAAACCATAAAGGATATATGATTTTCACATTTGAAAACATTTATAAATGTTCTTAGTGTTCCCTCAAATACCTATCACTGGATCATTACTATATATTCTTTATTTCAGTTGCTGATCATGTCCTGAATCTACAACCATTATATCTTTTCTGAGAACATCCAAATCTGCCTTTAGATCCAGCTTCCAGTTTATAATCTGTCTATAGGACATTTCATTCAGAGTCCTTCACCTTAGCCTGCCATCTAAGTTGCTGCACTGGGCTGCAACCTATTTATTTGTTAAATAGAGGTGTAAAGCTTGATTATCTTTATGCTATGATTTAAAAATTCTAAGCCTGAAAGCAAATATTATTTTTACTTTTAAACTAGGCAAGTCATGATTCTTTGATCCTCTTGCTTTTAACTTATTTATGTCTATATTAAAAGTGGGTTTCTTATAGGCAGCATATAGTTGGTCTTGATGTTTTAATCCAATCAGCCAAGTACAGCCTTTGCATTGGGGCTTTTAGACCGTTTACATTTAATGTAATTTTGATAGGATTGGGTTTAAGACTGCCATTTGTTGTTTGTTTCCTATTTTGTCATCTATTCTTTTGTTTCCTTTGTTTCTTTATCTGCTTTTCTTCCCCACTGCCTTCCTTTGGATTGTGTTTTTATTTTTTTGTCTTTTTTTGGTTCAATTAAAACATTTAACTGATAAGTTAAAATTATTATATTTGTGTTACACTTTTTTTTTCATTTTAGTTCTTGAGACAGGGTCTCACTCTGTCATCCAGGCTGGATGCAGTGGCACGATCTGAGCTCACTGCAGCCTCAACTTCCCAGGCCAAAGTGATCCTCCCACCTCCATCTCCCAAGTAGCTGGGACTATAGGCACAGACCACCATGTCTGGCTAATTTTTTTCTGTTTTTTGTAGAGACAGAGTCTCACTATTTGTCCAGGATGGTCTTGAACTCCTGGGCTCAAGCGATTCTCCTACCTCGACCTCCCAAAGTGCTGGGATTACAGGTGTGAGCCACTGCACCCAGTCAATGTGATGTTTTTATATATGTATACATTGTGGAATGGCTAAGTCAAGCTATTTAACATGGGTGTTACCTCACATACATATCATATTTTGTGTGAGAACACTTAAAAATCTTCTGTCTTAGCAATTTTCATTATCTACAGTCACTGTGATATACAATAGATCTCTTGAATTTATTCCTTCTGTCTAATTTCATATCCTTTGACCAGTATCTCCCCAATCCTTTCTCCCCCAGCTTCTGGTAACTATTATTTTACTCTGTTTCTATGAGTTTGACGTTTTTAGATTCCACCTGTAAGTGAGATCATATGGTATTTGTCTTTCTGTACCTAGTTTATTGCACTTCACATAATGTCCTGCAGGCATCATTCACATCACAATTGGCAGGATTTCCTTCCTTTGTTAAGACTGAATAGTATTCTGTTATGTATATATGCCACATTTTTTTTATCCATTCATCTGTTTATGGACATTTAGGTTGGCACCATATCTTGACCATTGTTAATAATGCTGCAGTGAACATGGCAGTGCAGATATCTCTTCAGATCACAGATTTCATATCCTTTGGATATATACCCAGTAGTGGGATTGCTGTATCATATGGTAGTTCTATTTTTAATTTTTTGAGAAACTTCCATACTGTTTTCCATAATGGCTATACTAATTTACATTTCCACCAACAGTGTACAAAAGTTCCCTTTTCTCTACATCCCTACCAGCATTTATTAGCATTCAGCAATTTATAATAGTTATTCTAACAGATGTGAGGTGATATCTCATTGTGGTTTTAATTTACACTTCCCTGATGACTAGTGCTATTGAGCATTCTCCCTTCATTGGCCATTAGAATGTCTTCCTTTGAGAAATATCTGTTCAGGTCCTTTCCCCATTTTTCAATCAGGTTATTTGTTTTCTTATTATTGAGTTGAGTTCATTTATATATTCTGGATATTAGCTCCTTTTCAGATGAATAGTTTGCAGATATAGTCTCCCATTCTGTAAGCTGCCTTTTCACTCTTTTGATTGTTTCCTTTGCTGTGCAGAAGCTTTTAAGTTTGATGTAATTCCAAGAGAATTTTTAAAAATTCCATTTTGTCTTCTTTGCTGGCTCATTAGCTATAATTCTGTTTTGTACTTTTAGTGGTTGCTGCAAGGTTTACAGTACACATCCTTAACATACTCCATCTCCTCTACATACATGATATAAGAGCTTTGCAAAAAACCTTCAGGCCTTTGTACTAGGTTGCCATAACTTTTACTTTTACATGTTATACATCTTACAATGCATTGTTAATATTTTTACTCTCGACATAGTTGTTATTTTTGGTGCTTTTTAATTCCTTTTTGTAGACTCCCATCTGGTATATATTTTCTTATGCTTGAAGAACTTTATTTAACATTTCTTTCCCTGGCCTCTCAGCTCTAATGCAAGCCTGCTGGTGGTAAATTATTTCAGCTTTTATGTGTCTGAACATCTTGTTTTTACCTTTGCTTTAGAAAGATAATTTTATCTGGGTATAGAATTCAAATTTGATAGTTTATATTTTTTCCCAATACTTGTCTGGCTTGCATCATTTCTGCAAGAAGTCAGTTGCTGTTCTTATTTTTCTTTTTTCTTCTTTATGTAATATGTCGTTTTTTTTTTTTTTTTTTTTTTTATGGCTGATTTTACTGTTTTTCCCCCCCTTGCTGGTTTTAAGCAACTTGTGATATGAAAATTCTTGATTGATGTTTGTGAAACATTTTAGGTCTGTTCATGATTCCCTGAAAATTTCAAAAAATTACATCTCCAAACATTTTTTCTCTCCCCACCTCCTCCTCTTTGTCGGAACTCTACACATATACTAGATTGCTTGACATTGTCCTACAGCTCTCTAATCTTTTTTCATCTGTTTTTTGTTTCATTTTGAATTTCTATTGTCATATGTTCAAGTCCACTATCTTTCCTTCTGCAATGCCCAATCTACTAATTCCATTTGTGTGTTCTCAGAAATCTTAATTTTCATTTCTAGATGTTTGAAGTGTTTTTTTTTTTTTACATGAAATGTCTCTACTTAACCTTTTTTCTAACTTTCTGAACATATAAAATACAGTTACAATAATTGTTTTAATGTCTTTGTCTATCAATTTGACCATCTCTGCCATTTCTGGTTCAGTGTCAATTGATATTCCTCATTATGTGATATATTTTCACACATATTTGCATGCAGGATAACCTTGAATTAATGCGAGTTATGATGACTATTACCTTGTTGAGTGACGCATTTTCTCCTTCCTTCCTTCCTTCCTTCCTTCCTTCCTTCCTTCCTTCCTTCCTTCCTTCCTTCCCTTCCTTCCCTTCCTCCCCTTCCTCCCCTTCCTTCCCTTCCT
>NW_016804690.1:3967944-4023774 GCF_001698545.2 Rhinopithecus bieti
CAGTGAGAAAATGTAAAAAAAACCTCAGTTTCTACCGTGGAAAACACAGGAGGTCTATTTTTTTAAAAAAGTATTTCAGTGACAGGAATTCCTATAAAAAGTTTAAATATTCTTGTCAGAATGACAAGAAACCTTCATAGCTTCAATAATCTTGAAAACCTTCACAGCTTCACCCTTTGCCAACTAAATTTAGAACACATACAATAAACTCCTCATACAGAATACTTTTGTACTAGAAAACAGGTAATTCACATTCTGATAAAGAGCAAAAGACAAGTGCTTTATTATGAGAACTGTTCAAGTAAAATTTCAGTGTGCACCAGTGAAAGTGAATCAAGATTTGCATCAATTTTTTTTGAATGAACACTAGGTTAAAAAGGGGCTACACATTTTTTTTTTTCAAACACCACCCTTTGCTAAGGCAAAAAAAAAAAAAAAAAAAAAAAAAAAAAAAAAAAAAAAAAAACAAAACCTCACTTAATTTTAGAACATAACTGTTACAGAAGAAAGCTACATCACAGTACAGTACAGAATGTAAAATTCACCCTAGTCTGGAAGCCATTATGGAATGGCACATCACCTACACTTAGACCTTCTAATGTAGGTTGGAATTACAGTATTTATCACAGCTTTATTTTCTTTAAACTGATAAAATTTGAATACACTTTCTATTTTTCAGGAGTGTGCAGATGGGGCCCATATGTTGATATTACAGTAATTACAACAGTAAATAACATTGCACAGTCAACCTCCAAGGCTAATTCAGTATAAAATAACAAGTATTAAAATGTACCTTTACTAGTGGTTTTACATAGCATATATCACTAATTATGAAAGAAAAATAGGCAAATGCCCAATCACAAAGCGGCACATTATAGGCATAATGATGTGGAATAAATACAAGAAATCTGGCAAAATATTTAAAACAAACGAGTTACATGGGAACAAACTCAACAACCACATAAGCATAAATCAATAATATACTGTTATAAATAGTATGTTTTGCTTCACAAGTCTCTTAAGTACTTATAGATATTACAGTGGCAGGGGTGAATAAAGAGGATAGAGGAGAATGAGGCAAATGTTTCCAATGCCAGTTAATTCCTGAGGTGGCATTATTTCTTAACTGATGCATTGATCAACACTGTAAAGATGAGTTTGTGCTATGAAACAGTCCCAATATTATTATATTCCCGCAATTATATTGCGGTATTCTGAAGGCAGCAAACCTACGTGACAATTTATGTTGTAACAGCCAGATAAAGTATGTTTTTTTTTCTTTTAAATTTTGTTGCTACAATTAGCAGTGGGTCAGAAAACACTTCAAAGTTCAAAAGAAACTTGATGTAGATTTAACTTTTTCCCCAGTACTTCTTAGTTAGCTCAAGGCAATGCTATTATTCAATTTCATGTACTTGAATTTAAAAACTCTAAGTGCCAACACTGTAAACATTTTGTATCTTCTCAACTAAACCTTGTGGGATAACAAGGAAAAGCGCAAAGATAAGCAGTAATAATTTTGTGTATAATAAAGCTGATCTATTTTTCAGCTTCTGGTTTAAATTTAAATATGATTTTAAAACAATTTTTAAAGGTCCATGCTACAACTTTGTAAAGACTATTTCTATGCACTTTTAATTCTGGACACAATTTTCAAAATTGCATGATGGAGGTAAGACTTTAAAAAACCCACCAGAATGTAAGTAACAGGGAAGAACATTTTCAAATCAAAGCATCAAATGTACATTCATGTGCAGAAATCTAGACAACTATACAAGGTTTTAAGCAATCATGTTTTATTATACAATTCTATGAACAGAAAATGAACAGAAATACACAATATACTTACCTGTACATGTGAACCTACTTTTTAAGCTACAGATATTTATTATAGTTCATACTGACTTTAATTTTACAGTTCATAACTATGTATAACCTTATTGCATTAAGGGCAAATTCTACATGGGGAGATTCACAGGCAGACCACATTAGGCATTACCAGTACATTCAAAAACTGTACCTCATATATGTATGTATCTTCCCTGAACCTGTAAATTTGGACTTCTTTACAGCTTAAGCTCATTTGCTATTTTTGATGCGATGTTCTTAAAGGCGATAGATGTCCCGGATATTCGCTTGAAGCGGACGCCATTAAGTGACAGTCGTGGCAACTTGCAGACTTCCATCTCCCACTGCACGAGGCTATCCTGTCTAGCGTCTCCATGGACACAGAAAAGCAAAATCTCTCTTTTGCTCATAATCACAGTTATTTGCATCTAACACTTTTCGAATTTCTCTCATCATGTCATTAGGGTCCATTGAACTAGTGGTCTTCATACTCCATGTGAACCGCAAAGAACGCGGCTTAGAATCTTTACCCTCTTCTTTGTCTCTTTCTTTTGGTTCCCCTGATGTACTTCTGGAAGAAGAGGGCAAAGGGAAAGAATGAAAACAAATATTTCACTCAGCAAAGAGATCAAAACGCACATAAAATGTACGTGGTCATAATTCAGTGCCTAATAAAACTACCTAATTTGCAGACTACCCTCAGATGGACGCAAAGACTTATGTTATCTTGCTGTTACAGAAACACACCCCAAGATGCCATCTGTTTTGACTTTTAATATTGTCAATCTAAAATAGCATTTTTCTTAAATATAAGTGGCTTGAGGGAAACAAGTCTGCAACTGAAAGTGAAGAACTTAATACCTTCTTCCGTTCCATATTTCTCTGTTCAAGCACACACAAAATAGGAACCACTAATATTCTATTTGGAAATACACATTTTTGAAATATAAAAAAAATTTCTGCCTTTTTGGATAGGAGGAATATAATAATTTCAGAAGGAAAGATAATTCGTTTACCTGATAAGGTTGAGAAAGAATGTTGTACTGCAATCATGTAAAGACGTTACATTATACCACACGTCTCAATGTCCTCCAGTGATTTCTCATTTCACTATCCTTAAACAGTCTACAACGTTTCCCATGACTTGCACTCCAACTTCTACTCTCCCCATCCCATTTCCTAGAATTTTTCTCCTTCCTCAATCCTATCAGAACACAATGGCCTCCATGTTATTCCTGGAACACACAGGTTATGTTCTTGCCATAAGGCTGTTGCACAGACTGTTCCCTCTGTCATGAATGCTTCTCCCCAGATGGCTGTGAGGCTAACTTCTTTACTTTTTTCAAATCTCTGCTCACTTTCTTCATGAGGCTTCCCTTGACTGCCCTACTGTACCCTAACTCCTATCCTAGCATGGCCAATCCCCCTTAGCCTGCTTTAATTTTTCTCTATAGCACTTACACTTTCTAACATACTATTTAATCCATTTGTTAGGGTGTTTATTGTCTGAGTCTATCATTAGATTGTAAACTCCAGGAGGGCAAGGAATTTTGTCTATTTCATTCACTGATCTATCTCAGGCATCTAGAACTGTGCTGGGTAAATAGTAATCATTAACATATTTGTTAAATGACTAAATCTCACTGAATTTTACTTATTGCATGCATCCCACAAGTAATATGGAAACAAAAAACCTATTTCAAATAGTCATAGAAAGAAACCTGCATAGCTTCATCAAAGTTAATAAATCATTCATGATACAGAAAATCCTGTAATTAAATTTCTTGAACAATTATCCAAATAGAGATGTTACATTGCAACTTGTTAACATATCTCACTTCTGTGATTTAAGAAAAAAAAAAGTACCTTGAAAGGAGTTTATAATCTACTGCATAAATATTTTAAATTAATATATATACATTTTATATCAATAGTATAATGTATATTCATGTATAATTTTATATATATTATTTACTTCATTTCCAGGTGTGTGAGCCTAGGTATCTGAGTCCCCAAAGCTCTGCAAACTATGCAATCTTGAGAAAATAAGGAAAGGAACAGGTAGAGAAAATAAATTTCCAAAGACTATTAATAAGTATGAGAAGTATGTACTTCATGTTCTCTATTTTTCTCTTTTTGCCCACTGAATCTAAGCCATTACATCACAGGCCTCTTAGGGCTTGCAAGCCAACCAGAGTCATTTACCAAGGTCACATGTATAATTCTGGTGGATTCGGCATGCTGGAAGGGACCTGAGAGATCAGTTGATTGAGCACTCATTTTAAAGACGGAACTGATGGCTGGAAAACTTAGAATTACTTTTCTGTGGTTCACACCTGTAATCCCAGCACTTTGGGAGGCCAAGGTGGGAGGACCATGAGGTCAGGAGTCTGAGACCAGCCTGGCCAACATGGTGAAACCTCGTCTCTACTAAAAATACAAAAATTAGCCAGGTGTGGTGGCACGCGCCTGTCATCCCAGCTACTCGGGAGGCTGAGGCAGGAGAATTGCTTGAACCCGGGAGGCAGAGGTTGCAGTGAGCTGAGATCGTGTGACTGCACTCCAGCCTAGGCAACAGAGCAAAACTTTGTCTCAGAAAAAAATAAATAAATAAATAGTTTTCTGAAGTTATAGAGCTAATGAGTTGAAAAGTAAAGACTAGAATTCAGGGGTATTATTCTAAGTCTAGTTTCCTTCTATTCCACCTTAAGATGACTTTAAGACAATAAAATTTTTTTCTGCATGGTCTCAGAGACATTGCCACTGATAATGTCAATTCTAGAAAGCTCCTGGAAATGTGGATATTAATATAATAACAACTAACATTTATTGAGTATTTACTAGGTGCAGGAACTGCCCTAAGTGCCTAAAATGTATTAATTACTCATTTACCCCTCAGAACAATCCTAGGAGGCAGTTAGAGTGAGGATATGGAGGCACACAGAGTTGAAGTAACTTCCCCAAAGCCACACAGTAAGGTAAGTGGTAGAACACAGCTGAAACCCATGCATTCTGGCTGAGAACCTGTACTTCTAACCACAGTATCACCCCATCTCTCTGAAATGACAGAACCTCATTATAACTGGCTTGATCCCACCTATGTTCCTTGCTGTTTTTTTTTTCATCTGTAAAATAGGCATTTTCACCTAGTTGTTGTGAAAATTAAATGACCAGAAAGTACTTTATAGTTAGTATTCAATAAGTTAGTTCAAAAGCAAAAATAGAACCAAACCCAACAACCAAACAAAAGGGAATGTGAAAAGTATTGTGTAAACATTTATAAAAGATCAGTTACTAATTCTTATAATGCAGTAAAATTATGTTGTTATATCAAAAGGATAAAACTGTAACTATTAATGGCCACTTGCAATGCCACACACTACTAAATGTCTCAGAGGGAAATTTAGTGGAAATATAGGACGAAATGCAAGGAGGGGCTCAAAAGTGAAGACTAAGTGAGGGAGAGGCTAAGAACAAGTCCTCCATGTTTATGTAAAAGGCAGAAGAAAGTGAAGAGTATTTGTCTTGCTCCCCTGTGGCTCCGTACCATGGTGACTCAGGTACCTAACTCTACAAAGAAACATTTCAACTATTATTACTAAATATAAATATAGCACAGTTTGTTAAAAAGACTACACGGGAATGCTATAGTTTTCCCAAAGTTAATTATGTTTTATATTTTAAGTGATTTGAAAAGTAGAAATCAAACTGGGGGCTTGTGTTCAGCTGGTCACAATCGTTTCTGAATGAAGCCAGAGTCTTTCGTACTGTGGAATACTTGTTGGTTGTAAAATTTATGTTGCAACCCTTAAGGCTTGTGTACACTCAAAATAAATTAATGCCTTCATTTCTTAAATTTCCCATTTGTAAAATATTAACACAAGTACTAACATGTCCATAATGTAGTCCCTAGAACAGCAGCATAAGCATCTCCTGGGGACTTGTTAGAAATGTAAATGCACAGGCACCTGCCTCAGCCCCTGAATCAGAAACCCTGGGTGTGGGATCCAGCAATCTTTTTATCAAGTCTTCCCTGTAATTCTGATTGTGCTCAGGTATGAAACCCATTGTCAGAATGAATATACAAACTAGCATTAAATGTCAAAAAAAGAAATCCCCAAAAGTATGGCAGGATAGAATTTTTAAATGTGGTCAAACACTGAATTCTCACCTAAAATATATAACTAATATCAAATCTTCCTTCCCTGTTCTGTGTTATTTGTGCTATTTGACTCAGACTAATTTTAGTTATATTACTTTAGTGAGAAAAATATCAGTACATTTAATCTATTAATTCTTCAGCTTGACATACTTTACAGAATAGAAAGCCTATTTTTTTTTTTTTTTTTTTTACCAAGTACACAATTCAAATGCATGTTTGGAAAACAAACTTAAAGTTGACTGACTTGAATGCTAGGTAACGTTATGAAAACCCACCCCAATACAAAAATCTAAAATATGCATGCTATCTAGTTATTAGATCTATTCATGACCATTAAGTGCTCGAAGTATTTCAAAAGTACGTTTTCACACACAGGGACCTAGCAGCGAAGTATTAATAGTGGCTCCTCACCTTGAGGTGTCGGTTCTGCCACTGGCTTCGCCTTCACTTGGATCCCTCAAAACAAAGTGAAGGTTGAGATTTAATGATAAAAGTAAAAAATATATCAAGAAAACCTATATCTAAAATTATTTTAAAATCAGCTTGTTGAGCAAACTTCTACTATGACAGTTTTCTATTACTAGTCAGTCTGAGACTATTTCTCATGTTTTTCATCATAACCGCATGTAATTTATCATTTATTGAGCGTCTACTCATTTTTGTCAACAGGCAATATAAGGTGAAAGTTTAGAATTGTTTTTCATAATCTTCCAATTCCCAGCCACAATTCATTTGAAGTCATAATTTATCTTTTGGTTTAGTTTAAAGTTAAAACTACTTAATAATTATCAATAGCAAGATTCAACTTCAAATTTGTAATTATGTATAATTTTAGTAGTCGCTCAATTTAGAAAATATATACATTAACGTTGTAGTTAGCAAATAAATACCAATTTCTAAATAAGCAATTTCTCTTAGAAGTTATGCTAACAATTCATGCACATGATAAAATATCACAGCAAATTAACAGCCTATCCATGTAGGCAAGTCTAAAAACATGGATTCAATCTTAAATAAAAACACTAACCTTACCTGGATATCCACCTGTGAAATAAAACCAGGAAAACACTACTAATTGTTCTGAGTTGCATGTAATTAATATTTTTGAAGTCTACCAAAATTTTAATGCTTTGCTATTTTTAAAGGTAATTAAATATCTTGTCATAGAGGGTAAAATACTATTAAATAGTGGGAAAAATCACCAACTTGAATCCTTAAGTTAATGTTGTCTTAATGTTTTAGCCATTCCAGAAACATTTCTATTATTTATGTAAAATTATGCAATAAGAATAAAATCAGTGGTACTCTCCCATCCCCCAAATTAATAAAACATACCCACATACCAAGCTCTAAAATTTTAAATTGTTCTTAAGAATATGAATGCCTTATGCCTCTCAGGGTCTTTAACTAATACATGCCTTTCTTAACAAACATATTATGAAAAAAAATTTTTTCTATCTGAATTTTAAAGAATGCTAAAATGTATTCTCACATTCAAATGTAATTTCTTAAATTTCTATTTTAATAACTGGCATTTTCATTGGGAAGAATAATAAAATTCAATGCCATCTATACAAATCCATTTTATTATAGCACATTGAAATAAATAAAACATTTTTTAGCAGGCTCAAAGTGAAATGTACATTTTCAGTTACATGTAGATGAACTGATACACACAGATGGGCAGTGTATCAACTTGGCAAGCAAGACAGTAATGCTGTCGACTCCCACTGCTAAGACAAAATTCCTTTAGGAAGGGACAAAAATCTCACTGGACTTTTCTGTCCTGTTTATATTATGCTTTATTATTCACTATTAGCAAACACCTATTCCACAGCTGCCAAACTTAAAGCATTAGGAGTGAAATGTCCCTTAGACCCTATTTCCTCTGCTATAATTGACTGAAATCGCGATTGACCCATACCCTGTTCCTGCCTACCTGGATGCCAGCAGGAACATTGGAAGAATTTCTGCTATTGGCAATTGTTTCAAAGAGCCCAGGAAGTCTGCTTTAAGTAGCCATGGTAGGAGGCAGATGGGGCTACAGAAGGTGCAGCTGGCTCTAACAGCATATGCAGCACAGCATGCTCTCTAACACTTAAAAACAATTACCTACACATAGCAATATATACTCAACTGAACAAATTGGGTTATTCCCTATATAAGAATGAGCTGTGGTTAGAAAATCATAAGGTTTGGTGTAGAAGTGAGCCACGCAGGTATTCAGGGCAGGGAATTGCAGGCAGAAGGAATAGTAGGTACACAATGCCAAAACAGTGCTTAATGTACTTGAGGACAGTCTGGTGCCTGGGTGGCTGGTGTGGAGGTGGCAAGAAGAAGAGTGGGAGAAGAAGAGGTCAGAGCAGAAATGGATGGCCAGGTTACACAAAGCCCCACAGGCTATGGCGAGGGCACAGAATTGTATTCTGAGCAAGGCGAAAGCTAATCAGGGGCTTTAAATCTGAGTGACATGATCAGATTGACATGACACTGCTGAAACAGAAGAGGAGGACAAGGACAGAAAGTAGCAGAACCTAGCAGAACTATGAGGAGGTGAAAGATGAATAGTGGTTCAGAGTATGAAGGCAGTGGCGGGAGTGATGGAAGCAGCTAAATTCTGGAAATGCCGTGAAGGTAAAGCCCACACAAATTGCCAATGGATCTGATATGGTATGAGGAAAAGAATTGTCAAGGACAACTCCAAGGCTTATGGTCTGAGCAACTGTAAGGACAAGGCTGCTAATTCCTAAGACAGTGAAGAACGAGGGAAGGATAGGTATGGGAAGAGGAACAAGAGTTGAGTTTTGAACATGTTCTGTTTCAGAGTCTATAATGTATCTAAGTGGAGAGGCTGAGCAGCAGTTGGATGTAAGAGTCTGCAGTTCAGGAGAGAGATGTGGGCTAGAGATACACTGGGGAGTTGTTCACACAGGATGGAATCTAATGTCATGAGCCCGACTGAGATCACCAAGAGTGTAAGGAAAACCAGAGAAAAAAACGTGTCCAAAGACTGAGCCCTGGGGCATTCTAATATTTAGAGGCTGGGGGAAAGGCAAGGGAATCTGGAAAAAGCCAGTAAAGAAGTCTGAGAAGCGATAGCTAGCCTGTGAGGTAGGAGAAAACCAGAGCCAAGCAAGGGAAACACTTTAACTGTGTAGAATGTTTCAAGACAGTTAAGTTGCTCACAGGAAGGCAGGAGCCTCATCAGTCTCACTTGCTGCTGTACAATAGCGCCTACGAAAGGGCCTTGCATGTAGGTCTCCACATATGTGTTCGATGACTATATGGCAATCCTTTATCAGACCCTCCCAAAAGACCAGCTCTAAGGCACTTTCTTGCTTTGACATTCTATCTCCTGACTTCCTTTCCACAGTACTCTGTTTCCCCTAGAGTCTAAATTTTTGTTGCAGAGTTAAGAGAAATATTTTGCACAATGCTTAATGCATAATTAGTAATCAAGCACTAAACTACAAACCTATTTTTCTTCACTTTAAAATTAATTCTGGCTTAACCATGAGAAAGTACTGGCTTTTTGAAATGGCCTTAAATAGACAAATTCCAAAAACAGAAACTACTGATATTCTGACTAGTACCCTGCAGATGGCCGGCTAACACTGTGATCTACCTTCCATGCTGACTCTGTTGGTGAACTTTTAGTTCTTTCTGTAGCAAGTTGTCATGCTGCATAGTAATTGCCCAAATGGTACAAAGTCACTGACTGATATGGTTAGAAATTTATGTTACATTTGAGGCTTTAAAAGTTTTTAATTCAGCTATGTGATACTGGGCAAACTGATATATGAACCAAGTCTATAAATAGCTCCATGATAAGGCAAGTAAGACTGAAGCTGCTTCTTCTCTTTTCCACATCCACTCTTTGAAATCCTAGGAACAGTAATAACATTGGAAACTAAGTATTTAATTAGTATTTCTTAAAGCAAATATAATTATTTCTTACCCATCATTGAAGGCTCAGCTGAAATGATTATATGATAGGGTGCCTTCACTGTCTCCCTAGATAGAAACAATTCTATCTTCCTCTGGAATCCAGCATGTTGCCCACACTTTTTAGCACATGTTCTGCTTTATATCACAGCTAGTTGTTTGTCTGCTTCTTACAAGACTATAAGAATCTGGAGGGCACAGATGCTGTCTTACCTATCTTTAGATTCTGTTCTGCACCTAACACAGTGCTTTGCTTGTCGCAGGGCTTAAGTAGGCATTTAGTGGGACACAGGAATAGATGAAATTGACATCTGCCTGCATTGTAGTAGTAACTTATATCATCAATGTGCACTGTACATGTATGCATAGTAAACACAGTAAGTATGCTTACTTTTTAGAAAGTATAATTGTATTGTTTAAGTAGATTAGACCTTTACTATACATGTATTGATTTTGCGTTTACTATGTTGTGCTGATAAGGTTTTATGATATAAAATTATGTAAGTGATCTGCGACTCTGGTGTGTAGGCTTTTTATGCAAAGACGAAAAAAATGTAAATGATATATTATTAGTAAGCAATTTAAAAGTATTGTCAAGATAAATCTGAAGGAAACATGTAAACTCATTTCTTTTCCTCAATCAAGGCTTTCAAATATAAAAATCTTTCGTTAAAACACACATTTTGAAGTCAAGTTTTGTTCTTTCCATTTTATTTTACAGATTTTAAAATCTCATTTTGTCCATTTTTTTCTTTCTCTCTCTTAAGGAAAATACTTTATGTCTTCCTAGATTTTTTTCTTCTAACTCTGTAAAAGAGCAGCTCTAATGAAATGTTATGAAACCATTTTACAAAATTACTATAAAGATTTAAAAAAAAGTCAAGTTTCCTTCATAATCTCTAGAGGAAACAAAACATGACAGTACATTGGTACTGACCTGCGAACAAATTTGGATGTGATTTTGCTTATTATACCAGTTGATGTTCCCCTTCTGGCATGTGCAAATGCACCCGTTTCATGGGATGGTGAAGCAGGTGGCCCATTGTAAGCAGCGCTGCGTCGCTCCCGGAGCTGTTCACCATGGAAGGTGCTTCGGCTTGAGCTCCCTCGGGGAAAGCGGGTCCGGTCTGGAGTCGCAGTACTAATACTGTGAGCAGATGGGGAAGCAGCAGGCACTCTCTGGGTTGTACTGCTGGGACAAATTAAGATATATCATTTAGAATAATGACAGGAAAACCTTTCACTCATGCTAAAAACTTGAAACAAATAGCTATGGCTACTTCTTTTGGCCCTACTTTATTTGTTCACATTAGAGATGTAAGACACGGGTTAATTTTCTTTAGTATATCATTGGAGAAGAGTAAAATTTCAGTTTGAAACTAGGTACCTTTTGTTTGGTCACTAAAAATTAAGAAATGACTGAAACAGGGACACAAAGATAAATACTTTTCAGTATCAGGAACGCCAAACCAGGGGTACTGCAAATATTTTTTAAATATTCTCCTGAAATCATTTAGCAATCAATGTTGAACACAAATTTTATTGTTTATTAAAAACGCTTTGAATAAAATAATTTTCTATTTCTAATTTAGGCCTCAGTGATGGTACAACATCACATGGCACTACCAATATGCCCAACAAATCTAACAGAGGGTTAAAATGCTCAGATGTACTGAATTTGAGAAATCTTAAAATAGAAAATACTAGAAAACAATTACAAAATTGTATATCTGAACAGGCTCTTTGAGTTCATCAGTTTCATTGACAGGAAAACTGAAGTCCAGTTTCATTAAGAAAAAGGAATTGAGCCTGATCATTATCCGCGGGTCTCAACTCCCAGTCTAGTGTTTGTTTGTATGTGTTTAAATCATAACAAAATCAGTTTACCTAAATGACAAATTAAGCAGCAATTCTTAACTTTATGGGGATGGACGTAAAATCAAATCCTTAAAAAAATTCCTCTAGAAAATGATGTAAGTTATATGCAACATTTCCAACAACAGCCAAAGTACATAGAAAGTTTATGTTACAATTCAATTTTTCCTCCATTACAAATACTGAATCTTATTAGAAAAGTCTTAACATGATGGTGACTATCATGTATTTTCACATGGTGCTATATTTTTAGAAATTCTTAATGAACAAAATGAGATGTAACCAGTACATTACCCAGGCCGGTAAGCTTCAGAGCCGTCTTTAATGGTTGGCAGTGTGACTTTAATAGGATGACCAGAAGTGGACATGGACTTCTGGTGGCGGGGTCGTGCTGAGGGGACAGCAGAGGCCACAGAAGAGCCTGCAGAAGATATGCTACTCACAGACATCTCTGTAAGGCTTTCGCCATAAAGCAGTTGAGAAGACCATGGAAATGTAAAAAAGAAGAAAAACTGTGGTTGACTAAAATTTAAGAACTATATTTTTAAAAATCTAAACTGACTAACACCTTTCATGACTGAAACATTTGAAAGAAACTAACATAGCGGCATTATTAATGACTAACAAAACAATTAATATTCTTATGAAAAGTATACAGGGTGAATTTATCACTATTATCCATGAAAAAAAAATCTCACACACACTTTATGTATGTAAATGTGAGAAAGTACAAAATTATTTTTGTGGATATACAATAATTTCAGATAAAATTATTATGACTGGAGTCATTTTTTACCTCCCCAAAATCACAGTTTGGTGTGATATGTTGCTGTAGTTCGTTGTCCATTATTCATACAATCAGAATTGATAATTATACCAAAAATATTATCTCTGGATTCATTAAAACACTTTTAGATCATATCATGGTCAATAGGTTAACTGTTGCAGATTAAAGGAGCTGCAGCTTAAAATTTAGTATAAGAAAAATCGTAAGTCTGAAATCAATTTTCAATTATCTTATGTACAAAGAAGATACATTTTTCTTTGTATGCCTTACAATAGCACTTACTTTACATTCTTATTAAGTGAGAAGAAACAAATGTGAGAATGGTTTGTACACACTACTGAAATGACTCTAGGTGGTACTAAGAAAATAATTTCATTAGAATAGGCTCCATGTCTTTGTACTGTATTGATGAGTAGTCCTTGTAACTCATGATAGAAAGAAGATACATTTTTTAAGTAATAAAAATAATATGATTTATTATTATTTGAAATAAAACACTTTAAAAATTATGTGGTTCTGAATGATGAGAAATAAGATGGCCACATTTTTTTCAGAGGGAGGAAAATAAAGCCTTTATTCAGATGCAGTAATGACTTGATGGGAGGTGAAAGGGAAGGAGGCAGCAGGTGCACCAAAGAAAAAGATACAAATTATGAAGATGAAATTAGGATGGTATATGATCTGCTTTGTTACAGAAAAATATTTACTATCAGAGTTTACTCAGAAATTGGCAGGTAAAGAGATTTATTTCTTGTTTTCTCTAAATGTTTTCCCATCTTTCTATCCTGGTACAGGAGAGATGTCTCAGTAAGAATGGTTGGGTTGCAATCTTACTATTTCATGTAATAACTACTTTTCTCCTGACCCATTCAGCTGCGGGCATTTCAGCAAGGGCACTAACACAGAACAATAGCAAAGGTATTACTACTTGGCACTGTGGCATTTACCTGCTGTCTTTTCCATTCTGCAATGCTGTGTATCGATCTGTGGTCCTTTCACAGACATATGTATTCCTTCTTGCCATGCTACCTCCAGAATACACATTGTTCTTCAAGAATAAAAAAGGGGCAATTAAAAAATTATAAATACATTTGTGGAAAGCCAAAGAAATGTTATTTAAGCTGACTCTGAGAAAAATCCACAGAATTTTAATTGATTAGAATCTTACATTAACAAGAATTATCCCCTGCCTCTCTCTCTCATTTAGATTTCAGAAGCAAAAGACAAAGCATCAAAAATGAACTCATTACAGTTTTAGCTTATCCTCCTACAATAGCAGCCAGCAGTTTGGAAGCAATAGGAGAGCTGGGTTTCTATTCACTCCCTCCTTTGTGAGCTGGTGGTAGAGAAAGGGCAGGAGCAGGGGTGTGAGCAGCTCTAAGTGACTAGGAGTGCAAGCCAATTCCACACTAAGTATCATCACCAACAGGAGCCTGGGGCAGTAAAGATGGCACGCCCACTCAGAAGCCTGTGGGCTGCCTTTCTTCACCTGCTTGGGAAACTCTCTCAACCACTGGGAATATTAAGCAGACTAAATGCCCCAGGATCAAAAGCATGTCCAGTTGAGGCCACCAACAGTGGTGTGTGCAGTGCCACACTGAAGATATTTCCTCAAGGCTCAGGTTTGAGCTAGAAGGAAGGCCAAGTCTGAGGAGCATTGGAGAAAAGAGAGAAAATAAGCAAAAAGGGATAGACAGATGATTCTCCTTACCACGCACACAACCTTTGACCTGTAACCCATTGTTGTGCCTGCCAAATCCTGACCTACTCACTGGTAATAAAATATACAGAAATGATTTTCAATGTGGATATAATACTCTTCTGTTTAGTCCTTACTCCAATAAAAAAACTTGCTACTTTTGACTAACCCAGCATTTAAAATATATATTCAACCTAAACATTGTTGAATCATGAGGGCGACAAAGTTAATAGATATTTGCTTGAATTCACTTTGAAGAAGGAAAAAAATACATATAAACAAAACTGAATACAGATTTAAAATTTTTCAGTAGTGCAGGTTCATAGATGGAAGGAATTTTGGCACCAGTTATATAAAAGCATATGCTAAAACTATAAAAGTATGGTAGCAAAACAGGCAAAGATTATTAAAATTTTTAGGCAAGACTTGGAACATGTAGGCCAATTGTGGTGGCTCATGCCTGTAATCCCAACACTTAGGGAGGCCTAGGAGGGCAGATTGTTTGAGGCTAGGAGTTCAAGACCAACCTAGGCGGTGAAACCCCATTTCCACAAAAAATACAAAAAAATTAGCTGAGTGTGATGGCACACACCTGTAGTCCCAGCTATTCAAGAGGCTTAAGTGGGAGGATCACCTGAGCCCAACAAGTTGAGAAGAATACAGTGAGCTGTGATTGTACCACTGCACTCGAGCCTGGGCAACAGAGCGAGACCCTGTCTCAAAAAAAAAAGAAAAAAAAAAGAAAAAGACTTGTTCCATGTTATTAAAGCAAAGAAAATTGATTTGATTATGTGGATGCATTATGAAACTAACTTACATTAAAGTTCTCAAAAAACTAGGAATGTCATCATATTTCATAGTTTGAAAGACATTGTTTCATTACCTGCTTTCCCATTTAACATGACATTAACATCTATCCACGTCAAGTGATACTAAAGTTTTATGGCTGTAGCCTATGCAACTGTACAGATATACCATATTTTATTTTAATCAATAAATTCCTAATTTTTGAACACTTAAATCATTTCCTACTCTACTCTTAGAAGCTACTAACATTTAATTCCCTAGAAATTAACTGGAAATTTGAAATCTTGAGGACAAATCTTAGAAATACATAATAGGAAATAGGAAAAACATACTGGGCAATTATTAAAACTGCAGAGGATTACTGAAAAGCTGTAAAATCACTGCATGGGCACCAAATGTACCAATATAAAAATATTTGCTTTTGATAATCTCAATAATTTTGGCCAAATTGTCATATGAATGACTTAATTCCTTGTCAAATCATGCTACCATACATCTTCTGGAAGCCTCTAAAATGTTTGTGGCTATTCTCAATGACATTTCTTTCCTTTTCAAAGGCTGATGGTGAATGGGATCTCTCCTTCCAAGCTGTGCCTCTGAATTTGTGCTCCTCCCACCCTACCTCCCTTGCCTTGACCCTTCAATGCCAGTGACATTCAGGTACGGCAACCATCAGTTCTATTTCCCCAAGGAAATTTAAGATAGAATTAAGCAAAAGTTATGGAAACACAGTGTTACTGCTTCCATTTGTCATACATTCATATAAAACTAACTTTTATAGTTGACCTTCCTAATTCAAATAAAAAAGATCTAGTGATCACTAAGCAGGTAAGGTTCTTTCTGCTGAGGATTTGGGAACTAGGTGGAAAACTACCCTTGCAGACTCTTGCAGTCTAGTTTGGTAACTTCCTCAATGTGGAAACCAACCATGTAAACAACTTTTTGGGGGTTCTTTCACAGTAAAGTGATTATATTTTACATAATTATATCATAAGTTTATATACAGTATTTTATACTTACTATAGCATTCTTAATCTTTTTGAGTCTTCCTAAAATAAATCTCTTCTTCCCCTTATTTTTTAAAATGCTGGTTTTTTTTTTTTTTGTATTTTTTTGTTTTAAATTTTTTAAATCTTCTTTTAAAGTTCCAGGGTACATGTTCAGGATGCACAGGTTTGTTACATAGGCAAATGTGTGACATGGTGGTTTGCTGCACCTATCAACCTGTCACCTAGGTATGAAGTCCAGCATGCAATAGTTATTTTTCCTAATGCTCTCCCCCAACCTCCGATCTCCTCTGAAAGGCCCCAGTGTGTGTTGTTCCCCTCTCTGTGTCCATGTGTTCTCATTGTTCAGCTCCCATTTATAAGTGAGAACATGTGGTGTTTGGTTTTCTGTTCCTGCATTAGTTTGCTGAGGATAATGGCTTCTGGCTTCATCCATGTTCCTGCAAAGGAGTAAACTCTGATAGTAAATATTTTTCTGTAACAAAGCAGATCATATACCATCCTAATTTCATCTTCATAATTTGTATCTTTTTATGGCTGCATAGTAGTATAATTTGTATCTTCATAATTTGTATCTTTTTATGGCTGCATAGTAGTCTGTGGTGTATATGTACCACATTTTCTTTACCCAGTCTATCACTGATGGGCTTTTGGGTTGATTCAATGTCTTTGCTATTGTAAAGAGTGCTGCAGTGAACATAAATGTGCATGTACCTTTATAACAGAATGATTTATATTCCTTTGGGTATATACCTAGTAATGGGATTGCTGGGTCAAATGATATTTTCAGTTCTAAATCTTTGAGGAATCACCACACTGTCTCCCAGAATGGTTGAACTAATTTACATTCCCACCAACAGTGTAAAAGTGTTTCTCTGCAACCTCGCCAGCATCTGTTGTTTCTTGACTTTTTAATAATCACCATTCTGACTGGCATGAGATGGTATCTCATTAAGGTTTTGATTTGCATTTTTCTAATATTTAGCGATGTTGAGCTTTTTTTTTTTCACATTTGTTGGCCATGTGTATGTCTTCTTTTGAGAAATGTCTGTTTATGTCCTTTGCCCACTTTTTAATGGGGTCCTTTTTTTCTTGTAAATTTGCTTAAGTTCCTTGTAGATTCTGGATGTTAGACCTTTGTTAGATGGATAGATTGCAAAAATTTTCTTCCATTCTGTAGGTTGTCTGTTCACTCTGACGACAGTTTATTTTGCTAAGCAGAAGGTCTTTGGTTTAATTAGATCCCTTTGTCAATTTTTGCTTTTGTTGCAATTCCTTTTGGCGATTTCATCACACAATCTTTGCCCATGCCTATGTCCTGAGTGGTATGGCTTAGATTTTCTTCTAGGGTTTTTATAGTTTTGGGTTTTATATTTAAGTCTTTACTCTATCTTGAGTTAATTTTTGCATAAGGTATAAGGGAAGGGTCCAGTTTCAATTTTCTGCATATGGATAGCTAGTTCTCTGAGCACCATTTGTTAAAATAGGGATTCCTTTTCCCATTGCTTGTTTTGGTCAACTTTGTTGAAGATGAGATAGTTGTAGATGCACAGTTTTATTTCTGAGTTCTCTATTCTGTTCCATCGGTCTACGTGCCTGTTTTTGTACCAATACCATGCTGTTTTGGTTATTGCAGCCTTGTTGTACGGTTTGAAGTCAGATAGCATGATGCCTCTGGCTTTGTTCTTTTTGCTTAGGATTATCTTGGCTATATGAGCTCTTTTTTGGTTCTATATGAATTTTAAAATACTTTTTTTCTAATTCTGTGAAAAATGTCAATGGTGGTTTAATGAGAATAGCATTGAATTTATAAGTTGCTTGGGCAGTATGGTCATTTTGACAATATTGATTCTTCCTATCCATGAACATGGAATGCTTTTCCATCTTCTTTGGTCCTGATTTTCTTGAGCAGTGGTTGTAGTTCTCCTTGAAGAGTTCCCTCACTTCCTTTGCTAGCTGTATTCCTAGGTATTTTATTTCTTCATGGCAATTGCAAATGGAGTTCATTCATGATTTGGCCCTCTGCTTGCCTGTTGTTGGTGTAAAGGAATGCCTGTGATTTCTGCACATTGATTTTGTATACTGAGACTTTGCTATGGTTGCTTATAAGCTTTAGAAGCTATTGGGTTGAGATGATAGGGTTTTCTAGATATAGGATCATGTCATTTGCAAAAAAGACAATTTGACTTCCTCTCTTTGTATCTAAATGCTCTTTATTTCTTTCTCCTTACTGATTGTCCTGGCCAGAAATTCCAATACTATGTTGAATAACAAGTGGTGAGGGAAGGCATCCTTGTCTTGTGCCAGTTTTCAAGGGGGAATGCTTCCAGCTTTTGCCCATTCAGTATATCTGCTGTGGGTTTGTCATACATGGCTCTTACTATTTTTAAGGAACTCAAAATATGTTCCTTCAATACCTAGTTTATTGAGAATTTTTAACATGAAGGGATGTTGAATTTTATCGAAGGCCTTTTCTGTGTCTATTGAGATAATCATGTGGTTTTTGTCTTTAGTTCTGTTTCTGTGACTAATTACGTTTATTGATTCACGTATGTTGAACCAGCCTTGCATCCTGGGGATGAAGCCAACTTGATCATGGCGGATAAGCTTTTTGATGTGCTGCTGGATTCAGTTTGCCAGTATTTTGTTGAGGATTTTTGAATCGATATTCATCAGGGATATTGACCTGAAGTTTTCCTTTTTTGTTTTATTTCTGCTAGGTTTTGGTATCAGGATGATGTTGGTCTCACAGAATGAGTCAGGGAGGAGACCCCCCTTTTCAATTGTTTGTAATAGTTTCAGAAGAAATGGTTTCAGTTCCTCTTTGTACCTGTTAGAATTCAGCTGTAAATCCATCTGATCCTGGGCTATTTTTGGTTGGTAGGCGATTTATTACTGCCTCAATTTAAGAACTCGTTATTGGTCTTTTCAGGGATTCAAGCTCTTCCTTTCAGTCTTGGGAGGGTATATGTGTCTAGAAATTTAAATAAACACAGTCAAATGATAAGGAGGATGCCACCACTGACCCCACAGAAATACAAACAAACATGATTTGTTTGCTCTTGGTTCTCTAATTCTTTTAGTTGTGACATTAGGGTGTTGATTTGAGATCTTTCTAGCTTTTTGATGTGGTATTTAGTGCTATAAATTTCCCTCTTACCACTGCTTTAGCTGTGTCCCAGAAATTCTGGCACGTTGCCTTTTTGGTCTCACTAGTTTCAAAGAATTTCTTGATTTCTGCCTTAATTTCATTATTTACCCAGAAGTCATTCAGGAGGAGCAGGTCGTTCAACTTCCATGTAATTGTGTGGTTTTGAGTATGCTTCTTAATCCTGAGTTCTAATTTGATTGTGCTGTGGTCTGGGAGACTGTTAGGATTTCAGTTCTTTTGCATTTGCTGAGGAGTGTTTTACTTCCAATTATGTGATCAATTTTAGAGTAAATGCCATGTGGCACCAAGAAAAATGTACATTCTGTTGTTTTGGGGTAGAGAGTTCTGTAGAGATCTATCAGGTCCACTTGGTCCAGAGCTGAGTTCAAGTCCTGAGTATCTTGTTAATTTTCCGTCTTGATCTGTCTAATACTGGCAGTGGGGTATTAAAGTCTTCCACTATTATTGTGTGTGTGTGTGTAAGTCTCTTTGTAGGTCTTTAAGAACTTGTTTTATGAATCTGGGTCCTCCTATATTGGGTGCATATATATTTAGGATAGTTAGCTCTTCATGTTGAATTGAACCTTTTACCATTATGTAATGCCCTTCTTTGTCTTTTTTGACCTTTGTTGGTTTAAAGTCTATTTTGTCAGAAACCAGAGTTGCAACCCTGCTTTTTTCTGCTTTCCATCTGCTTGGTAAAGTTTCCTCCATCCCTTTATTTTGAGCCTATGTGTGTCTCTGCACGTGAGATATGTCTCTTGAATACAGCACACTGATGGATCTTGTCTTTACCCAGCTTGCCATTCTGTGTCTTTTAATTGGGGTATTTAGCCTATTTACATTTAAGGTTAATATTGTTATGTGTGAATTTGATCCTGTCATCATAATGCTGGGTGGCCAGTTTTGCAGACTTGTTAATGTAGTTGCTTCATAGTGTCATCGGTCTGTGTACTTCAGTGTGTTTTTGTAATGGCTGGTAACAAATTTTCCTATCCATGTTTAGTACTTTCTTCAGGAGCTCTTGCAAGGCAGGCCTGGTGGTGGCAAAATCCCTCAGCATTTGCTTGTCTGAAAAGGATTTTACTTCTCCTTCATTTTTGAAGCTTAGTTTGGCCGGATATGAAATTCTGGGTTGAAAATTCTTTTCTTTAAGAATGTTGAATATTGGCTCCCAATCCCTTTTGGCTTGCAGGGTTTGAGAGGTCTGCTGTTAGTCTAATGGACTTCCCTTTGTAGGTGACCTGGTCTTTCTCTCTGGTAGACCTTAACATTTTTTCCTTCATTTGACCTTGGAGAATCTGATGATTATGTGTCTTGGGGTTGATCTTGTGGAGTATCTTATTGGGGTTCTCTGTATTTTCTGAATCTGAATGTTGGCCTGTCTTGCTAGTTTGGGGAAGTTCTCCTGGATGATATCCTGAAATGTGTTTTCCAACTTGGTTCCATTCTCCCCATCTCTTTTAAGTACTCCAATCAGTCTTTTTACATAGTCCCATGTTTCTTGAAGGTTTTGTTCATTGGTTCATCCTTTTTTCTCTAATCTTGACTGCCTGCCTCATTTCACTAAGATAGTCTTCAAACTGATAGTCTCTCTTCCACTTGGTCTATTCGGCTATTGCTACTTGTATTTGCATCATGAAGTTCTCGTGCTAGGTTTTTCAGCTCCATCAGGTCATTAAGTTCCTCTCTAAACTGGTTATTTTAGTTAACAGCTCCTGTAATCTTTCATCATGGTTCTTAGCTTCTTCGCATTGGGTTTGAACATAATCCTTTAGCTCAGCAAAGTTCATTATTACGCACTTTCCTAAGCCTACTTCCGTCAGTTAATCCATCTCAACTTCAGCCAGTTCTCTTCCCTTGCTGGAGAAGTGTTGCAATCATTTGGAGGAGAAGAAACATTCTTCTTTGGGGATTTTCAGCATTTTCAAGTTGGTTTTTCCTCATCTTGGTAGATTTATCTACCTTTGATCTTTGAGGCTACTGACCTTTGGATGGGGTTTTTGTGGGGTTTTTAAATGTAGCTGTCATTGCTTTCTGTTGGTTTGTTTTTCTTCTAACACTCAGGCCCCTCTTCTGCAGGTCTGCTGCAGTTTTCTGAGGGTCTACTCCAGACCCTGTTTGCCAGATTACTGTCTGCTCCTTTCTCTGGAAGCTTCGTCCCAGAGGGGCAGCAACCTGACACCAGCTGGAACTCTCCTGTATAAGTTATCAGCTAACCCCAGATGGGAGGTCTCACCCAGACAAAAAGCACAGTATCACAGACATCCTTAAGGAAGCAGTCTGGTTGCTTGGTGGAGCTGGTGCTCTGTGCTTGGGGAAACCCCCTCATCCTGAACGCCCAGACTCTTCAGAGTCAGCAGGTAGGGCTGTTTAACCTGAGACCACAGCTGCCCCTCCCCACAGGTGCTCTGTCTCGGGGAGATGAGAGTTCTGTCTGTAAGACCCTGGCTGGAGTTGCTGGGATTCCTGCAGGGAGGCCCTGCCTGGTGAGGAAGGATGGATCCGGTTCCTACCTAAAGAAGCAGTCTGGCAATGATCTGCCATAGCTGCTATGCTGTGCTGTGGGGAACACAGCCCAGTCCAAACCGTGTAGCCTCCCTAACACTGGCAGGGGAAAATCACTGACTAGAGCTACAGTAATGGTGGTTGCCCCCAACACTGAGAACTTGGTCATCTTAGGCAGACTCCAGGCTGCTGTGCTGGCCAGCGGGGATTCCAAGTCAGTGGGTCTTAGCTTGCAGGGATCCATGGGAGTGGGACCCCCTGAGTGAGGCTCCCTGGCTTCAGCCCCCTTTCCATGGGAGTGGACAGATCTCTAGCCTTTCTGGAGTTTTGGGAGCCACCAGATTATGTAAAAACTCCTGCAGCTCAGTGCCTGCCCAAATGGTTGCTGGCAGGAGCAGCTGCCATGGGTCTGCCCAGTTTTGTGCTTGGGACCCAAGGCCCTGGTGGTGTAGGCTCACAGGGAATCTCCCGATCCATGAGTTGCAAAAATCCATGGGAAAAGTGTAGTGACCCATGCAGGCAGCACACTCCGTCACTGCCTCTCTTGGCCCAGTGCAGCTTCTGGGTGAACCGCCCGTCCCTGCCCCCACAGCTTTTCCTTGCTCTTCGCGGGTTACACCAACCACCTAGTCAGTTCTAATGAAAGAACATGGGTACCTCAGCTGGAAGGGCAGAAATCACTCGCCTTTTGTGTTCCTCTCGGTGGGAGCTTTAGACAGGTATTGTTTCTACGCAGACATCTTTGGCCCTTCCTTCTTCCCCTTATTTTATAAAAAAATTGATTAATACTTTTCTTAGAGTTAATGTCTTAGTCTGTTTGGGCTGCTATAACAAAATATCATAAATTGGCTGGCTTATAAACCACAAAAATTTATTTCTCACAGTTCTTGAGGCTGTGAGATTAAGATCAAGGTGCGGAGATACTCACCATGTGAAGGCCTGCTTCCTAGATGGTCATCTTTTTGTTGTGATTTCACATGGCAGAAGGGTAGAACAAGCGCCCTCAGGCCTCTTTTATAAGGGCACTAATCCCATTCATGAGGGCCCTCATGACCTAATCACCTCCTAAAGGCCCCACCTTCTAATACTACTACCTTTAGGGTTAGAATTTTAACATATGAATTTTGGCAGAGGATGCGGGGGGCACTAAGATTCATATCATAGTGGTTTACATCATTTTATATTTTGTACTGCTCATACATGTGATAGATAATATGGAAAATACCTTTATAAGTTTTATTGTTTTCTTGATTCAAAAACAGCACAACATATTTGTGTCTTCAAAACTCAACACTTAGCTCCCAAGTTTCTAGGCTAGTCGAGGGTTTTCCCTATATTCCCACATGTAACTTTTGGATGGGAATTTCTAGAAGGAAAACATAAAGTTTGTTTTTCCTGCACCTTACTTACAAATAGTAATACTCTGCTACAGTTTGAATGTGTCTCCTGAAGTTCCTGTGTTAGAAACTTGATCCCCAATGCAAAAGTGTTGGGAGGCGTGGCTTGATAAGAGATTATTAGGCTCTGGTCTCACAAATGAATTCTTGTGAAAGTGGGTTAGTTATCTCGAGAGTGGCTTTGTTATAAAAAGCATATTTGGCCCCCTCTTATTTTCTTGCGTGTACTCTCTTGACCTCGCTTTATGTCATGGGGTGATGCAGCAAGATTGCCCTCACCAGAAGTTGGCATCTTGATATTGAACTACCCAGCCTCCAGAGCTGTGAGAAATAAATCTCTTTTCTTTATAAAGTATCCATTATGTGGCATTCTGTTATAGCAACACAAATGAACTAAGAGAGACTCCTTTCATTTCTAGTCTGTGATGGTTGTGGGTGATGAACAATAAAACAGATGACTCAGATAATTAACCAAAACATTTATCCAACCATTATTCTATTTAATTATTTAACTCAAAACTCTCCCCATGCTGTCTATCAACTGGTCAATTTTAAAGATCATCTGCCAGTATCATCCTTAAGTCAAGATACTAAACTAATATTAAATAATGCTGTCAATAGAATCATACTTACAAGCAAGAGCTTTTACTATTGACTAAGAAAATTCTGATTTTATAAACATTAAATGTACTATCACTTATTAATTACCTATGCATGTTATGGGCACTATTTCTTTTTCCATCTGAAAGGAAGGGACCATTTCATGCCATTTGAATAGATTTAATATTTTCCATTATATTCTATTCTACTGACACTGGTAAAAATGTTCATTTGTTCAGGCAATATTTTACACTATTACAGGGCTTGAATTGTAAATGCTGAAGTACTTTCTAAAAATTACCTTAAGAGAAAAGGTATTACAGCTGTGTATTTTGGCTTTAAAGCAGTGATTAGCAAACTTTTTCTGTAAAGAGTCATATAGTCAACATTTTAGGTTTTGTGGCCACACCATCAATGTCACCAATAGACAAGAAAATGCAAACTGAAAACAAATGGATACCGTTTTTTTCTTTTTGCCCTTCAGATTGGCAAAAAATGCTAAAGATTGATAATATCCTGTTGATGAGTTTGTGGAGAAATAACTACTCTCTAAATTACCCCAACCATTTGGAAAATTACTTTGGTAGCATTTATTAAACATTTAAATGTTTATATTCCAAGGATATACACATAGTCAAGTACACTAAGACACATCAGAGCCGAGGCTTTAGGTGAGGTGACTGGGAGTGGGGATGGGGCTGCACAGACCAAGGGTGACTGTGTCATGGACTGAGGAGCATGAGGAGCCTGCCTCTGTGGCTGAGGTTAAAAAGAGAAGTGTTGTCACATAGACCTAGAGATGGAACTTTTGAGAATGTCTCTAATAGAAGTATACCAATAACATAAATGTATAAGGATGTGCACTCTGGAGAAATGAAAAGCTCCGAACACTTCACCAAAAGAATGGTTGAATAAATTATGATATATCTATCTGTTAATACTAATGAAGTAATATGCATCTATTAAAAAGATCTTGATGTTCTGATCTAGAAGGATCCCCAAACTATTATAAGTGAAAAAAATTAAAATGTTACATAGTATGATCTCATTTTTATGAAAAAGTAAAATAAAATAATTCTCTATGTACATAGTCATTCACTTATTTATTTTTAATTTTTTGACAGGGTCTCTCACTCTGTCATCCAGGCTGGAGCACAGTGGTATAACCATAGCTCATAGCTCATTGCAGCCTCAAACTCCAGGGCTCAAGTCATCCTCCCTCCTCAGCCTTCCAAGTAGCTGGAACTACAGGCATGCAATACTACACCAGGCTAATTTAAAAATATTTTGTAGAAATCAAGTTGCACTAGGTTGCCCAGGCTGGTCTCAAACTCCTGGTCTCGAGCAAGCCTTCCTCCATGGCCTACCAAAGTGCTGGTATTATAGTCAAGAGCCACTGCACCTGGCCTGTTTTCTTTAACGAAGGAAACCCTATAGAAGAATTCATCCTAAATGATTAGCACTAGTTATATTAGGAGTTCAGACTAAAAGGAAATGGATAGGGAAGAAGAGATGATTAATTTTACTTTAGAAACTCCTGAAATGCTAAAATTAAACAAAATACATTACTTTGGTTTCTCAAACTACCAAAATTGAAACAGTAAATAACAATATATTATAGTATTATGTGGCTAAGAACAGAATTTCTCTATCAAAATCTTTTAGCTTATGTTTTTTAAAAAAATGATAAATAAGTATGGCATAATAAATTTGAATTTAAACTAATCCCTTAATTTTATGCCTTCCTTAATTAATATGCTTTGAATACACACTACATGCTTCAACACTAACGACTCTGAGAAAGCTACTGTGTCAATATACAACAGATTATAAATTTGGGGAGATAAGGTTTACATGGGAAAACAACAGTGAATGAAACAAGACAGCATATAAACAGCTAAGAGCTAAATGACAGGATAAGCAATTGAAAAACCTGATGAGTTTTGGAGTATTCGGCCATAAAAGATTCTATCCAGGAGACAAGACTTGAAATGATCTATGGAAATAGAATTTTCATAATGTAAGGGGAATGTTTAGGCAAGGGCACTACATAAAGACAGGCATGGAAATAGACAAAGCTGAGTATGTTCATGGGAAAATAGGTCTCAGTTCAGTCAAATGACAGGTTAATATTAAGTGGTAGAAAGTACAGGACCAATTATTTCTTTCTGCTATGCAGGGTGATTACAATGGAAACTGTCCTCTAAGGCAAATATAAGTCCCATTATAGTTCAATCATTTCTAAACAGATCAGGTGGAAGCTAAGTGGTTATATCCATCAATTCTTAAAGTAGTTATCTCCATGTTTATCCTTATGCCCTGGATACTATCCAGAGTTTTGATTCTGAATTTTCATTATTTTCCTCTTTTTGCTTATGTTACTACATACAATACTTTAGTAAGTTGATGACTTTCAACTCCTATATATTTTACAGCAACATTCTAGATTCATTTCTCTTCCTGTAAGAATACTTCCTCCAACTAAGGTGTTTTCAAATGGTCACTGTGTAGTCAAACAGTTGAGACATTTTATGCCAAAGAACATGCGTGGTTTTTGTACCTTCATATTTAAATGTCAACACGGCTAGATAAAATTTCTAGGCTCAATGTGCTTTTCTTTCAATACTTTAAAAATATTTTCCCCTTTACCTTATTGTATCCATGTTGCTGTTGAGAAACCTAAGGTCAATCTGAATCTTGTTCCTTGTTTTTTTTTTTTTTTTTTTTAATTTTTTGAAACAGAGTCTCGCTCTGTTGCTCAGGCTGGAGTGCAGTGGCATGATCTCAGCTCACTGCAAGCTCCACTTCCCAGGTTCATGCTATTCTCCTGCCTCAGCCTCCTGAGTAGCTGGGACTATAGAATCTTGTTTGTTTTAAGGTTGTCTGCGCTCTGACTCTGGAATCTTTAAAATATTCTTCACCGTGTTTTCGGTATCTATAAATTCCACTTTAAGAGTCCAGGAATAGGTTTTCTTTCTGGCTTCTATTTGCGACTCTGGGTCCTTTCAAAATGAAATCTTCCCTCTTTATTTTTTGTTATTATTTCTTTAACTATTTCTCTTCCTTCATCTTGCTCCCTTTCCTTTCAAAACACCTATTATCTGAACGTTACCAACTCTATTTCTACCTTTCATATATCTTAGTTTTCTTTTATATGTTCTATCTCTATTCTTCCCTGCTGCCTTATGGGAGAACATCTCAAACCCTCTTCTAGTTCCCATTATATAATTTCTATGGTTTGCAACTTTATAAATTAATTATTACCTGAGTCTGCCTTCATTAAACGGCTTATTTGTAAATAAAAATGAAATGTGCCAATATGATATTAAATAAACATTATAAAAAGGAAAATGAAGTGGGAAAGTTTAATGTACCATTTTGTGTTAAGTGTTATACATGCAAAAAAGAATCCTTTTTTGTTGTTTTTAACTTGCATTTATGAGAAGTGTGGTCCCTTTTACATGTTCTTTAAAGTATAATTCCCTTTAAAATTTTCAATCATTAAAAAAAGAAAGATAAAAATTTTACACATAACCCTGAAACAAGTTATTACAATAAATTGCAATATACCAGGGTATTTACTCACACTTGGAATAGTTGAAGATTTTTTCCTCTCTGGCCCTACAAGAGGGCTTGCAGTCATCTCGCTTTTTGATCCAACTGTTGTGCTGCCAAGTTTTCGAGCCACATCTTTGTCCCACTCTTCTTTCTGTTCACTTTCTACACTGTTAGCCTGAGCTCTTTTGGTATATGATACAGCAGGAGGAATGGATGGACCAGCTATAATTTAAAAAAAAATAGCATAATGAGCTGAAAAACAACTGATCTATTTTCTGCTCACAAACAAAAACTCTGTATTAAAATTATCCACATTTGCATGCTTTGAACTCTGAACGAAGATTAAATTGTGATTTCAAAAATCAGGTCAGTCCCTGTAAAAGGGATTATATTTATAATTCAGTAATATAAGTCTGTGAGAACTAGATGACACAAGCACATAGAGACGTGAATGTACAATGCTTTAAAAACACAAGTTTGGGTAGAACCCGTGTGTTGTTTCACTTATTTGACTTTTTCCCCTACCATGATCACTGAAACGCCGCTGCTTCTGATTTGCTGAGATACTTCTCTGGACCTTCAGGTGAGCAGGGGACTGAAGAGTGCTGTTGTTTAAGTCACTACTGGGCCGGGACCTCTGACACAAGTTTCCACTGGATAATGATTCACCACCTTCAAACTATAAGAAGAAAAACCACAAGGATTTTAAAGCAAAAAAAAAAAAAAAAAAAGTTTGCACAAATACTGCACTTTTGATTTTCTAAATGATTTAAAGCTATATAAGAAGTAATCCAAGCTGAAAAAACAGTGTAGTATTGGGCCTAGAACTTTAAGTTGGCAAGCAGCAAAAGGAGTGAACTGGATAGAATGTGCTTTACTGACTACTCATAATCTTCTATTATCTTGTACAAATCCTTAGTTTAGTCAAAATACCAAATAACAGCTACCAATTATTGAATGGTTATTATAGACTAGGCACTGTGCTAAGCTCTTTCTATATGTTACTTTATTTAATCATCACAACAAACCTATGATGTATTAACCTACACTTTACAGATCGAAAAACTGAGGTTAAAAAAGTTAAGGGGCATTATTGAGATTCAAACTTAAAATAAAATCTAAAATTTTAAATACACACACATGTATATACACATATGTATGCATATAAACATACATATAGATTTGTTTTGTTTTCCCCACATTTGCAAAAAAAAAAAATACAGTTTACTGTTTCTGATCAGGAAACTATATCTACTTAGAACTCAGCATGGTAAACTACGGGTTGACACACTATCCCTCTCTCTGTAACGTACAAGTTGCTTGCTGCCAGCAAACTTTTGATGGAATCACTGGCATCCCAATAGGAAATCTAAATTCATATACAGATAATACTAATGATAAATCACAGAGTAATACTGATGATGATAAACAGCTAATGCAGAGCACATAATAATCTGCTAGAAACTGTTCCGAGTTTTTAAGCGCATAATAATCCACTAGAAACTGTTCCGAGTTTATAAGTGCTCATTCATTTAACACTTTCAATGATCCTAAAAGATAAGCACTATTATTGCTCTCATTTTATAGGTAAGAAAACTGAGGCATAGAAAATTAATTGCCTTAGTTGCACAGTTAGTGGTTGTGCTGGGACAGGGCAGGGGTCGGGGGGACTTAGATCCAGTGAAGCTGGCTCCAAAGTTCAGGCTCTTACTACTTACCAGTAGCCTCATCCATTTATATTTGATACAATTCATACTTCATTTAAATTCATGCATGGTACGGTTACATACTTATAAAATTAGTGCTTCTTTTATATTTAAATTAACAGGAAAATTAAAGACCTCAGGAGTGTACTTTAAAATCTAAGTAGAAACAGTTCAAAGCCTTTAGAAATAACCATTTGCACTATTTCCCACTTAAAATTCTCTTGAGTTGGCTTCTTTGATACCACATCTCTAGCTGTTAATGTCTCCACTAAAGATTCTCTTCCATTATAATAGTACCCACCTGGTAGGTTCACTGGGAGGATTAGATTAATTAATATTTGTAAAGTCCTTAGAACAGTCCCTGGCACATTACTATGTGCAATGTGTTCCCCTCTAATGAAGACTCCAAATCTGTTAATTATTCAAATCTCTCCCCCTAATTCAGATCTATATATCCAAATGCCTAATAGACAGCTCCATCTAACAGGAATCTCAAATTTAACTATCCCAAATTGAACTTCCTCTCTTCCCTCTGAAATCTGTACCTTTCCTATCTTGGCAAATGTGCTTACACAGTCATCCATATTGGAAATCTCATGGGCTCTTATCTCTCATTTCCAACTGGTCCCCAAGTACTACTGTTAATTCTACTTCTTACATGTCACACAGACCTGCCTTGGTGGGTCTGACCTTAGCCTACTGTAGGTACATGTCCACCTATATGCTCCCAGAGTATGCTGTGCATCCCCCAAATCAGAACACATACTGTACCATACTATTAACTGCTCGCCTCACCTCTAGACTAAGGGCTCCTTGAGAGCAGAGACTTTCTCGTCTTTCTATTCACAGTACCCAGCATCGTTTCTGGTACAATAAAGGTTCAATATATGCCAGCTGGAATGCACTGCTCCATTAACAGTTATTATGGAATTATAAATTTCAGCTTTTTGTCTCTAAAATACCTCCCACAGATATCTAATTTCCAATAAATTTTTAATGTCCTGCAATCTGTTCTTGACTCTCGATGTATAGCCTTTATATTTGTTTTGCTAAAGAATCATTTGCTTTTATGCTTCATGATACAGTTTGGATGCTCTGTCCCCTCCAAATCTCATGTTGAAGTGTGACCTCCAATGTTGAAGTGGGCCTAGAGGGAGGTATTTGAGTCAAGAAGGTGGATCCTTCATGAATGGCCTGGTGCTGTCCTCATGGTAACAAGCTCTCCCTCTATGTGTTCACGCTAGATCTGGTTATTTAAAAGAGCGTGGCACCTCCCCCACCTCTCACCTGCTCCCTCTTGCCATGTGACATGCTGGCTACCCCTTACCTTCCATCATGTCTGTAAGCTTCCTGAGGCTCTTATCAGAAGCAGATGCCAACACTATGCTTTGTGTACAGTCTGCAGTACTGTGAGTCAAATAAGCTTCTTTTCTTTATAAATTACCCAGTCTCAGGTACTTCTTCATAGCAATGCAAAACTGACTAACATAGTTCACCATTTGTATACAGTTATTTTCTGAGTATATCTCCTTATTATAGTTCTCCTGGCCTTGAGAATTCCCAACTGAAAGCATCAGTCACTTGACACTTTATAAGGCAAAATGTCATCAAATAACCTTTCCTGGAGTTACCTCTTTTACAAATCCTTTAAGACATACATTTTATTTTAAATGCTATCACTTCCTCACGTTTCAGTCACTGTCTTTTCTGCACACCTGGAATAACCATATTACCTTTAGTGGGACTGTTACATTTGGATGCACAAGCTGTGGGGGAGGCCATTCTCAAAGACCAGGCTGTGAATGGTGGCTCCTGGAGCTAAGAAAGACAGTAGGCCTATTCTTTCATAAAATCTCTCTTGGTACCCAGAAATAAAACCAGTTTGTAATTTAACATCGTGATTTTTGAGTTCCAATAAATAAGAATGTTAGAGTAGGATCTTTATATTATTTTTGATTCTACGAAGAATATATTTACTAATATATAAGCTCAAAAAATAATTCACAGTAATTTGAAAAGGTGAAAAACTTACTTCAGGTGGTTTTCTACCTAGAAGAATATAAGTAGCCATAACTTCATCATACTTCTGATTTATTAAGGCATCATTTATTTCATCTCGTGCAAAGCCCATAGTGATCATAATGTCTAGAAATTTAAAAAAGAGAAATTTTCTGAAAATGGTTTTATTTTCATAAATCAACAAACACAGGCAAGTCTGCCAACTTGGAATATGAAAACTTAGTCATGAAAATTTAGTGTAGCTTAAAAAACTTCTGGACTATTAACCTATGGATACCATATGTTCACAGATATTGTACAATGATACTTTTACATGCAGAAATTATCTACATCATGGGTAATATATTAACGGGCCCACTTAATTTCTCATTGCCTCATATATTCCTGAGCTAATTTTCTTTGTCCAGTCTAAGACCATGTCAGTCTTTGTTACACGCAAAATTCCCTTTCTCTCAACTCATCCTCAGCTACTTGTGAAGTGGTTTCTTTCCTCTCTTAACAATTTCTGCTTTCTGATTTGCAGTAGGGTGACTCTTCTTTGGGAGATCTGAATTTCCATGGTTTTTCTGATCAGGTTCCTTATACCCTAAAATGCTCTCCCCTGCCACTCTGCCCTCAAGCCAAACAGGGACACAGTTGAGATGACTCAGTTGAGACTAAATGATGGCTTTGGGAAGGGATTGCGAAATGAAGAGAACAAGTTAGAAGGACAGCTCTGGCTGGATATGGGCAGTAGCAGGACGAGTGAGGAGGGAGAATAAACATTGCTAAGACAGTAGAAAAAGAAAGGGAGAGCCAAAGTGTTCAACTCTTAATTCAGTGCCTCTATATCTTTGGTTGAAATACATGCTACGTTCGCTGATACTTATCAGTCTGATCAGTGCTGATAGTCGTATCAGCCATTCCTCCTGCTGGGTATAACTGAAAGTAAAGAATTCAATTTATTTACATTAAGTTTTATATCATCATTGTCAAACACTGAATTAGACCATAATATATATGAGAACAAATTAGGGAACTTGAAATGTATAATTTTTAGTGTATTATCATTAAAATGATAATGCAAGTATTTTTCAAATAAAAATTGCTTCCTATTTATACTTTTAAACACCATTTTGGTACACTAAAGGACTCCTACTTGCTGCCTAGGGACAGTACTTCTTACCATGTTTAAATACTTACCTATTCTTTTTGTGTCATTGAAATCTGGATCAGGCTCAGTATATGGCTTTAGTTCTTCTTCTTCATGACCAACATTCATCCATCGATCTTTCATTATTTGCTAGGAAATAAACTCTACATTATGTGTGGTCAATCAGAACATTCAGCCACTTACTATAACTCTATTTTAACAAATGTAAAATTACTGGTTCACTCAACAAGTTTCATGTGACATTTCTAGTTTGATTAGTGGGCCAAAAAGAGGTGTAAGACTTTGGGACACACACAACAACTATGACTGTCTTCCTACACACTCACCAAATGTATTGATTCAAAATACCATGCCTCTCTTATTCCTTCAAAGGGAATATTTTCAAATTTGGTTATTTTAACATAAGAACTTACTTCTTATAAAGCAGATTTTAACTTCTGCTTTAAATTTTTACATTTAAGATTAATATGGAGATTATAATTTTTTCCTGGTTTATGCCAAACATATGCCTTATTTTAAAATCATCACTTATTAAAATATTAGCAAAGAAGTGGTCATGGGGAATGAAAATCAGGGTTAGCAGTAAAGCTATCAATAAAGATAGCTAAGATAATGTGGGAAGGGAAGGCAGTCAAAATTTAAGTCTAGAGTTAGGAATTAGGTAAGAATCAAGCTGGGGTTGATGTGAATTACCAGAGTCAGATTTAAGCTAAGGCTGTGACAATAACAGACAGTTCTGGGCTGTTAAAAGGCAACCTTGTGGGGGGCAAGCTAGAGAATGGGAAAAATATTTGCAAAACATATACTGGATAAGGGGTAAATATTCAGAATATGTAAAGAATGCCTGCAACTCAATAACATAAAAACAAATAACCTCAATAAAAAATGGGCGAAGTGATTAATAGATATTTCTCCAAAAAAGATACGTAAGTGGTCAAAAAGCATGCTTGCTGTGTGAAAAGATACTCAACATCATTAGTCATCAGGGAACTCAAAACCATAGTGAGCTATCACCTTATACTTATTAGGATGGCCACTATACTCATTAGGATGGCCACTGTCAAAAAAACAGGAAACAACAAGGGTTAGTGAGCATGTCGAGAAACTGAAACCCCTGTGAACTGCTGGCAGAAATGTAAAATGGTGCAGCTGCTACGGAAAACAGTACAGAGGTTCCTCAAAAAATTAAAAATAGAACTACCATATCATCCAGTAATCCCACTTCTGGGTATTTATCCAAAAAAACTGAAAGCAGAATATCAAAGAGATATTCAGAAACTTACACGCACTGCAGCATTAGTCACAAAAGCCAAGATGTGGAAGTAACCTAAATGTACATTGACAAATGAACTGATAAAGAAAATGTGGTACATAAATACAAAGAAATATTATTCAGCCTTAAAAAAAATCTTGTTACATGTTACAATATGGATGAACCTTGAGGACATTATGTTAAGTGAAATAAGCCAATCACAGAAAGACAAATACTGCATGATTCTACTTACACAGATTATCTAAAGTAGTTAAGCTCACAGAAACATAAAGTATAATAGAATGGTGATTGCTGGGGCTGATGAGGGGGAAATGGGGATTTGTTTAACGAGTACAGAGTTTTAGTCACACAAGATGAAAAAGTTCTGGAGATCTGTTGTACAACAATGTACACATAGTTAACGATGCTGTAATACACACTTATAAGTTGTTAAGAGGGTAAATATATGTTAGGTGTTTTTTACCACCACCACCAAAAAAAAGGCAATCTAGTAGAGAATTTACTATACTCATGGTCAGGCAATGGGGAACTGGAAGAAACTTATTTGAATAATTCTGTATTAATTTAGAAAGATTGTTCACTTTTTATTACTACAGAATTTTAGGTTTTCATTCTAGGTGCTGATATATTAATTGCTTTTTCCAAGTCCTGTAAAGTACTTTCTCCATCTTTAAACTTTACTTGCCAATATTCCACTAATTAGAAAAATAACTTCCCATATACATACCTTTTGAAGGCTAATTTCTTGACTGCCCAGGTACCTTCTCCTCATTTATTAATATCTACCTAAAGCTAATCATTAGAAAATAAGAAATCCAGGGAAGATCTCTAACAACCAAAATCTTTAACAGTACTGCTGTGCTGAATTGGAGGATTTTCCAGAGGTCATCATCACATGATTTCTTTTTTTTTTTAAAGACAGGGTCTCATACTATATTGCCCAGCCTAGAACTCCTGGGCTCAAGTGATCTGCTTGCCTCAGCTTCCCAAAGTGCTGGGATTATAGGCATGAGCCACCATGCCCAGCCACATGATACATTTTTAAATTAAACTTTCTAGAGAATTCATATATTTAAAAAATACAAGTATGCAGACATGTAACTCTTAAAAAATTATCACTAACTTGATTTCTTTTCACCACTTTGGGCAATGGTAATTTAAGTGCCTTATTCAACTACTTTAAATAAAACTAGAGACCTACTACAAATAATTCTACCATGTGTCTTTAGTGCTATTCATCAATAAGGCAAAAGTGGGGTGGGTGAACATCAGGAGGGAAAAAAATGGGCAAAGCAGAGATGCAAAAGTTGCCACATAAGTTCTCGAAATACTAAGGCCTTTCCTGTTCCTCCCCTCTCCCCTCTCAAACATTATGTCTGACAGAAGCCTGAGCAAGAGTCAGGAACCAGCATCTGTAGAAATAAAATTTTGTTGTTGGCAGAATTTCCTAGGTTGGAAGGTGAATACATAGAAAACCCTCAGAGAACATATTGAACTACTTAAGGATAGTTATACAGTACACACAGTCCCTCCCAGACCGATCAAGCTCCAATCCAGCCATCTACTCCTTGACACCTTTATTGATTCAATTCTACAGCTGCACAAGCAGAGAAAGTAAGGAAGGCATACGGAAGTAGGAGCTCAGCTGATGCTTAAAAGTCTTTAAGCATATATAAAGTAAATCCATAACAAATCCTACCCCTCCACACACGTATCAGTACAAACAAAGGAATCTAACTGTCCTTTTATTAACACATTACTTTTTAATAGGAGTTCTTTGGACATTTGTTGTTATGATAATGGATGAGAAGCACAAAAAAGAAAAATAACAAACATGAGCTAGACACAAAATACTTCTAGTTCCTCAAATCAATTTAAGCCCTTATTGATGTTCTCAAATTTAAGATTACAAGTTTGAAAATAACAACAAGTGGAATAAGATGAATAAATAGTAGAATACTAAGTAAGTAAAAAGTTAGATTCAGGTAGAATAATTACGGGTTAATCATGCAAAAAGGAAGTGGAAGGAAGACAAAGAACCAGGAGAGAAAATGCAGGTATAAAGAGGCCCTCAGGCAAAACCAGCATGTAATAGTTATCTCTCAATGGTATGCTTTTGAAAAGTCTCTCTGGCCAGTATGTAGGGAGTGAGTTAGAGGGGTTCAAGATTAGAGGCACATAAATCATGTAAGAGGCTTCAGCTAAATCTAGGAGAGATATGATGACACCCCAATTTAAAGGTACACAGTGGCAATAGGGAAACAAAAGGCATTTTCAATAATTTGCAGGTAAAAATGAACAAAACTTAATGATTTATGCAGTTTTATGGAACTTCATAATCACAATTCATGATTACGAAGGATGAATATCCATATATCTACATGACTGGATATGGGGAAGAGATGAAAAGAAGAAGAAATTGAAGACAGTGCCCAAATTTCTTATTCAGAGAACTGAATTGAGAGGTTGGTATCATTCACTGAGATATCAAAAGCACAGAGGGAAGAATGGATGGAGAAAGATGGAGCTCAGTTTTAGACAAGCTGAGTTTGAGGCACTATGGGATATCTCAATAAACATGTACTGTAATTACTCTGATACTTTATTCTGAGGCTCAAGAGAAATCTGGGCTAGGGACTGAGACTCAGGAATCCTTAGCCTACAGAGGATGCTGTATAAAAGCTGCGGGGTGGGTGGGATTCTCCAGGAAGAATGAATAGTGTTAAGAATAAATAGAAGAGGGCTCAGAGTACAGCCTTAAGGAACACTAGTACTTAAAGGTTAGAAAGAAAAGAAATCCAAAAAGAAAAACCCGCAGAGCATGACACGGAAGGCAACGAAAGAGTTCTTTGAAGAGGAGAAAGTGCTGTCCTGTCAAATATGGCCAAACGGTCAAATAAGGTGATACCTAAATAAGTAACCCCTTGTGTTTAGCAGTAGAGATGGGGGGACTTTGCTGGGGGAAGTTTCAGTGGAGGGGTGGCATTAGGAACCAGAAGGTAAATGGATTGGTGAGGAACGGGTGACAGTTTAAATGTAGATACTCTTCAAAAGGGCTCACTACAAAGGAGGAGCAAGATGGCAGCACTGAAAGGGGATTGCCGGGTTGAAGGATGCCTTTTTTAGTGGAGGAGATTCAAGTATGTATAAAAGCTGAGGAAAAGGAGTCAGTAGAGACAAGGTTCAGTTGGTTACAGAAGAGAGAGCCTTTTTGAAGGGGTGAGATACTGAAAAGGAAGGTAGATAACCAAATCCAGCAAACAGATGAGTGAAGTTTTCAACAAGAGAAAAGACATCTTTCCACTATGACAGGCAGTGGGGAGACATGGGGTCTAAACAGTTAATCTAATTTTTTTGTATAGCAATGTACCATTTTATTACAAGGAGTCTCAAAAATGAAAACAGTATCTCAAAAAGGAAACTAGACCACCAACCTCCACCTGCAGAATTAGGGGAAGACAAAGGGCACGCAGTATCAGTTTCTTGGCTCACTTGAAGCCACTGGGAAGGTATGAGAACAGAGCCAATCTAAAAATGGCTGATGTTACATTAGGAGCCTGAAAAGAACAGGAGACCCTTGAAGATCTGGCCATCCCTTCTAGAATGTTCAGTAAGGGCACCTTTCCAAAGCTACTAAGCAGGCATTTGGCATTTCAGGATTTTGTCTTATGGTTGCATAAAAGTATCCCTTTCACCCAGACCTGGTACTCTTTATGGCTCAAAGTTAAGAACTGGGGAAGGATGGAAGGATGGGTGGCAAGGCAGCTCCTAGAAGAGTTCACCCAGCATAGCTGCCCTCGGCTCAGGGACTTGGTTTCTGTCTAGTCTCTGGGATTTATATTTAATAAACTTTCCTATAAACATACAGAGAAAGAGAAATATAAAATCTGAGGTGTTGGTGGAGAAAGGTGTTGGCAAGAAGCCAGAGCTGGAGAGGTCTTTTCAGGCCAACCTGACCTCCTCCTTGACCCCTTTGGCTTCTGGCTTCTCCTCCTTGGTTTTCTCCTCTTCTGTGACTTTGTTCTTCTTATCTAGGTCTTTCTCCTTTTCATCTTGTTTTGACTCTCTTGGCTTTTTTGAAGTTGGAAGAGTTCTTGTGGCCACCCTCTCCCACCTCATCAGAGTCGGAGAACTCTTCCTCACAGGCAATTCATTTGTCAGAGGAACAGATCGAGATGCATTTGTCAGGGTCTTCTTCACTCTCATCGCCACTCTCCTCAGGGACGGATCCTGTGGAATCACCTGCATTTGGACCCAGGTGTATGGGGCAGCATTCTGAGGTTCTCAAACAGTCGCTGTTTATCTTCTCCAAGTACTATTCGTGTTCTGGTTAGTCATACTGAAAGGACTGATGTGAAGCTTGAAATCTGGTCCAAACTATTCCAAGTAGTCGCTGTATGGAAGCTCATTAGGGATCTCTGTATCCAGGGCCACACCTGTCTCATATGTCCAGCACTAGGCAACATTACAAATGATGAACCACCTCCTCCCAGCATCAGTATAGGCAGGTTAAAGCTCTTGACAAATCCCACACACTTGGCATGGACCCCCCACCACTTTTTTTTGAGATGGAGTCTCACTCAGTTCCCCATGCTGGAGTGCCCTGGTGCAATCTTGGCTCACTGCAACCTCCGCCTCTAGGGTGCAAGTGATTCTCATGACTCAGCCTTCGGAATAGCTGGGATTACAGAAGTGCACCACCATGCCTGACTAATTTTTGTATTTTTCGTAGATGCGGGGTTTCACCATGTTGGCCAGGCTGGTCTCAAACTCCTGACCTCAAGTGATCCTCCTGCCTCGGCCTCCCAAAGTGCTGAGAACAGGCATGAGCCACCACGACAGGCCAGCATGTGCTTTGATGATCAGATGGAAGAAACCTAACCAGTCCCCAGATAAGGAATGTGAGCCACACTGTAAGAGCACTGCACTAGGCTGGAACATCTCCATTACTCTGAACGCAACCAGCTTGAAATGGTCTCATAGGACTTGTCATCAATCCCATCTCAGAAAGGTAGTTACCAGCATAATACTTGCCTTTGCCAGCCCCAATATCCTGTAGATCCCTAGTTCCTGAAAAGTTCTCTCCATACTTAGAAGACACAGTCATGACCCAGTCTGTGGTATAGAAGGCCTCTTCCATCCCATCACCATGGTGAATATCAAAGTCAATATATAGCACCCTCTGGTGATACTTCAGCAGTTCCAGGATGGCCAAGACAATGCCATTGATGTAATAGAAGCCAGATGCCTCAGGCTTCTTTGCATGGTGCAGGCCCCTAGCCCAGTTCACAGCGATGTCTATCTGCTGCTTATTAAGTTTCACAGCACTTGCCACAGAGCCACCAGCAGACAACTGTAAGAACTCAAACAGGCCATCAAATACTGAACAGTCCTTGCCGATGTTGAATCTGCATCTGCTTGCTGAGCTCGAACATGTAATCTGAATGGATGGAGCGCAAGAATTTAATGTAGTCATCCCTGTGGTACTTGGTCATCTCCTCAGTACTGGGCTTGTGAGGGTGACAGATTTCTATTTTTCAGTGGAGACCATAGTTGGGCAGCAAATTGTAAGTCATGCAGATTTGGTGAGGCTTCATTGGATGGCCTTGTCTGTAAGAGTAATTTCCAACATCCCCGTCGTAGTAGTAACGGACTTTCCTCCTGGTGCCCTGTGTCTGCGTCATCTTGCTTGCCTCCCATCCCTCTCATCAGTTGGTCTCAACAGTAATGTTTAAGGTATGGGAATGGGAAGCGGAGTACTCATGACTTTTGGTTTGTATTTTCTCAGAGGAATAAAAGACAAGGATATTTGCCTAGAATGTTTTCCCCTATCTTCCCACCTAAGTTCCTTTTTATTTCAAAATGACCACATAAAGTCTGGGCCCTTTCTGTTACTCTCTTTCATGGCACCCCGATCTTTGCCTACAATTGAATGAAGGTTGTTGTTATGTAATATTTTGGTTTACCTGTTAATCATGTATCTCCACTACTAGACCATAAACCCAATCAAAGAATGATCCACGTCTGGTTTGTTCAATATTGCATATCCAACACCTAAAAGTACCCAGCACTAAATGGTCAGTACATATTTGTAAACCGAATGAATTAAAACCTCATCTTAATCACTTATCTGTCCTTCTCCTGTGTTCCCATAGAACTCTGCTTATATCCTAGTGTTACTGTTATTAAACTCTACCTTTGATTACAGTTAGTTGTGTATAGGTTTATCTTCACGTTATTTAAAGTCCTTGAGGACAAAGGCTGTGCCTTATGTGCTGTTTTTTCTCACTACAGATGCCTGTTTTTGAACAAGGTAGTGTTTCAAAATAATGTTGCTACAAGATCCCTGGGTAAGACAGAATCCAGAGATTAGCAACAAGAAGACACCTTACAAAGTTGTTATAATGTCCAGGAAAGAGAACAGAGGACTGAACTAGACATGAGGAAATGGAAGAAAGAAACCAGAAGTATAATCTATTGCACTTGATGAAAAGATTCATTTTGGTTCTGAGGGAATTGATGGAATACAAGAGGGTTCTGACAATTTTAAATCAGGTGCCTGGCAGAATAGGGTTTCTATAAATTAAGCAAGAAATATAGGAGCAATAGCAGATTTGATAGCTGAGAGATAAGCAATTAGAAGGAAAATGAAGATAATTTTCCGATGTTTCTCAGCTAAATTGTATTTATTTGGTGCTCATTTCATATCCACATGTTCCTGTCAGAATAAATATATACAAGGATCAAACCCTTAAAAGTGATTTTTTTGTTATTTGGGGAAATGAGATTTACTTATGAAATCTAAATTTTTATTTATTTATTTATTTATTTTTTGAGACAGAGTTTTGCTCTGTTACCCAGGCTGGAGTGCAGTGGAACAATCTCGGCTCACTGCTACCTCCGCCTCCCAGGTTCAAGTAATTCTCCCGCCTCAGCCTCCCGAGTAGCTGGGATTACAGGCATGGGCACCATGCCTGGCTGATTTTGTATCTTTAGTAGAGACGGGGTTTCTCCATGTTGGTCAGGCTGCTCTTGAACTCCTGACCTCAGGTGATCTGCCCACCTGGGCCTCTCAAAGTGCTGGGATTACAGGTGTGAGCCACCGCACCCGGCCTATTTTTTTTTGTTTTTGAGATGGAATCTCATTCTGTTGCCCAGGCTGGTGTGCGGTGGTGTGATCTCAGCTCACTGCAACCTCCACTTCCTGGGTTCAAGTGATTCTTGTGCCTCAGCCTCCTGAGTAGCTGGGATTACAGGCGCTCGCCACCATGGCCAGCTAAATTTTCTATTTTTAGTAGAGATGGGGTTTCATCATGTTGGCCAGGCTGGTCTCAAACTCCTAACCTCAGGTGATCCACCCATCTGGGCCTCCCAAAGTGCTGGGATTACAGGCGTGAGCCACTGCAGCCGGCCTATTTTTTGTTTGTTTTTGAGATGGAATCTCATTCTGTTGCCCAGGCTGGAGTGCAGTGGGGCGATATCAGCTCACTGCAACCTCCACTTCCCGGGTTTAAGCGATTCTCCTGCCTCAGCGTCCCGAGTAGCTGGGATTACAGGCGCTTGCCACCATGGCCAGCTAAATTTTGTATTTTTAGTAGAGACGGGTTTCATCATGTTGGCCAGGCTGGTCTCAAACTCCTGACCTCAGGTGATCCGCCCGCCTGGGCCTCACAAAGTGCTGGGATTACAGGCATCAGCCAAAACTATTTGAATACACAGTAGAATTAACTATTTAAAGTTGTGCTATTAGCAGTGAGTTTTAATAAAGACCAAAAGAACAACTCGAAGTGTGGGCTGGGATTTTCAGGGAAGGAACCATAAGGGGACAGGATGTAAACTGATTTGAAATATAAGCAGTATTTGGAATGGTGCAAAGTCATGGCAGAAGGATGTGAGGAACAGTGAGGAGGCACCCTTCTTTTACTAAGCACATGAATCGTACACGATGAAAGAATACATTTTATACTACATTTTATAATTAGCACGGGAAAAAAAACAATAGGTGGACACAGAAGGAATGACTGCTAATTCTCACATAAAACTAGATTTGAGGCTAGGCTGAGTCAGGAAAAGTAGAAAATGCAGTGATAAGGAAAGAGAATTGGGCAGCAATGAGAGAATCAATAGTTTTGTTTCCCTTTATTATTATTATTCTAGGCACTGGGAATCACCAAGAGTCTGCTTAGCAGTTTGTCCCACAACAACCGTTGTATTTCAAAGCAGAATAAAAGTAATCTCAGAACAGAAAATAAAGGGTGGAAAGAAGATCTCCTTAAGAAAGGGAAGACGTGGGGTTTAACTCTGTTAATTCAAAATCTGAGGGTCTTTTTTCCAAAAATAAAGCATAGAAAGCAACAAAGAATGGATACATGAAAGGGAAGAGAGACATGGACTACCTGCCCTTAGTTGTGTGAACCTCATGCCTATGTAAAATTCTTTCATGGTAACCAAAAGAATTGACGTTAAAAGTCTAGGGAGAAACGTTCCCAGAAAACTGAGGTACTGCATGATAGGAGAGAGCTCACGTAACCCTAGTCTGGGTGGTTTCAGGCATGGTATAAAGAAAGACCTAGGCCAACAAACTGCACTAGACATAGAAATTAGTTGAATAAACTCATCCACTCCGATTTCATTTCATATATCTCATGAAAAACTAGAGGACAAAAAAACTTCCAAAATTAACAAAACAAAGTTTACCCTAGCCATCAGTGCCAATGAACATAAATGACTGCCTGAGAGTTATATTAACAAAACAATTGATTCAGATGAATTAAACTAGCTATGGGAAATATACACTCTATACTTAGGTGCACATTTATTTTATTTTATCTTATTTTATTTGGAGACAGGGTCTTGTTCTGTCATCCCGGCTGCAGTCCAGTGGCGCAATCATGGCTTATTGCATCCTCAACCGCCTGGGCTCAAGCAATCCTCTTGCTTCAGCCTCCCAAGTAGCTAGGACTACAGATGTGTGACACCACGCCCAGCTAATGTAGAGACAGGGTTTTTCCATGTTGCCTAGGCTGGTCTCGATCTCCTGGACTTAGGTGATCTGCCCGCCTTGGCCTCCCAAAGTATCTGGATTATAGTCATGAGCCATCAAGCATGGCCTTAGGTCTGCACATTTTAAAAATATGGAATTTAGAATGGCCAGACAGAAATAATTTTACTTAAATTATTTCAACCTTTGTAAAACATACTATATGCTTCTGAATTTGTACACAGAAATCTTTCATTTAAAAAATTATGAATTAATTGATTTTTTTGCTTTACTGTCACTTGGCAGACATAAACAAGACTGTAAAGATTATTTTAGTAACAGCTGAAAAATTAAGTATAAAAGTCAAAATAAACACTTTTTTGGAGGACCAATGATGACAAAGAGAGGGCAATAAGAGGAGATTTGCTTCAGGCTCAAATTTTGCATTATTTTGAAAGGTAATACAGTCCATCTTGGTTAAAGACTGGAAAAATGAATGAACATGTACGTAACAGGAAAAGCAGAAAAGTTTTTCAGTTTCTTTCTAATAAAAAAATCTAGACATACCAACATTCCAATAAACGGGTTTAAAAAACAATAGTGTACAACATAAAGCACAAATCCTTTTAAAATCATAATGTCCTCATTATCAGAGGACAGTATCACACATGGAAGTTCCAGACTAGTACAATTAGAAAGAGCTGACAACATTCACATATATAACTTGAAAAAATTATATAACTGTTTGCTTATGCCTAGGAACAAACTATAGGCTAGTAGAATGTGAAACTAATTTCATTAATTTTTATTTTCACAGATGATAAATAAGGCATTTAACTTAGGAGTCTTTAAGAAACATTTTAATAAAATATACAGTTATGTCTGGTAGCAACAGAAAGGTAAGTTAAATAAGTTTGAAATGATAAGCAACCATGTAAGATTCTCTAAATCAAATTTCAATATTAGCAAAATATATAGTGAAGAAAGTATAGAGGATACTCTAATCAATAATTCATGACACTAAAGTACACTGAAAAAACATTCATGATGTTCCACTTTTTCAAAATGTGGAAATTACCAGAAAAATATTTTATATTAAACTATACAAAGTTGGCACAAATCTATGAGGCTTCTTAACCAGACTCCTTAAGACAAGTAGTTAAAAGACACTGAGAGCTTATACATGAAGAAGCACAAACTATTCATTAAAAATGTTCCATTTTATTGCTAATAAAAGAAATACAAATTAAAGCAAGGCATCAAATACTAGAATTTATATCCAATATTGAACCAAGCTATGGATAATAGGTACATTCAAAAGCCTTGGGTCACACACATCTTTTGGCAATGATGAAAGAGCTATCCGATCACTTGCACCCTTTGGCCCAGTAATTCCACTCTGAAGAATTTATCTAAGCATATATCCCAAAGGGGAAAAAAGTATACCACATTGCTTTTATCAAAAACAATGGAAACAACTCAGATGTGCAATAAACATGGAATAGTTAAATAAATTATGAAATGTTACCCAAGGAGAATAACATAGCTATTAAAAAGGAAGGAGTGCATTCTTATGACAAAGCAAGAACGCATATCCAAAACTTCTAAGGTTAAAAAAAAAAATGGAACATAGTATAAAACATTTACTAACACATAAAATGTTATGTTTACATAATAAAGATGAGTATTTTGAAAATGGCTTTAAAAAACTTTACAGATTTTTTACTGTAATGCTAATAAAATTGGTTGGAAAAATAAAAGTGAAGACTAACAATTTTTGAAGTCACCAATATTTCTAGGAGAGTTTCTTAAGGTTTGGTATAAGAAATATTTCTATTTAAAAAAATGGTGTCAAGTTTCCCTGGAAAGTCATTTTTGGGAACTGTGAAGCAAATCAGCCTTTGTATAGTAATATCTATAATATTATGATAATATTTCCAGTGGGAACTCATGTTTTCATAGCTGAAAAACTTTGTTTTGGTAAGCTGGAACAGAAAGTTGCAGACTATACTGAAATATGTTGGAATGAGCTTCTGATGATCAAATATTTCAGTAATAAAAATTTGGCTTTTAAATTCAACTCAAAGCACTCTCATATTTTAATCCTCAACATTTTAATACCAATGATAAAAGACTAATGTGCTTGGCTACTATAAATTAATCATCTTTAAGGCATCAGCATATCTTATCTACTGTCCATAGAGATCTGTAATACCTATTCCCCCAAAATAATTTTTGTATATTCGTTTTGCTCTGCTCATTAGCTATGCTGTTGCTTCAATTCTGGGCATTTTATTAAGTGACACTCAGGTAAAGCGGGGTTCTTACGATAAAAGTTAGTCACAAAGCAGGATTACAAGACATGTTCTCTAAAGTTCATTATTTTAGAAATGATATGAGAGTCAAGAATTTTAGCTTTTAAATATTTCACCTAATTTTCTATGAATAATGATGGAAAGCTTTCAAAATAAGTGACATAAAAGTGGGCACTATATAGTACATGTTCTCTATTAAAGCATTACTATCATAATTTTTTTACCCACAAAAAGGGGGAAAAGCCCACAAAATTTGTAAGATATAACTAATACCATTTAAACAAATAATTCAGTAAAAAAATCCTGATCATTGATGAACTGAAACAAAGCATTTAAAATAATTTCCCAGTGGAAGTCACCATCCCTTAACTTCCATCAAAACATGCTGTATCTTCTACTGAAAAATATTTGTGGAAATAAAATTACAAAGCCCACACTAACCTGAGAGCTCTGTACACAGGGATGGCTCACTATAAGGCTGCCTCCTAAGCAGCATGAAGTCCGTGCCAGAAAGCCCCATTGCTACACTAAAAATGTACAGTTTATATGAGGTTAATTCTCTGAATTCTCTACCTTTCTATTAAGGTGAATAAAAGAAGACAGAAAGTACTAGTGAATAACGCATGCTGAATCTCTGAAATTATCTTAGTAAAGGCTAAAATATCATTCTTAAAAACAGATGGGCAAAATACTTAAGAAATAAACTATTCTAACTGCAGCGCCAGAAGAAAAAAAATACTAGACATTTTGGTTATGTGAACTTGCTTGCTTGTAACATACTTAGTCCATTTATAATAGTGTCTATTATTATAAATAACCTCACATATGGAATGTATGTAGGCAACACAACAGTGTTTTAAGAAATGAAATGCCTGTTTCCAATATGTTCTACTTAAATATTTGTAAGTTTTCTTTACTAAAGTTGAGAGGTTTCTATTGCATTTTTAAATGCCAGATACCAATGTCAGATATAGCTGTGAAATATTCACTAGATTAGAATTTTCACTATTTTCTTTTATCCTTGAAATATTTATTGAGAACTTACTAAAAACAAAGTTTCTGTTTTCGACAAAGCAATTTCTGACAGAGGCTACGTTTTCCTCCTTCTCTAACTAAAAGTGAATTTAACCTCTATTTTTGTGTTGTTTTAATTTAACACGGCACTACAGAACAAAGAGGAAGAAATAATAGCTTTTTAGAGGACAGCTAGCTGTGGCAACCTTTTGGAAGTGGGAAACACTCGTGAAAAAAGTCATGTCTTTTCCCTACTCGTTAGAAACAAAAGGCAGATTAGCATATTTGGGCATTTTCCTGAAGAAAAACATTGGAGAAAAATGCTCCTCTCACGTTTCTGGACATATCTTTAATTGTTTAACAATTTAAATTTGGAATATAAAAGCTTTACTTACTTCCAAGCTACCTCTCTTTATTGGATTCAGGACTAATAATTTCTTCAGAAGATTTTCACAGTCTGTGGACATGTAGAAGGGAATACGGTACTTCCCTCGTAAAACTCGCTCTCGCAGTTCCTTAATAAAAGTGAAAGAAAGCACTTGTAACTGGTTTTTGAAATAATCATACTTGGGGATAAAACATTAATATAAAATTTAGCTGATACCTTTAAATTCTGGCCATCGAAAGGCAAGGAGCCACTGACTAATGTATAGAGAATGACGCCCAGACTCCACACATCCACTTCAGGCCCGTCATACTTCTTTCCTTGGAAAAGCTCGGGAGCAGCATAGGGTGGGCTTCCACAAAATGTGTCCAATTTGTTCCCAACTGTAAATTCGTTACTAAAACCAAAGTCAGCAATTTTAATATTCATATCACCATCAAGGAGAAGGTTTTCAGCCTAAGAGGAAAATAATAAAAAGAACAATGTAAAAGCCTATATAAAATAAAATATTTGTTAAAAGTGTTTTAGCTTCCAAATTTACATCTCTTGTCTCTCATTTCTAAATGTAATATCAAATTTAGAAGCCCAGTATAGTACTTCAATGCATTCTGAATTACATCTATATAAGACTAAATTTTAACACTATAAAAGGAAAGCTCTCTTTATATGCATATATGCAACTACTTAAGAAAGGTTATTTAAAACCCATTTTCTTTCATAGGTTATTTTAAACTCATTTTTTCCTCATAGTCAGAAACATCCTAGAAGTGTACCTTAGTATGACCTACTCTAAAGAGCATAATACTAATCCATCTTGGACTTAAACCAACATGATTACCCAAAGGAGCTCTATTTTAATAGGGTATTGTTGGTTAATGCTGGGCTCAAAGGTATATCTACAGTAACTGCCTGTCAGGGGTTCTGTGACTACTAATTCATTCCTTTGTCCTCTCTTGTAGAATACTTCCTCAACAAAATACTGTTTCAGTAAAACATGACCAAAAACTACAGCCTCCATTATATCTTGTCTGTTTTAAGCTTCTTTTTGCTGTTTTAAAACTAGATTCTCTTCTTGACGTATATTTTACATAGAAAACAGTGAATTTTCCATGTTTTGAGATGGTTTTCCAAAATCCTAAAGCAGAATCACTTAAAGACAATATTTTACATGTTCCTTTTGTAAACAGAAGCAACTCAATAAAGGACTTGCTTTTGTACACGTTTTATTTCAAACTCTGTTACAACGGATGGATAGACTAACAAAGGTATAGGTTACTTTGTAGATGTGTTTTATCAGGTTCCAAAAAGAAATAAAATTTGACTAAAACAAAAATCAGATTTCTCTATATTACTGGAAGGTCCAACAATCATTAAGAGTCATGCACTCTGCCCATCATATATCTCTTCCCTCCCTACCTGCCACAACCTTTCTTTTCTTTTTTTTTGTGGTATACTAGTTTGGGATATTTGTTTTCATTTTATTTTGGAAAATGCAGATACACCTAGAACCCAAAATATACAATAAAAATGGGGTATCACTTATTACATAAATACTATAAAAGCACATACATTTGGAAAAATTAATAATAGATTGTAACATTTTTGAACTGTGACAAAACCAGGTTATTTTGATGTTCTGATGTAAGGGCCTGGTCACTGTAAATTTCTGAAGCTGTTTGTGAGCAAGCTGGACTTTCTCTAAAAATGTCTGGATGGATATCAAAGTATCTAAGCTGCCCCAGAAGAGAAGAGCTGCAAGGGGTTCTGAGGTCTCCTTCCAGGAGTGTACAGAAAAACTCTCTACTGGACTAGAGGGAAAACATACTGTTTTGAACATTATTATTTTTTGCAGATTTTTTTCATATAAGAAATGAGATGATAAACCGGGAGTCAAACACAGAAGCAGGGGAACAGTTCTCTTCTTTCTCATTCGTCATGGAAGTGATTCCCCTTAAAATAGTCAAGGAAGGAAACCAAGAAATAGAAAAATTGGGAGCAACAGAAAATTCATAAGCTCTGAAAAATGAAGCTAGAATACAGAATTAGACTTGACTTTTGACAACTGTTTAGGATAATATATTTAAACATAACCCAAACTGGTGCAAGTAGTTGATAAAGGTGATGAGGAAAAAAGTAAAAAAGAAAAATAAGACTTTTATGTAAGGGACAATGAAAATTAAATTTGGAAGATTAGAGAAAAAAGGAAAAAAACATGTAAACATTTTAGCCCACTTTCATTTTTCAAACAATCTATGTGGCACAACCATTTATTGACTAACTACACATTTCTTACTCCAAAGTATGCTCGTTTATACTATTATATGCATTTAGTGTTCATAAAAATGTTTTAAAACTTTCCTTAGTTCTTTGAGCTTCAAGATAGAGTGTGAATACTGTCTCTTATATAAGGGAAACATGGGTCTGTGCTCTGACTTTGCTTCTGTCTGAGTCCCACACTTTTGGTTGGGAATAAAGTTCCATATCTATGCATTTAAAGCAAACTAATTAATAGTGAATCAAATCCTCTAACCTCTAAAGCTAGATAACTTCTCACTCATATTTTCTTCATTTGCTCAGTGAAAATATTACTTTTCATAAAGCTGCTGTGAGAATCAAAAACTACTTGTATAGTGTCTAGTAGCACAGTTAGGCAATAAGATAGCTCTAATATTATTATTAAACATAAGTTAATAATAAAGATTTTTTTAAAAATTACAATCAGAAGCTTACCTTAAGATCACGGTGAACAATGTACTTTTGATGACAATACTGTACAGCAGATACAATCTGGAATAAATATTTGGATAAAAGAGTCAAACTATTAAAAAAAAATTTCCCCAATAATCATCTCCAATTTAGATAAATTACTAACTTGGATTTCAAGGTAGTATTTAATAAACATGCTATGCCTTTAGTTCAGAAAACTATACACATTAAAGTGATGAAATTTTCGCTGTTAAGTGCAGAAAATATGGAAAAATAATATTCTCTTACTAAAATACAATAAAATATTTGTCAGAGGCTGTGAAGATGTCATATGGATCATTTACAGTTCTGTGTTTATGTGACTGAATGTGTACAATTTATAGTTTTGGTCAAATGGTCTACTATAGTGTTGAAATAAAAGCTTTGGCACACATGAATTAGTATTTTAAGATAATTGTCTCAAGTTAAAAAAGCAAAACTCTATTCTAGGAATTACAACAAATGTGTTCAAGGCATGTTTCTTTAGTGAGGCCAATTCACTAAGAACTTATCGATGAGGTATTTAGCAATACCTATATTTATCTATTCAAATATAAAGAGAAAGGAAAAATTTTGAGCCTTAAAAAAGAAATCTGATCAGCAATAGAAAAGAGGGAAAAATGAAATTCAATCTTAAACCTGTCACTAATTCAGTCAGGTGAAGTATTCTATGCCTGTAACTTGATTTTGTATGCAGCCATAATTTTTAACCATCACACAGAGCTCTTTGGAGACAAGGACTAAACAAGGAGAAACCCAACAGTTTAAAGGCCAAAAGTATGAGAGAAATAGATTATAAACAATTCTATGATAGTTCTTTATTACATAAAATACAGAAATAGAAAGAATCTGATAGCAATCAATTAAGAACTATTTGGTACATATAATTACATCTGATGAGTAGAAGGACGGTCATTTTAATGTACATCAGAACATTCAATTCTGTGAATTCAGTTAAATATAAAAACAGTTTGAAGGTTAGGCATTTACAAATGGAGACAAAAATGAGATTTTTTTTTTTAAAGTATAAAGGTGATGTGAAGTATGACCATGCTAATAGGAATATGAGTGGAAAAAAAAACCTTCAAAGTAGAAGTGAACTGATATTTCAGTATTATAAAATTATTCTAATGTATATTAAAATGGTTTGAAGAAAGAGAAAACACGAATTCAAAACAAAATAATCAACACACAATGAGTAATATACAATTTCATTTAATTCATTTTGATTCAACAGTTTATTGAGTACCTGCTATGTGCAAGGAAATGTGCTGGTTGCTAGGTAAATACAAAAATGAATACTAAGTGGACTCTGTCCTTAAGGCGCTTACAATCTGATTAAGAAGAGAAAATAAGGTATACATTCTCTATATACCTTGCATTATGGAGGTATATATTATTATATAGAGAGGTATATATTATTACCTTTCTATATATTGTATATAGAGAGGTATATATTATTCCCCTGTAATACAAGGTAGAATCATAGAACTCCACCTTTTTAAAAGGGTATTATAAAAAATAAAGAATAATTTCAGTTGGAAATGCTTCCTGAAGGAGGTGATACTTGCTCTAAGCCATCCTTGAAGGACAGAAATATTTAAAAATGTGGAGATCTGGGGATGGGGAGGTGGTGAAATGCATTAATGACAGGGGAACTGTTTATTTGAAAAGCAGGTAGGATTCATGCCTGTAATCTCAGCACTTTGGGAGGCTGAAGTGGGAGGATGATCGCGTGAGGCCAGGAGTTCAAGACCAGGCCTTGACAACACAGTGAGACCTCATCTCTACAAAAAATAAAAATATTAGCTAGGTGTGGTGGTGTGCACCTGTGGTCCCAGCTACACAGGTGGCTGAGGCAGGAGGATTTCTTGAGCCTAGGAGGTCGAGGCTGCAGTATGCCATGCTCACACCACTGCACACCAACCTGGATGACAGAGTGAGACCCTGTCTCAAACACAACAAACAAACAAAAAGACCAACCAACCAACCAAACAAACAAACAAAAAAACCCCAGAAAACCAAACCAAACAAAAAATCATTTAAAGAAGAGGAGGTGAAAAAATGGTGACAGTGGGAGTCAAATCTTGACAAATAGGTTGGTAAAAGTCAAAACTAGGCAGGTACTGCAGAACCACTAGATGTTGTTAGGCAGGGTGACTAGGAATGATTATAATCAATTTGAAGTATGATTCCCAAAAATACAGAAGGATCTAATGATGAACATTTGTAGTACTGGTTTTCTTAAGCAACATTCTTCAAAATTCTAATACCCAATTTTCACTAAATTACATTCATTAGTCAAAAGACGTATACATTTATATGTATATTTTATTAGACATACTATATAGGTTATAGTATGTTAATATTATAAGATTATTTTGTATCATGGGTGACAGAAATTTGCTGATAATGACATTATCTTTTATTAGTCACGTTTGTATGATCCAGTGAAGGTATGCAACAGATAATAATTTGGTTATCAAACATGATCAGAGGCCATGCAACTCACGTCAGACAGAATGGTCTCTATGAAAACAGTTCTACATTTACTTCTGGAATCAAACATTTCCTAAGCCTCAAAGCATCAAGAATGGAAAGATAATTACAAAGAATCCTCCGCATTAAGCATGTGTTCTCCCCAAACTCTATGAAGTCTGAGCTATCAGTCAAATGTGGTAGTTTATTACAGTATTAATACAATTGCTTAGCAGGGAACAATTTCTGCCATGAAAGAAGTTCTGCCTTCTGACTCACTGCAAGAATTCCCCTCCACAAGCCCAATTTTTACTGCATTATTTTACAGCTAGACCTTCCAATCTCAAAACATTCTGTACTTCCATAAATAGGATATAGGAACTTCCCTATGAGCCTTCTATTAATGGATCTTGAAAACATGATTTATAGTCAGCTGGGAACTGACGGTAAGACCACACACATCAGTGTTTTCCATTGAGGTGGAGTTATCAGGTTACTTTGCAATTATTAATACTTATAAGTGGGTCAGGAATCCCCATGCTTGAAGTGGTAGACTTGATATTACTCGAATTGAATCAATATTATGATTTTTTTTTTGTAGGCTCAAGTCTTAAGGAATTTTGTAAAAGCATTGTATGGGTAATGGCTGCTAAGTGGTCTTAAACTGTCCTAGTGTCTTCAGTATTTGTAAGAGTAAGGTCAAGGACTTATATACATTTATCCTTGTTGACACAGTATTAATACGTACATTCTTTCACTGTTAAAATAAAAAAGAAAATAAAAGTAAATGTATATTCATTAAGTCTGTAAGAGTTTAAATCAAATCCATAAATAAAATAAGCTCCTCAAAATAAATTTAAGTATAAATTTACCTTTAGTCAGGTAACTACAAAATAATGTATGTGTGTGCATGTGTGTATGTATGTTTACATATCTCTGGTTTCTAAAAATGCGACTTAGTAACTTTTTTAGTTTTGGGAAAACATATATAGATACTAAATTTAAAATATACAGTAAATAAATAAAATATTTCCCATTGTTTTACAATTTAAATAGCATTCATCGGGCACTCAGTCTCTGCAATGTAAAGAATATGAAGATGATTTCAAAATATTACAGATTTTATTTCAAAACCATGCCAATTTTAGTAATTATTTGTATCTGTAAAATATCTATGTCCCAACCTCCTATCCTCCTCTCGCTTACCAGCAAAGATGGAAAGCTCTTTAAAATAGCAGGCATTTCCAACTTCTCTAATTCCATATAGTACCCCATACAATTTTCTACATCTACCAAAAAATAAGTAAAACTAGCTGCCTAAAAAAGTAAGAGTAAATAGCAATAATCTCTAAAATATACATTAGGATTCCAATGGGAATATTTAATACAAATTGGAACTTTTTTGCTGGTCTGCTACTAACAAAAGCTACTGTGACTGATATTAAATGAATAATATATAAAATGATGTGTGTGGCTGTGTGCAGTGACTCACGCCTGTAATCCCAGCACTACGGGAGGCTGAGGTGGACAGATCACCTGAGGTCAGGAGTTCAAGACCAGCCTGGCCAACATGGTGAAACCCCTTCTCTACTAAAAATACAAAAATTAGCTGGGCGTGGTGTTCTGTGCCTATAATCCCAGCTACTTGGGAGGCTGAGGTAGGAGAATCACTTGAACCCAGGAGGCGGAGTTGCAGTGAGACGAGACAGCACCACTGCAATCCAGCCTGGGTGACAGAGCAAGACTCCATCTCAAAAAATAAATAAATAAATAAATAAATAAATAAATAAATAAATACATGTCAAGATGGCTGAATAGGAACAGTTCCGGTCTGCAGCTCCCAGCGTGATCGATGCAGAAGACGGGTGATTTCTGCATTTCCAACGGAGGTACCTGGTTCATCTCATTGGGACTGGTTGGACAGTGGGTACAGCCCACAGAGGGCGAGCTGAAGCAGGGCAGGGCGTCGCCTCACCTGGGAAGCACAAGGGGTTGGAATATTTCCCTTTTCTAACCAAGGGAAACCATGACAGACTACCTGAAAAAACGGGACACTCCCCGCACAAATACTGCGCTTTTCCAAAGTCTTAGCAACCAGCAGACAAGGTGATTCTCTCCCATGCCTGGCATGGCACGTCCTACGCCCATGGAGTCTTGCTCGCTGCTAGTGCAGCAGTCTGAGATCGATCTGTGAGGCAGCAGCCTGGCTGAGGGAGGGGCATTCGCCAATGCTGAGGCTTGAGTAGGTAAACCAAGCAGCCAGGAAGCTTGAACTGGGTGGAGCCAACCTCAGCTCAACAAGGCCTAGTGCCTCTAGACTCCACCTCTGTGGGCAGGGCATAGCTGAACAAAAGGCAGCAGGCAACTTCTGCAGACTTAAACGTTCCCGTCTGACAGCTCTGAAGAGAGCAGTGGTTCTCTCAGCACAGCATCTGAGCTCTGAGAAAGGACAGACTGCCTCCTCAAGTGTGTCCCTGACCCCCATGTAGCCTAACTGGGAGACACCTCCCAGTAGGGGCTGACAGACACCTCATATAGGCAGCTGCCCCTCTGGGATGAAGTTTCCAGAAGAAAGATCAGGCAGCAATACTTGCTGTTCTGCAGCCTCCACTGGTGATACCCATGCAAAGAGGGTCTGGAGGAGAACTCCAGCAAACTCCAACAGACCTGCAGCTGAGGGACCTGACTGTTAGAAGGAAAACTGACAAACAGAAAGGAATAGTATCAACATCAACAAAAAGGTAATCTACACCAAAACGCCATCTGTAGGTCANGAACAAAAGGCAGCAGGCAACTTCTGCAGACTTAAACGTTCCCGTCTGACAGCTCTGAAGAGAGCAGTGGTTCTCTCAGCACAGCATCTGAGCTCTGAGAAAGGACAGACTGCCTCCTCAAGTGTGTCCCTGACCCCATGTAGCCTAACTGGGAGACACCTCCCAGTAGGGGCTGACAGACACCTCATATAGGCAGCTGCCCCTCTGGGATGAAGTTTCCAGAAGAAAGATCAGGCAGCAATACTTGCTGTTCTGCAGCCTCCACTGGTGATACCCATGCAAAGAGGGTCTGGAGGAGAACTCCAGCAAACTCCAACAGACCTGCAGCTGAGGGACCTGACTGTTAGAAGGAAAACTGACAAACAGAAAGGAATAGTATCAACATCAACAAAAGGTAATCTACACCAAAACGCCATCTGTAGGTCACCAACATCAAAGACCAAAGGTAGATAAAACCACAAAGATGGGGAGAAACCAGAGCAGAAAAGCTGAAAACTCTAAATATCAAAACGCCTCTTCTCCTCCAAAGGATGGCAGCTCCTGGCCAACAACGGAACAAAGCTGGATGGAGAATAACTTTGACGAGTTGACAGAAGTAGGTTTCAGACATCTACAGAACTTTCCACCCCAAATCAACAGAATATACATTCTTCTCAGCACCACATCACACTTATTCCAAAATCGTCCACACAGTTGGAAGTAAAGCACTCCTCGACAAATGTAAAAGAACAGAAATCACAACAAACTATCTCTCAGACCACAGTGCAATCAGATTAGAAATCAGGATTAAGAAACTCACTCAAAACTGCTCTACTACCTGGCAACTGAACAACCTGCTCCTGAATGACTACTGGGTAAATAACAAAATGAAGGCAGAAATAAAGATGCTCTTTGAAATCAATGAGAACAAAGACACAATGTACCAGAATCTCTGGGACACATTTAAAGCCATGTATAGATGGAAATTTATAGCACTAAATGCCCACAAGAGAAAGCAGGAAAGCTCTAAAATCGACATCCTAACATCACAATTAAAAGAGCTAGAGAAGCAAGAGCAAACACATTCAAAAGCTAGCAGAAGGCAAGAAATAACTAAGATCAGTGCAGAATTGAAAGAGATAGAGACACAAAAAAACCTTCAAAAAAATCAATGAATATAGGAGCTGGTTTTTTGAAAAGACAGACAAACTTGATTGACTGCTAGCAAGGCTAATAAGGAAGAAAAGAGAGAAGAATCAAATAGATGCAATGAAAAATGATAAAGGGGATATCACCATCAATCCCACAGAAACGCAAACTACCATCAGAGAAAACTATAAACACCTCTATGCAAATGAACTAGAAAATCTAGAAGAAATGGATAAATTCCTGGACACATACACTCTCCCAAGACTTAACCAGGAAGAAGTTGAATCTCTGAATAGACCAAAAACAGGCTCTGAAATTGAGGCAATAATTAATAGCCTACCAACCAAAGAAAGTCCAGGACCAGAAGGATTCACAGCAGAATTCTACCAGAGGTACAAAGTGGAGCTGGTACCACTCCTTCTGAAACTATTCCAATCAAGAGAAAAAGAGGGAATCCTCCCTAACTCATTTTATGAGGCCAACATCATCCTGATACCAAAGCCTGGCAGAGACACA
>NW_016804690.1:4025231-4100179 GCF_001698545.2 Rhinopithecus bieti
ACATGTTAACACACATGTATATATCTTAGAGAAAGGACTTATATCAGTATGTGGTCTTTTCCCAACATATTGATTACAGAACCTCTTTAATTGTAAAATTAAAGTGTTCATGCAGGCAGAAGAGGTAGTAGCGAGCCATTTTAAAAATTCTAAATTTAATAAAAGTTTAGGATATAGTAAATTGTCTGCTTAAACTTTAGTAAATTTTATGAACAACTTACAATTCACTAATTTGCTATTTCTATGGTAACTTATATGTATGCTTACAATTTATAATTCATTAATTTGCTATTTCTATGGTAACTTATATGTATGCTTATTTCAATCACTTCAGTTCTAAAAATTAAAAATAAAATTCTAGATAAATTTATTTTTTCTTATTTCTGTAATAAGTCATATTCAAGTTGAACTGGGAATATGAGTATCTTACCATATTCCTCTGACACATTTTGCAAAGTTTCTTGCCTACTTGGTTAAATAAAATTGACCATATTCTTTAAATCTACAAAAATGAGTTTAAACACCAAAACATCTTTAATTAAAAGAATATAATACAATACTCTTTAAATAGTACACATACATGCTATATATATAAAGCCAGTAATAATTTATAATAATTACTGGATAAAGACTTCAAAGGGTTAACTATTTTTTTCCTATGTCAGTCTAGTCTATGTTTCCAGGACTCTCAGAGAGTTAATAGGGTGAGTCTCATCTATAAATATTTACTCTTCATGACAATCTAAAAATAACCATCTGCAACTATTTAAATTTAAATTCAGAAAGGTTTATTTTTTAGGAGTTTTCCATCCTTAAAAATATAAGAAAGCAGGAATTCTTCTTTTTAAAATACCGTGTGCTGTGAAGTCCAGTTTGTAATAATGTCCATTGTACGTCACTACAAATATCAGTAAAACAAAGTTGAAAACTACTTTCCATACCTGCCTAAATTTTGCACGGGCCTCTTTCTCTTTCATTCTTCCATGGGCAACTAAGTAATCAAATACTTCACCTGAATCAGAAAGGTAAAGCAGGTAGTAAAATATACATAGATTTTTGGTTAACAATATATATGCAATGTCAAGTTTTTTCCTTGTTTATAAAGAAACTTTTGGCCCACAATTTTCTGCTAGTTTATGTAAATTACAAACTAACAAGTGAATAGAAAAAAGGAAAAAATTACATATAAAATTGAGTATCTGCAGCAGTTTGTGATTTAGCAAAATTCTTTAAAAAATAAGTCATAAAAACACAACCAAGAAAACTTGCTTTCTGCTTTCAAGTATTATGTAAAAATACAGTCAACTCTTTATTATTCATTCTAGTAAAGGGAAGCCACAGCCTGGGAAATCAAAAATTAAATTTGGCTTTGTATTTGGGGCCTACGTTTCAAACAAAATGATGAAGTGTTTTTTGTCGGATTGCTCTTTTAAATTCTCCCTGTCACGTAGCCTGGATAAAATTCCATCTCACTACTTCCATCCACATTGATTTATTTCTTTCTTTTCCTATACTCTGTGTTTATTCTCACTCTACTCATTTCATACATTTCAGTAGTTAGCCACAAATTATAGAGAACTAAATCTTTTGTGTGTGTATCTCTATTACCCCAGATGAACTGTAAATTGCTTGAACATCATCATAATATCTGTACTTAATTTGCATCTTCATCTCCATGGCAGAACACAAAGTAGATAGATAAATGTTTGGTGAAATAATTTAAAAGTAACTAGAAGCTGTAGAAATTTTCTACTGGATCCATTACTTCACATGTCTGTAAGTTTTCTCCTTTTCTCTAGTTAGTAATAGCTTAAAACTAAATTAAACTTGAGACACAATTTTAAAATAAAATATTATCTTAGTATAAGAGTTAAATTTATTTTGTGTCCTTATAATTTGTACCATATAGATATCCATGTATATTAAAACTCACAAAATGGCTTAAAGTGTTCTTGTAAAGTATAGCAAAGTGGTAAAAACAAAAACCCAGACTTTAGAATCAGACCAATTTCGGTATGAATTTTGTTTTAGCCCTAAGTACTACTGAAAGACATTATTAGGAAGATTTCTTAACTTCATTAAGACTCAGTTTCTACCTACCGCCTACTTACATGGTTGTTGTAAGTATTAAATGAAATAATGCATGTGCTTAGCACAGCAACTGGCATATAGTAAGCACTCAATAAATGGCATTTTTGTACCTAGGTATACACATGTATTATATATATATGCAATATCAATCCTAGGATATAAATAAAATATTAAAAACCAAATACGTAATGAATGTATGTCACATGAAACTAATATATCTACAATGTTAGATAGCATATTATATAATATTAAGCATATTTAAGTGATTAAATGGGATGATGAGAACAGAGAAATGAATGGATGCTCTAGTTGACTCATCATAGCAGTTAATTCTAGATATGTGGTAATAGTTGTTAATTCTAGTTAACCCATCATAGTAGTTAATTCTAGATATGTGAGTTTAGGTTGGGAAAGATATATACAAGAGTTCGAAAAATTTGGATCTACTCTTAAGTACTGCCTAGAATACACTTACCCCAGGTATTTACATGACATAATCCTGTACTTATCATATATTGTTTGTGTACGATTTACTTCCCCAACTAGAATGTAAGCGTCTTGAGGGCAGGGACTTTGTCTTTGCTCACTCATGTATTCCCAGCACCTAGAACATTACCTGATACATGGTAAGCATTTTATGAATGTTGTTTGAATGAACAAAAGAAAGAATAAACACATCATTCCACAGTAGTCCTGAAACTTACTTTTAATAGGCTCCTTTGGATTAAACATGGTTCAAAATAAAAAAAAAAGATTTATTTGATTTTCTAATCACTGAAAATTTTCATTCCATTAGTGAACCAAAATCAACTCTTGGCAAAGAGGCAGTTGTCTGACTTAACTCTTATTCACATTACCTTTCTAGTGTACATGTCAGGTTTGATCCTAAACCAACTAGAAATTTTCAGAGGAAAATATTCAGTGTTTTATTTTCCAGAGTCACCTTGCCATTTATGGATTAAAAAGGCAAGAAAATGATTCTAGATTTACTGCCACAGAACCATGATGGTTTTTGTCACAGAATCACTAACTTGCAAAACTCAAAGAAAACCTATTGCAGGAATCAGAATTTAATGAGACCAGCTGGTATGGTCTGAATTCCTGTACTTATTTCTCTACACTACTCCCCACTGTGCCTCCCAAATATGCTACTGAAGGAGAGTGGTGAAGGCCTTACATACTCTTACTCTAGCCATTACTCCCCTTCATTAGCACCAATAGAGAGTTGACTGTACTTACCATTAACCGTTAAGTCAGTACACATATTAATATTAATACAGCCTTGCAGTGGGCCTTTATAAAAACATAAGGGTGTCTACAGAACTTTAGCAGTCTATAATAATTTCCCAAATCAAAGTGGATCTAGCCCCTTTCTCTAAACTTTACATCACTAAAAGGAAGAAAAGAGTCTAACTAAACTAAAAATAATATTCGGGGTTCCTATGCGACAGATTATTACAGCAACCTAACTGAAGGACATAAAAATAGAGAAACAGTTCATTATGTGGTATTTGTAGATTCATTACTTTTATTATAGATACCCATTTTATGCAAATTTACATGGTTGTTTTAATGTAATTTTTAAAATCCTATCATAATAAACATTAATGATAGATTTTCAAGTTAAGTAAAAGAACCTACACTGAAATATTTTTTCGGGTTACAAAAGCTTTGCAAAAAAAAAAAAAGGACTAAAATATTCAATCTGTAAAAACAACTGCAAACGCAATTAAATATATTAATATCTATAGGAAAGCTTTTTAGAAATACCAGGCCGGGTGCAGGGGCTCACGCCTGTAACCCCAGCACTTCGGGAGGCCGAGGCGGGTAGATCACAAGGTCAGGAGATACAGACCATCCTGGCGAACACGGTGAAAACCCATCTCTACTAAAAATACAAAAAAATTAGCCAGGCATGGTGGCAGGCACCTGCAGCTCCAGCTAGTTGGGAGGCTGAGGCAGCAGAACGTAGTGAACCCGGGAAGCGGAGCTTACAGTGGACCGAGATCGCGCCACTGCACTCCAGCCTGGGCAACAGAGCAAGACTCTGTCTCAAAAAAAAAAAAAAAGAAAGAAAGAAAGAAAGAAATTAAAAAAAGAAATACGAGACAATATAAATATAGTTTAGTTGCTATAGACTAGATAAATCCTTTTTATTCTAGTTCACACAAAATCTGAATCGCCATAAAAATTACAAATTTCATTAGCTAAGAGCTCAATATAAGTTCACCACTACGTTTTCTATCGATTAGCAAAAAATCAATCAGTCAAATAATTTCAGATGCCTTCTTTCTTCTTCAGTTGCTTAAATCCTGAGCCCTTAAAACCTCCCTTTAAGTATTCTTTATTTTTACTTATTAAATGATTAATTCCATAAATTTTCAACTCATTTCTGAGAAAGTGAAGTCCTAAGTCTAAGAGAAAAGTGATTCTGAGCTGACGCATTTCTTGTTTAAGGGAAAGTGCAGGAGATGAAGGTGATTTTCTATTACATATCAGTGTTTAAAAATCATTCCTATTTTTGACATCATGATCGTCAAAACATATGTGATATTCTACTACAAATGCATCTTGCTATCTCCCTGTCAACTCAGCCCTCTAACATGTAAACTGTATAGATCAATACTTGTTTAAATGGAAACATTTAATTCATTTTATGAATTATCTTGGAAAGGCATATATATTGAGAATCTGTCATATGTGAACAATCAGTGAAATAAACACCTGACCTAGAACAAGCTTTTATTATAGATTTTATTAAATACATTCTGTACTTGAGATTCCCTGCTGATAGCCAAGAGTTTCTAATCATGATATGATATAATAAAATTTAGATAAGAGAATCAACACATTTATAAGATGACAATACAAATTTAACGTTTCAAAAAATGTCCCTAAGTAAATTGTAAATAAGCCAAAAATTCCATTTATAATTATGTAGGATCAAAAGGTCTTAAAAGTAAACATTGAATTTTTCTTAAGATGTAATTTGAAAGCATTTAAATAAAACAATAGATTCATTAACAACACTGAAGACATAAATGTCATAATGAACCCTTAGGTGTTAATATTTCTGTATGTCTCAGCAAAGAGAACTTTTCAATCACCCTCATTCTTACCCCCACTCGCGTATTCCATGACTAAATAGAGAGTCTTCTCTGTTTCAATAACTTCAAACAATTTTACTGAAAAAAAAATTAGAGATACAACTCTATAACTCTTAGCACAGATTGAATATGCTTTAAGAAAATCTAAGGTAATACTAAACTAGTAGAAAACTTGACTATTTACTAAACATTATTAATCACAATTTTAAGTTCAAAAGTCTCTCAAAGATTATTACTCCTATGACAGAAAACTACTTACCACAAAGTGATTTAGAACCAACTTCTTGAGTTGAAAAGTTAAGTTTCTAGGATTAAAAGCCATTACTTTTCAAATTAGAATAAGGTAATAAAAGAACTCTTAAAATCAGAAAAATAGAATTTAAATTGAAGTTTAAAAAGAGAACTATGTTATTATTACAGTGCAGCATTATAAAATGTTAAAATAAATCTTTGGCTTAACAGAAACAAAAGGAATTTCTGTATTTCTGTCATATTATAACAAAGTTTTCTGGTTAGAAAAAAACTACCGAATTATTCAAATTTATGCCTAGTTGAAATAGTCACCACAAAATAAGCCTTTAAAACAAAAACTATATACAACGATAAGATTTTTTTAAATGGTGCCAAAAAAAAAAGTGTTCTGAAAAAAAACAACAGATTTTAAAAGAATTTTACCTTCTCACACCTCAATGATTTCATCCAAATAATATATCTAATCAATAAGCTCTATTGTAACAGATGGGAGCCATTCCAGAATTTACTGAAAAATTCTTACTAACATTGACATTCACAAACCTTCTATTTTCTTTTTAAAATGCCAGTTATTTTTGCTGTTAAACTCATGATCAAATCAGGCATAGCATTCAAAATACTTTCGAAAGTCATTTTTTTTTTTTTAATGAATGACATACCTAAATGACCTGCAATTCTCACTTTACGAGCTGTTTTTTTTTTTTTTTTTTTTTCGCTCCTTTTTTTTTCTTGCAGACAGGGTCTCTGTTGCGTCTACTGGATTGCCCAAATGGCGCGATCCTTTTTGGCTCGGCCTGCCAAACCTTCCACCTCCCCAGGCTCAAGCAATCCTCCCCACTCAACTTCTGAGTAGCCGGGCCTACAGGTGTGGCCACCACTCCACGCCTGGCGCTAATCTTTTTTTCTTTTTTTCTCTTTCTTTTTTTTTGTGAGAAGAGTTTTGCCATGTTGCCCAGGGTGGTCTCAAACTCCTGAACTGGGGCAATCCACCTGCCTCAGCCTCCCAAAATGCTGGGATTACAGGCATAAGCCACGATGCCCAGCCAAAAAGACATTTTCTTTTTTTAAATTGAGAGACATTTAATCAGGAAATTTTAAAAAAAATTGTATGCATTAATTCCGAATGATATCAATTATTTTAGTGGAGAGCAGAAGATAGCAAGGTAGCAGAAAACAGCAATCTCTAGCCTCCAGTTAGCTTCTTTGTAATCTATTTTTACCCAAAGTATCACTTTCCTGGGTTATCATTCAGGTTATCACTTTTCTTCTGCTTAAATAAACTATCCTTAAACATTGTGTCTTTTCAAATACCCTCAAATTAAGGAAAACACTTCATTGCTGATTTTATATATATATGTATATATAGATTTCATACCTATATTAGGATGATTCAGTATCTTCATTATTCGTACTTCTCGAAATAACTGTTAAAGAAAACAGGTAGACATATTTCTGTTAAAAAAAAAACAAGCAAGCAGAGAGCCAATTAAAATATTTATTTGAAGAAATTAATCTGCTTATAAAATGCTACAGGATTCTGACAATGAACTGAAACAAGGTATTTTCTCAGTCCCAACTCTGTGCAACAAGCTATGTTAACTTAGACTATGACATTAACTTCGCTGTGACTTGGTTTCTAAAAGAATTTTAAGTAGATGAACTCAAATGGTCTCTGTGTGTGTGTGTGAGTGGTGTGTGAATACACTATATGCAAAAAACTTACAATTATTTACCCACTCCTTATGAAAAGGTACAAAAGAAAAACACTGTGAAAATGAAACTAAATGCTCTTTCATATGATTTTTACCCAGAAACCACCTTCCTTAGGGGTTTGACTCTTGAAAGTCCTCTCTACTGACTGATCAGACATTTAAATGAAAGATTCAGTAAGGTTTTTAGGTAGATTTGTAGAATAACATTAAAGAACAATAAAATGCATTTACTAATTTATATAAAACAAAATGACAAGAAGTGACTTGAAACACAAATGTTAAAATTTCCCTGCTTTTCATTTTACTTTTAAACAATATAGGGCACGTTTTCAAAAGCATAATTTGGTATTATTTTCTCCATGTCTTTGAGTATGTGTTAGATTCCAAATAAAGCAATTTGTTCAAGAAAATAGGAGAACCAAAAATTGGTGATATTCTGAAAGTATATTAAGACATATGCATTTTATCAGAATAAAATCTAAAGTTACTGCTTTCAGAGGTGACATTTCTCCAGCAAAGATACGCAATAGCCAAAAGAACACAAAAAGATGTTGAACATTATTAATCATTATGGAAATATAGATCAAAGCCACAAAGAGGTACCACCTTACATCTATTAGGATGACTGCTATCAAAAACCAACCCCAAACTCCACCCAGAAAATAGCAACTGTTGGTGGGGATGTGGAGAAACTGGAACAGTTCTGCAGTGTTGATGGGAATGACAAACGATAAAGCCTCCATGAAAAAAATATATAGCAGTTCCTAAAGAAATTAAAAATAGAATTACCATGTGATTTAGCAATTCCACTTCTGGATATATGTCATATACCCAAAGAATTGAAAGCAGAGACTCAAGCAGATACTAGTACACCCATGTTCATAGTAGCATTATTCACAATAGCCCCGCAACCAGAGTCTATCAACAGATGAAGAGATAAACAAAATGTGGTCTATACAAACAATGGAATATTATTCAGCCTTAAAAAGGAAGGAGATTCTGAGACATGATAGATACAACATGGATAAACCTTAAGGATATTATGCTAAGTGAAATAAGCCAGTCACAAAAGGGCAAACACTGTATGATTATGCTTATATAAGGTACCTAGAGTGGAGTTGTCAAATTTATAGAGATGTAAAGTAGAATGATGGTTGCCAGGGGCTGGAAGGATGGGGCACTGGGCGGGTTACTGTTTAATGAGTACAGAGTTTCTGCTTTGGAAGATGAAAAACATTCTGGAGATTGATGGTGATGTCTGAACAACAATGTAAATGCACCTTAATGCCACTGAATTGTATACTTAAAATGGTTAAAACAGTAAATTTTGTTAGGTATATTTTACCACAATTTAAGGAAAGAAATAAAATGTGCAAAAATGCATCAATACATGTTCACCCCAATTAAAACAAAGTAACTTAAGGCTTACCTGCAACGAAAAAGCTTGCTTTCACTAGCTATTCTCAATAATTCCTACACAAACCCAGGGAGTCTGTATGTGTGCATATGTATATTCATACAAATAATTTTTTATAAAGTCCATGATACTTACAACTTTAATAATTAAAAATTACCTACCAGTAAATAAAATATAAAGGTGGATTCATTCATGTTCAAGACAAGTACTTTCTGTAACTGTGAAACACATTTTCATTTCAAATTTGGGACAAAGAGCATGCGGGTTAACCTCTCAGTACACATGGTCTTCAGTACACCTGAGATCATCTCTTGTTCTGGCTCTGACAGCACATCTTCCTGACCATCCTCCTGCCTAAGTGGCCCCTCTCAGTCTTCCACTAAACCTCTCCCACTCTACTCAACCTTTAAACATGGAGCTCATCAGGGTTCAGCCCTTAGTCCCCTTTATCTTCTCAAATACATGTTTCTCCTAATGATTTATCATGGCTTCAAATATCATCGATTTGTTGTTGACTCCTAAATTTAACTTTCTCATCCCAACATTTATATCCAATCCATATATACCTACTCAATGTTGTCACTTGGCTGTCTCACAGAAATTCAAACCCAATACTTGAGTTCTCACACCAAATTTGATACCTCCACAATTTATTTCAAATCCACCAATGTCTACCCATCCATACTGACACCATTGTCACACTGAATCCCACTGGTCTTGGTACAAACATTCTGACTCTCTTTTCTACCCTCCCATCCTCCAATCTGTTATCCACACATCTTTTCTATCCTCCCATCCTCCAATATGTTATCCACTAGTTAACATCCACTGGTGGTTTCTCAATGCCATTAGAATAAAACCCCTAACCTTGAACACTGGCTACCAGACTCTGGAAAATATCAAGATCCTATTTACCTCTCTCTAGCCTTATCTCATGACTCTCAAAGTGCCTACTCTGAGCCTCGTCTGCTCTACCTTTGTGCTCCACAGTCCTAATGGCCCCTTTGAGCTCCAAGTCACTGTAACTGATGATTTTGCTATTTGTAGCCTTGGACAACAGGAGTCAGCCTTCACCCAGAAGCATTCCTCAGAGTTTTGAACTCTTCACCTCCCAAACAAGGCTAACAGGTTTTAAAAAGCAGTTAGCTATTAGCATGCTACTGACTGCTTGTCAGAACTGAGCATCTGACCCACAGAGAGACAGCTGCATTCACTGACCAAATTCAGTATGTGAACCAGGAAAAGTCAAAGAAAGTAGCATCGGATGTCATTTTATATACATATACATACATACATATACATATCTACGATACACACACACATAATAGACTTTATTTTTATAGCAGTTTTAGGTTCACAGCAAAATTGAGCAGGAAGTACAAAGAGTTTTCATATACTCCCTGTCCCCAAACATGCAGAGCCTCCCCCACCATCAACATCCCAAACCAGAGAGGTACATTTGTTATAATCAATGGACCTACACATCATTATCACTGGAAGTTCACATTTACATTACAGCTCACTCTTGCTACTACTATACATTCTATGGGTTTAGACATGTACCCATCATTTTAGTATTACCTAGACTAATACTAACACCGCTCTGAAAATCATGTGTTCCACCTATTCATCCCTCCCTTTTCCCTAACCTCTGGCAACCATTGATCTTTTTATTGTCACCAGTTTTGCCTTTTCCAGAATGTCATATACTTGAAATCATACAGCATGTAGCCTTTTCAGATTGGCTTTTACTTAGTAATACACATTTAAGGTTCCTCCAATTTTTTTCATAGCTTGATAGCTTATTTCCCTTTAGTGCTAAATTATATTCTGCTGTCTAGATGTACCACTGGTTACTCATCCATTCACTTACTGAGGGACATCTTGGTTGCTTTAAGTTATGACCATTATGACTAAAGCTGCTATAAACATCCATGTGCAAGTTTCTGTGTGGATGTAAGTTTTCAGCTTCCTTGGGTAAATACCAAGGAGTACAACTGCTGGATCATATGGAAAGGTATGTGTAGTTTTGTAAGAAACTGCCAAACTCTCTTCTAAAGTGGCTGTACCATTTGCATTTCCACCAGCAACAGATGAGAGTTCCTGTTGCTCCACAACCTTGCCAGCATTTGGTGCTGTGTTTTGGCCTTCCGCTATTCTAATAGGTATGTAGCAGTATCTCATTATTGTTTTAATTATCATTTCTCTGATGACATATGATATGGAGTATCTTTGCACATGCTTATTTGCCATCTGTATAACTTCTTTGATGAGGTGTCTGTTCAGATCCTTCACCTATGTGTTAATCGAGTTGTTCATTTTCAAGCCTTTTCAAGCCAATTTTTAGAAGCCTGTTCGAATCCTCAATAATACCAGATGCCTGTGGACAGTAGGAAACGTAGAATGTTCATTAAATATCTTGTTGATTCTAATTTGTCACATCAGAGAAAGGGTCCTTACCGTGGGCAGTCCTGGAGGTCCTGGGCAGAGGGAGCCAGAAGTCATATTCCCTCAATTCCTCCTCAGAGGTCTCAGGGAGGTGTGGGCCTTGGTCTGAGTGGCGGCCCTCAGGTCAGCAGAGGAGAATGTGCCTGGAATCTGGGTGATTATCCAGAGTGAGGGCTGAGGGGGCCTCTCGTTCTGACACAGAAAGGATGCCACCCCTGCCTGGGCCTACCCAGGACTGACAACAGAAATGGAGCTCCATGGGGTCCCTTGGTCTGAGCAGGTAGTCCCCTCAGAACACTTTCAGGGATTTTACCTTGGCTTCTGACTCCACCTGAGCCTCCTCTCTGCCTACCTAACCCGCCCCAGACTCACCTCCCTGAGAACCCCAAAGAGAAACAAGGGGGCACCTCATCAGGTGACCACTGCCCAGAGACTCCCAGGCTGATAGTAGGGGTGGGGCTCTACGGGTTAGATTTGCAGAAGATCTAGACTTCTTATTTCAATCTATTTTTTTCTTACTGTGGCACGAGCAGATAAAATTCACATGTAATATGAGCAGACAAGATTCACATATAGCTATAAAACCAAAATTCCCAAATCTGATGATTCTAGGTTTTAATGTAACCAAGTAATTTTTTCCAGAAAGTCAAATATGGTAGCTTATTATTTGATGACTTTCATAAAATCATTTTATAAGCACTGAGTAGTCAGCCATTTAAACATTTAAAAGTCATTTTATAAGAAAAAATGCTTAAGTGTAACTAAGGTAATTTAAAAAATTGAACATTATTTTTAAAAAATAATGTTTTCCCCAAGCCTCCAAGGACATATTATAAAGAATAAACACAAACAGTACTTATTTTGGTTTTGCTATAAGATATAGATTTTAAAGTTTATGAACTTGCTATTAATATAAGCAGCACTATTATGTTTCATTTGTAATTTATTTGTATTATCGCTATTATATATCTCTAACAGAAAAGTCCCTGGCATCAGTCTTGCTCTCCTATACTCATATACAATATCTAAATGAATTACCACTTCTACTTTCCTCATCTATTCTTGTTTTCTTGTTAAAATTTTATTTATTTGTTAAGCTGTAGGAAATGACTTAAAAATTCACAACTCAGCACTTCAGTGTATCAGACATCTTTGTAACTGGCCTCTACTGAACTAACCTGCCAATCTTTTCTCTACATTTCCTCTGCAACACACAGTGACATCTGTGCACCCATAATGCTCTTGGCTAGTGGTGTTCCCTGCAGCCTTACACTGCAAGCAGCTGAGTACCATGCTTACCAGAGGTTATCTAGGTCCCAAACATGTTTGCCAGTTGCAGTTACTACTGGAAATAGATACTTTAATATATTAGTTTCCTATTGATGAGTAACAAAGTACCATACCCTAGCAATTTACAACACACATTTGTTGCCTTGCAGTTTCTGTGGCTCCGTAATCCAAGCAAGACTTAACTGGGTCCTCTGCTCAGGTCTCATAAGGCTGCAATCAAGGTGTTGTCCAGGATGGTTCTCATCTGGATATTTGACTAGGGAAAAATCTACTTCTGAGCTAACCCAGGTTACTGGCAGAATTCATTTCTTTTTAGCTATTAGTACTGAGGACCCTGGCTTCTTGGTGGCTGTTAGCTAGGGGTCATCCTTACCTATTAAGAGACTGTCCATAGGTCCTTGCCAAGTGGACTTCTCCAACATGGCTATTTACTTTCTTAAGCCAGCAAGTATAGTCTCTAGAGCAAGTCTGCTAGCAAGACAGTCTTACATAATATAATATAATCATGAGAGTGAAATTCCATCACCTTTTCCCTATCACACTGGTTAGACGCAAGTCAGTCATAGGTCCTGTTCACAATCAAGGGGAAGGGATAATGCAAAAGTGTGAACATCAGAAGGCAGGTATCATGAGGGCTGCCTCAAAGTCTGTCCAATACAAATTTTACATAAACCAATGAAGTACACGTTTGTTGTTTGACAAAACAAACCAAACTGAATACTTTGGAAATACTAGACAAAAGTTGCTAGACTGCTGTCCAACTAGGTGTGGGCAACATAAATGTAAAAGATTGGAAAAAAATCTAGGCTTCTACTCTAATTGCTGCCTGAGTGTCATTCAATTCTCTCATTAATTAAAACAAAACAAAACTGGAAACAGTAGGAAGTGTATTATGAACTTATGAGTGTGATCTGTACAAGGTAATAAAGCAGAATGACAACTGGCAGACCCAAACTAAAAAAAAAAAAAAAAAAAAAAAAAAAAAAAAAAGAAAAAAAAAAAGAAAAAAGCTTTGGCCCTACATGAAAAGATTAATCAATGCATATACATTTGATATACATTTGTATGTACAATTGAAGTATTAAATGTTTATATAACTTTTAATAACTCCTTACTTTAACCTGCTTTTTTCAATTAACAGTTCCTTACTACACTATGAAAGAGGTAGTTTCTTACTCTGATGGGCACAGGCATTTCCTGTGTACTAGGAAGTGTGGCCCATTAAGCCACATGAATAAGCCATGTTGGTTTCTGGATTCTAACTCCTCTTCTTTATCTTGTCTTGACAAAGCACATCAAATTACAGAATATCGAAGACAACACTGTCATATGAATAATCTTGAATTGACTCTAGTTACTTTTTATGAAATTACTGGCAAATTTGGTAGTTTTCTCTTAGAATCGGCTGGGACATATCTCAAAACTAACAGAAACATACTGATGTTTCCTGGCAGCTCCATGTTTCAGAACTACTAATCTAAAGAAACAGACTGGCAGCATATTCTTCAGGTATTCCTCCAAAAGTATTGGGGTGTTTTTTTGTTTATTTAATTATTTCATAAGTTGGGCTTTTGACTGCAATGAGTTAGTAAATTTAATCCCTGACTGGTACCTGGAATGTAGTTATTCCGTTCTACAAAGAATAGACATGAGCTGAGGGATAGGATTAAAATCATTTTGTGAAAACTGGGGCATCCATAACAAAAACAGCACCTAAACAGAAGGCCACTCCACTTTCATCCGGAGAAGAAGCAAGAAAAAGAGTTGTAGGTAGGGCCAAAGTTCTAATCATAACTTTAACCGGAATTTTTAATTCCAATTAAAACAGCAATACACAGCCATTGGGTTCCTATATCTCAAAGACGTCTTGAGCATATTGTTCAATCCTTAGTTTCCTCTCCTTCAGCAGTTTTGGACAAAGAGAAAGAAAAAAACATAAGCGATAACAATAAGATGTGTGTGGGTTTGGGTGTGTGTTGACTAAAAATGATAGGCAGTTGTCGAAGAATGGTTGCTGTTAGAAGGAGCATCAGGATGTTTTACATGGTATATTGAGTAAGGATAATGGAATACCAGATTCCTATCCCATCATTCATCTCTCCTCCCAAAGAAACACTTGAATTGTCAGCTGGATTTGGATCTCTGTTATGAAATGAACTGTGTTCCCCGCAAAGTCATATGTGGAATCCCTAATGCCCAGTGTGACTATACTTGGAGACAGGGACTTCAAGGAGCTAATTAAGGTTAAGTAAGGTCAGAAGAGTGGGGTTCCAATCCAATATGACTGGTGTCCTAAAAAGAGGAAGAAATGTCAGGGATGAACTGGTCATGTGCAGGCCAAGGAGAAAGACCTCAGGAGAAACCAAACCTGCCTACACCTTCATCTTGAATTTCCAGACTCTAGAAAGGTGAGAAAATTTCTGTTAAGTCACCCAGTCTGTGGTATTTTGTGATGGTCCTACTAGCAGACTAATATGATAACCCTCCAAATCTAGAGAATTTTGGCCAACTGAAAAGTACCACATGGCTTCAGCAAATGTCTAAGATATCTCTTCCTCTCCAGGACTCCCCTTAACCCCTGCCTAACTCTTTATTTTCCAGTTGGCTGCATGAAAGAAAGAGACTGAAGCTAATGGCAGAGTTTTCTGCATGAGCTGCACGAGGCAAAAGGAAGCAGGGAGAGGGAGAGGAAGAGCCACATATACATATGTGATCTTTTAACCCAGAGCAGATCCTCATCAGCAAGGTGCCAATCTTCACACTTCTTTGGGTCAGTGGAGAGAGTTAAAATGGGCATTTAGACTATGAAAAGAGGTTTGAAACAGAGAGTTATTCTTTACAAAGTTAATTACTCTATGTGTCATATCCTCCAGGTACAAGTACAAAAAATAGAGGTATTTTTAAGAATAGTAGTGCCATTTGAGTTTCTGATGTTAATTTTCAGTTCTTTTTCTTTCTCATTTTCAAACTGTGATGTCACACAATGCTGCTAGCAAATGTAAATTTAGTAAGAGAGCTCTGAATTTACTATTCCCCTCCGAATTTACTGTTTCAGGTTTGCTGTAGGCTGGAAATTAAGGCCAGAGTTTGCTAGAATTGTGTGTTAAATTAGGAAAATAAGTCAGGAGTGAAGGCCCGTGATACGTCTTCTATATATATCACAGCTATTCTAGTTGTTCAGAGGCCTTTATTGTTTCCTTCTTGGTTCTTGGCTTTGTTCCAGATAACTAAAGTTAGTAAACAATCTTCAGTTCTTTGGAGATATTGACTTTTCAATTGGGTCTTTCCTGGCTAGAGCTTAGGTCAGGATTAGCCAAACCCCATTAGTGTCAGTCAACATTTGCCTCGATTATGTGCATTTTCCTTGTCTCTTCTCAACTGCTCTTTGTTCCTTCCTATCTCTTCCATTCTTCTACTAGTACTCTTTTTGTGATGAGAAAATTCTGCCATTTTAGAACTAGCCAACTGGACATGGCTTAAACAATCATCATTCTAGTTACACCCAAAGTGTCATAGTCAGGGGCCACTCAAATGCACATAGTCTTCTCTCCATCAGACCTGCTCACCAGTCTGATGAAATTGCCCTTGATCTCCTCAATGTCACAGGACTTCTGCATCGCTTGCTTGATCTTGAGGCAGAAGGAGCACACTGTGGTCACTGGGAACTTGACAAAGGCAATGGCTGACCTCGTTCCTCCTGAGAGAGCTATTCCAGGCTGTCTTCAGAGTCACAGTAAACTGGGCTAGGAGAAGGCTGGCACATAGTTCTTGTGCCTTACAACACAGCCTTCTTCACCTTTCAAGGATTTTGCTCTGATATGGGTTTTAGGAGGGTTAGGAACCCTTCTTTGTCTACACTGCAATCTTTGTAAAACTTCTATCTGTATCTTTGACAGTTTACTGGCCTATTAATATGAAGTGTGGGTGCAGCTTTACCCTGAAGGTGACATGCAGTTCCAAGAGACTGCTAGGTCCTTGTCTAGACTATCTCAGAAGTGCCATTTATTGAGGGATTATGTGTATATGTATATATTTTATCTATGTTAACGGAATCCTACAGATTAAACTTTCAGCTTTTTAAATTCTAGGATCATCATGTCATTTCTTTTTTAGCTCTTAGACATCTCATTGGGATGTCAAGTATTTTGTAAAATTATTGCTAGCAGCACTATAACAATTTAAGCTAACTTCTTAAGGTCTTCCTATGAAATCGCAGCACAGAAAGACATCTGAATATAATTAAATGAATACATATTAGGTGATTTATAACTACAACAGTAAAATAATTATTCAGTATTTCTTTATAAAGTTGATAACTTGCAGCCAATTATTCATTGCAAAGTAATAGAAGGAAATATCCTATAAATGATAGCCTGTGTCAGTTTCCCGAAGTTTTGTCTTCACATAGATAATTATAAGATTCTTATAAGAAGATTATAAATCTTATAATTTCTTATAAACCAGTACCAATTTCATATTACTAGAATCTCTCCTAAGATCCTGCACAGCTTTGGGTATAAATCAGTGCTCAGTAAAAGTAATTGTTAGAGATATAAAGTTAAATAATTTCAGAAAGAAGATATAAAACTTAAAAGTAGCCTAAATTTGAAAAGATGGCCAATTTCATTAGAAATCATGGAAATTAAAATTAAAACTAGATAAAACTTCACACCCATAAGGTTGGCAAAAGTTTTAAAACATGGTAATATAAAGTGTTGACAAGAATGTGGAGCAACAGTAAATCTCATACAGTGCTGGCTTAAGTAAAAATTGGTACAACTACATTGGAGAGCAATTTGACATTATCTAGTAAAGTTGAGGTTATGCATGCCCTTCAACCCAGCAACGCTACTTGGAGAGAGACATCCCTCTATATATCTTCTCAAAAAGATATACACAATAATGGTCATTCATTATCTGTATAGTAAAAACAAATATTTAACTACCTAGAAAAACAAAATAAAATACAAACATAGAACAATAAAATCCACTAACAGGAAAATAAATAGATGTAGTATATTAAGGAGAAAATGGATAAACCACGGCATATTCATACAATGGGATCCAACAATAGCAATAAAAAATAAATGAACAAGGCCAAGCATGGTGGCTCACGCCTCTAATCCCAGCACTTTGGGAGGCCGAGGCAGGTGGATCACCTGAGGTCAGGAGTTCAAGACCAGCCTGGCCAACATAGTGAAACCCTGTCTCTACTAAAAATACAAAAAATTAGCTGGGCTTGGTGGCGGGTGCCTGTAATCCCAGCTACTTGAGAGGCTGAGACAGAAGAATCACCTGAACCCAGGAGGTGGAAGCTGCAGTAAGCCAAGATCACGCCATTGCACTCCCAGCTGTGCAACAAGAGTGAAACTCTGTTTCAAAAAAAAAAGGGGGGGGGGGAGAAAGAAAGAGTAAGACTATATAACTAGCCTGAATAAACTATAAGACAATGTTAAATGAAAAAATCCGGTTACAGAAAGATAGGACATTTTAAAATAACAAATATACTGTATTTTAAGTACAACCATATGTAAAAAAAAGTTTTTAAAAATTTGAATGGGAATAAGAAAGACCAAATTCAGAATAGTAGTTATTTTTAGGTAGGAAAAGACAAGACTGGAAGCAAGAAATGACACATGGGGCTTCAACTGTAGCTGTGATGTTTTATTTCTTTAAAAACAAGATTAGAATAAAACATTTTAGTGTAATAAATAAACATCATGAGAAAGCAACTTTTTTAAAATGGGAAAGACATTTTGAAGTCCCCATCCAAAATTAAAATAGACTAGTTTATTATATCAACAAACAGCCAAGCTTAGAAAAACATGAAAATATGACTCTTAAAATAACTAAATAAGAAAAAAGACTGTGATTTTTAAAACAGCCAGATGGTTAAACTTCATAGGTGACTTAAATACTCTAAGCCTCCTTCATTTCCCTCAACAGAAAATTCTTCCACACTGATTTCAGTATATCTTAAGCAGCTTCTTGAGAACACAGAAATGGATGCTTTGCAGCTATTAAAAACCAAGCAATTAGGATAGAGGTTTTCGGAGTTAGACGCAGAATACAGGCATTAAACCCAAAACATCAGAAACAAAAAGCATCAACAAACAAATCAACAAAATGACTACCAAAACCAAAACAAATAAAAACAGAAGTGATTATTTATAAATAACTTGGTTATGAGTGCTTGATTTTATGGAGGTTAAGTGGATTTAACACTGTCAGGGGAATAGGAAAGTTTTCCCTGAAGAAGTGACTCTAGGCTGAAATGGGAGGAATGAGTAAGGACTAATTAAGGGAAGAGGGGAGATAAGCCTTACCCAGGTGGGAGAAAGTTGCAAAGGCCTGGTAACTGGAATAGAGTATGAATAGGAGCAGATGAAAATCACTAAAGCTGCAGGAGTTGGGGAAGAGGAGAGTGAAGAGAAGCTATGGGGAGTTCATGATCCATGAGGTAGAAAAGGAAGGTAGGACCTTTATACCATGTTAATGAATTTGATTTTTGGACTACAAACAATAAAATGCCATGTGAAAGTTTAAACAAAGGGATAGGATATTCACAGACGTATTTTGCATCCTTGACGACTTTTAAACTCTATGTATTACATTTTAAACTCTCTGTGTGTGTGTGTGTGTGTGTGTGTGTGTGTGTGTGTGTGTACGTACATACATACATAAAATGGATGCAGTTAGAAGGCTACAAGAAGATAACAGTGACTTTGTCTAAACTGGTCATGATGGAGAAAGATAAAAGCAGATATTTTCAAAAGAGATATAAGAAATAAAATCAGCAAGACTGAAAATCCCCAAGTCACAGTCATAGATTGGGAAAATGAATAAGCATTAGGTAATGTTTCAGATAATTCTCAAGACATTCAGAATGATTACTAAATCTAACCTTAAAGAGATATTCCTCCCTGAAGATTATGTATGGCTGTCAAATTCTAGGTTGTTGAGCTTATTAAACTCAAAATCTGAAAGACTGGAAGTTTTAATTTGAGGGATATTAGCAAACAGATTTTGATATACTCTTTGGATATGCTTGCTCTGGAAGATATTTTCATATTTGGATGCACATCTGTATGTTAAAAATGACCAATTATATGTCATTGAGCCCTTTCTCCAGTAATTAAAGAAGGCTAACAAAGTTTAGAAAAGTCAGATTTTTGGTCACTAAACTGCACCGTTTGGTTTTCTCAGCAAATCTGATGATCACATCCTCAACATTTAAACTGTTGATATTTTAGCCAGATATTAATATTATTGGTATCACCTTTAAAACACTTGTTTAAACACCTTTTCCCTCAAAATCCTCATATTTCAGCGTGAAAAGTATACTTCCCACCAATTCTTCATATGATTTTATGTTAAACTCTGTTTTCAATATTTTGTCCAAAATCAAATCAAAATTAAAAGTATCTTGCCGACCACTAATTTCATGGAGAATGAAACAGTGGGTAACTGGGTATTAGGCATAATCTTATTTATTCACATGGCAGTATTATTCCTTGCAGAATATCCCCACCTTTAACCCTCAAAAAAGCTCTAGGGGTATTTCATCATTATTGATTAAAAGATATGCAGTCTACATACCATTTCACAAAATAATAATTCTCTTATTACTTATGTTTTTGTTGGCCCAAGTAAGAACTAGCCAAATTGTTCCTTCAAATGATCCACACATGTGACAAGAACTGTATGAAAGAAGTACTCAGCACATAAGTGGTTTTGTTCAGCTATAAAGTGAAATATGCTGTATAGCATGTACATGTGAGAGTAGCTGATATTTCAGTATATGTCCAATAGTAACATTTGTTAAGGAATACTTCCAAAGCACTTCTTCTGCTCGCTCCTTGATAAAAATATTTGTCAATAATTTTGTGATTGGTTTTACAAGTTTGGTTTCTGATAATTTGCTAAAACATATTGAATTTTGAATATTGCTCCCATGGTTCTGTTCTCCTCTCTACCTTTCGTTATGAAATTCTTCAACATGACAAAGATTATTTTGCAGATATTCTGGAAAACTTAATTAGCTTACCAGAGAGGTCTCTGAGCTTTATTCAAAAACTCACAAAAGTTTAAATGGCTTAGGCCACCATTTGACAACATTTTATATAACAGGTAACACACCAGACATGAGTGGTAAATTGATAATTCATTTAATAAAGTCTAATTTTCAGAATTCAATAATTTAAATTTTTTACCCTTTTCCTGTTTGTGTAAAATCACTGTCCTAGCAAAGCGATTCACATTCTATAAAACTTGAACACAGCAGTCATCTATTATATAATGATGTAATTCTGAGTTGTAGTAAGTCTTGTTTTTATTTTCATTACAGATTTTACTAGTTAGGAAATCACTTCTGAACTACTTAGCCACTTTTGTGAATTTGGAACATAAAATAACACAGTAAAACAATAGAAAATGTAAATTATTAAATAATACACGGAAGATACAAAAATGTTAGCAGAGATTAACTGCACCCCGTGACTATAAGCTGAGACAGACTTGACACAAACTTTGCCATCTTTGCATAAATTGATGTGCCCGAGTTTCAAAACTAGTGATATCTCTGAGAAAATGATCCTACAACATTTCAAATTTATGAACTATGAAAAATATTGTTTCATTGTTTTGCTTTTCCTTCAACATTAGTAGGCTGTTTAAAAGAACCCCAGGAGGTCGGGTATGGTGGCTCATGCCTGTAATCCCAACACTTTGGGAGGCCGAGGTGGGTAGACCACGAGGTCAGGAGATTGCGACCATCCTCGTCTCTACTAAAAAAACAAACAAACAAACAAACAAAAATAATTAGCCGGGTGTGGTGCATGTGCTTGCCGTCCCAGCTACTCAGGAGGCTGAGGCAGGAGAATCGCTTGAGCTTGGGAGGTGGAGGTTGCAGTGAGCCAAGATAGCACCACTGCACTCCAGCCTAGGCAACACAGAGGGACTCCATCTCAAAAAAAAAAAAAAAAAAAAAAAAAAAAAAAAAAAAAAAAACCGGAATCACTAGTATGGTTCATGGACCCTCTTCTAAAATACATTATTATATGAGGCAGAACTAATGCTTTGAAGAGGAAGAACTAAAAATAGCATCTACCTTAAATACTTTTTAACTATGAAAACTAATTAAATTGGATTCCATTAATTCAAAATATGTAATACAAATAATAGCATATTATGGGAACAATATTGAAGCCAAAGATACTTAACAATTCCAAAAACCAAACACTTTTAAGAGCTTTGTATTTTGGCAGTGTTAAGCAGTTGGTGTATCAACTTTAGATTCTTTTATCTATCATTGATGTTTGCAAAGGAAGGCAATAATTCCTATAAATATCTGATACACAGAAGAGGGTAAAGGAGAGGGATCAGCTTAAATTCAGATCAAACCAGAACAAATTTACCCAAACACTTCTAGAAGTGAGATTACAATGAATCCTTATTTCATATAAATGTGCGATAATTACCTGCCTTTTAATGAGTATACCTAAGACATGGAGGCAAATTTTACTATCTTTTTCAATGCTAGGGAAAAATGGATTGTTTTACATTCCATCACTTTTAGGTCTGACTGACTGGGAGATGCCACTGCCTAAATGGGAAAGGTCAAATGCTGAATGTTCTAAACACATGAGAATTAATGAAGACTTGATCTGTTTTTTCTTCAGAACTTCTAAAAGAAAGTAAATCTATCAACATACATGTAAATCACTTAAAAAAACAATCACACACACACAGTGTACTGGCTACATTTAGTGAGTCTTCATCTTTATTTTTATTTTCACGGATTAGAGAAAACAAAATTGTATCATTTTTTATATGCCTATTTGGAAAAGCAATACTTTATCAACAAGATTAGTAGACTATATGACAGAAATCACTTATCATCAAGAAGTACACATTTTAGTTATTCAGATAAAGAAAGCAACATTCAGTCTCATGTTCACATGTTTCAGTAAGTACAACTTTGTTTATACAACCTTGGAAAAGACAGAGTAGGAGCCGCATTACTGTGTATTCCAGCTAGCACAACAGGCCTGAGTAGTTCTAGATGCCACTTAAAATCACTCAATTTGCTAGGGTAATCCACAGCTAAATACAGGAAAAGTAGAAAAGCTGGTGAGCCACGGACAGGGACACTGCGTATAGTTACGCAGTCTGTGCATTTTAAATGGATTCCCAGCACACGGGTGGGCAAAGACATATCCCACTGTGGTTCCAGCCCAGTAAAAAACAGCATCTTTGCATAGTTAATTGGTCCAGGGAAGATGTCTTTTTGTCACTTACACAAATGCATCATGGTTAGCAAAAAGACTGGTGCTAGAAGAAACTTTCTCCCAGAAGAAACTTAGAATACATTATCTCACATTCATAGAAAAAGACGAACCCAGCAAAGTTTTCATGTTCTTACTGGGCAGAAATATCAGTGTTATGAAAAGTTAAACTGGTTATCAAATTTTCAAAAGAATCTCCAATAAGTACAAAGGCAGAGCTCTAAGAAGAAATCTGGGACTGAGCCAAATGAGAAGAAAGTTTGAATAACACAAACCTAAATTTTTAATCTAACGCTACAATCATAGCAGATGTAAGCACAGCATACTAACAATTTCTTATAAGATTCTTTCTGTTTTAGGAATTCAAAGTCGTCTGTGTTAAAATTACATATGTGACAATGGTCCCATTATATTCTAATAAAAGTCACAATGTACATTCTCTCACTCGATACAAACCTATCATATATGGCATAAATGTTAAAACATTCGTTTCATTTTTAAAGTACTAAAATGCGCATCTGAGAAAATTTTCTCATTTAAGTAATTAATGAAGTAACAGGAAACAGCTTTGGTTTGCTAAGGCAATCCCCGTCCTAACTGCTTTCTTTTCTCTCTATGTTGTTTCCTATTTTCATCCTTTAAAGAAACATTCTTATTTTTTACTGTGAGTTATCTGAAAGACTAGTCGTTCTTGTGGAAGAAGGAATAAGAGCAAATGAAGCAATAAAAGGAAACTTACCTACGAACAATATTAACTTCTAACTAGATTTTTAATTAAAAAGCTTACCAGCAAGGTCTCTGTACTTTATCTGAAAATTCACAAAAGTTTAAATGGCTTAGGCCACCATTTGATTTTATATAACAGCTAAGACATCAGATACTATCATTACGTGGATTATTCGTTTAATATAAGTCTAATTTTCAGAGGTCAATTCTGAATACTTGAAAATACTTCAAAATATTTGAATATTTCAAATCCTGAATATGTATGATACAAGGTTTTATTCTATTGAATAGAAGAGATAAATTTCTTTCATATGGTACATGTATTTAAGTAGTAGATAGTTTTCAAGCAACTACTTGGTAAGTCATAAACATTACATTTTATATCATGTCTTTTCTTCACATATTGATGAAATGTAGAATTGTAGCTAACAGAAAATTTAGAATGACTGATTTTACAGAACATCATATATTAATGATAAACTCACATTCTAATTACTTATTAAATTAATTAAATACCTTTTGTAGACTGGTAGGATTTAGCTGAGTTTTGTCTATTATTTTCACAGCAACCTAAAAAACAAAAGAATCATTAAACTCTATCTGAAAAATGCATATTTTAATTCATAAAACTTACAAAAAACCCAACATTTGTTTCATTCCTAACTAGATATCATTTCACTCTTTTTAGATATTCACATAATCAGATAGTAACGTTTTGATAATTTGGCAGCCTTAGAATATACTCCATTGACCCAAGTCTTTAATCTTTTGATCCTGAGCCAATGAAATGAAAGCGTTGCTATTTCTTCTAAGTTTCCTTCTTTAAAGTAAAAATCATCCTGTATCTTAACCTTTCACTCATGATCTTGATAAGCAACAATTATAGGGGGGAAGTGGCTTGTAAACTTGCAGTAAGTTAAATATCATGTGAATAAAACGATTATGCTGGTAGAGAGATTGGATATCCAAGTTCACTTAGAGCAAACTGACAAAACGGACCTGAATATCTAAGGCTCTGCCCAGTATTCCCTGTCTCTGAATGGCTCCTAGGGTCAGAATAGACAGAAGGAACCAAATTCAATGGGAAACGACAATAATATTATATAGAGAGCAAAGTGAAAATTTATTAAAAATATTTTTATTGAGTTTTGTTTTTGTTTTTTTTGAGACAGGATCTCATTCTGTTGCTGAGGCTGGAGTGCAGTGGCGCTATCACAGTTCGCTGCAGCCTTCACCTCCCGGGCTCGAGTGACCCTCACCTCAAGCTCCCAAGTAGCTGGCACTACAGTTGCACACCACCATGCCTAGTTAATTTTCGTATTTTTTGTAGAGCCGGGGTTTTGCCATGTTGCCCAGGCTGGTCTTGAACTCCTGGCCTCAAGCAATTATGTCCGCCTCAGCCTCCCAAGGTGCTGGGATTGCAGGCATGAGCCACTGCATTGGGCCTGATTAAGATTTTTTTTATATAATGTCCTAATTAGATCTAGTAAACGTTATATAATACAAAATGTTACATGTTTATTCAAATAAAGTCTTTAACCCTAGCATACAGGTATATATACACAATGTACATATGTGCAAGTATATAAATTCTTACTATATAAATACATATAAGTTAAAACACATGAAATTTTAGAAATCCAATTATCTTATTACCTGAGAAAACCACACACACAGAAGTACTTGTTCAATGTAGTCTCTAAACACATACAAATTAGCAAGTGACTTTCTACGTATTCATACCTAACTTATCGCAAGCAGCAAGAACTTTTGTTCCTGAGGGTTAGGCAGCAATGGAAATCAGAAATGTTCACAGAAATCATATAATGAAAGTCAGCATCTGAGGAAAGCTCATCTGCAGCACACCTGATTGATAAGATGCTTATATGTATAATTCTTTTCTAAATATTAAAAGGTCAACCTTTACGCCATGATAAACCTCTGCCTACTAATGTTCCATTCACACATACCCCAGTGTTTACCATATTGAAACTGTCATTTACTCCCAAACATGAGCTATAGGGAAGCTTTAACAAGACTCCAGAGAGGTCCAGGCAGATATTAAAAGGCATTGTGCAAACTTACCTCTCTACCAGTTAGAACGTGTCTTGCCAATTTAACTTTGGCAAAATTTCCCTTCCCTATTGTTTTTTGTAAACGGTAATTTCCAATGTGAGGCTGTTCATCTGTTGCTGATGTAATGGAGTTTCTACACCGGGGGATGTTCTGTCTGCTACTCGACTTGGTAGGCTGGACGTGTGGTTCAGTATATCCATCCACAGATGTATGCTAAGAAAAAGTTTACAAGATTTCATTGTTAAATTATATTATAAAAGGACAAGTAAAAAGGGTACAAATAATTATCATTACCAATTCTTCAATAAAAATATATTGCACTACATCCTTTTAAAGTTTGAGCGTTCTATTTATAATTTCTTCTGGACTTCAGCTCCCTTTACCAGGTAGGGTATAATTGCTTAAAATGAAATATTCAGGCCAGGCATGGTGGCTCACGCCTGTAATCCCAGCACTTTCGGAGGCCAAGGCAGGCGGATCACTTGAGGTCAGGAGTTCAGGACCAGCCTGGTCAATATAGTGAAACCCCGTCTCTACTAAAAACACAAAAATTAGCCGGTTGTGGAGGCACATGCCTGTAATCGTAGCTACTTGGGAAGCTGAGGGAGGAGAATCGCTTGAACCTGGGAGGCGGAAGTTGCAGTGAGCCAAGATCACGTCAGTGCACTCCAGCCTGGGTGACAGAGCGGGACTCCATCTCAAAAAAATAAAATGAAATGAAATATTCTACATGGCTTTAGGGATATGCCTTCAATTTAAAATTGTAAATAAATATACAGCCAGAAGCCTCACAAACCATTATTCCTTATAAAGGTGTTATCTCTTTAGGTTTGATGACTGTATCGTTCAGGGCTGCTTCATTAAAAAGGCAGAATGTCTTTATTGCCAAGACAACCTCATGGGTGTAAATCTCTTTCTCAAAACTAGCCCAGACATTTGTCATGTTCTTGCTTCCATTTTGGGGGCATATAACTCAAAGAACTGACCAATGAGCAGCCTGCCTCAAGTATACCTATAATTCATTCCTGCCCAACCCCCTCACCCAGTTTATCGTGTCCAAGTGAAAGCTATCTATAGTCCTGCCCAGGTCCATAACCTATCCATTGCATCAGTGCTGTTGTGGAAGCAAAGATGTCACTTTGTCTCATGGCTTCACACTAACCTACAACTGCAATGGATAGCTGATCCTGTTCACCTATGGACTCAGCACCTAAATTCCCGGGTCAAGCTGCCTAACCAGCTCTGTTTCACTAGCTGTGATTGTTCCTGTTCTTGTCTAGTTTTGTCTGTATTTTGACATACATGAAGTTTCTAGCAGTTTTTGTGAAAACGTTGAATCACACATGATAAACACAACATCTTTCTCTGGCATCTTAAAAAATTGCTGAAGAAGAGTAAAACAAAATAACAAAGGAAAGGATATCTTTTGTTTGCAAAATAATGCAGAGTTATATTGCCCCACCTATACGAGCAACAGCTTCCTAAAGAATTTTGATCTTAAAGGCAACATTAAAGAGGAATCAATTTACCAATCTCATGCAAAGCATGATTCAAAGTCATTTTCTATTTGTAACTACTTTTTGTTTTATTTTATGATAATTTTTTAAAACTCAGCTCAGGACTAAGGGTTTTTGCTGGGTCTTACACACCTCTGCAGCTTTTGGCCTCATCCTGTGTTAGATGCACTTTGATGTATTCTTACCACAACCTGTACTTCCACGTATCACAGCATGCTTTCCATTGTGCTATCATTATACATTTACTTGCCTGTCTCCCACCACCCTGTTATAAACAATTTTAGGGCAGAGATGTTTTCTTTTCATCTTTACACACTCAGCACATTACAGGTTACCAGATACACAGGAAGGATTCAATAAAGCAATAATTTTCACAGTGTTATCCCTGGACCAGCACCATCAGAATCATCTGAGAACTTGTTCAAAATACAAATTCTCTGGTCTATTCCAGACCTACTGACTATGAAACTCTGGGGGGAGGGTCCAGCACTCCGTGTTTCAACAAGTTCTCCAGGCGATTCTGATGCATGCCAACATTTGAGAACTGCAATGAAAATAATGTAAGGAGGAGTAAAATATAAAGTTACTCACTGGCTCTTGGAGACTTTTCTATTATCTGGGTAGAAACAAGAGATTTTAATTATAGTACTTAATTTCTAAGAGTTAACAGACTGCCATTATATTTCCTACAACTAGTACTTCTCTACCTGAACTTGTTCTGCGGGGAATGCTGATTTCTCCAGCCTTCAAGATGTATCTTTTTTTTTTTTTTTTACCCAGCCTGGAGTGCAGTGGCATGATCACCGCTCACTGCAGCTTCAAGTGATCCTCCCGCTTCAGCCTCTTGAGTGGCTGGGACTATAAACGTACAACGCTGCCCCTGGCTACTTTAAAATTTTTTTTTTTTTTTTTTTTTTTTTGTAGTGATGGAGTCTCATCATGTTGGACAGGCTGTTCTCAAACTCCTGGGCTCAAGCAATCCTCCACCTCAGCCTCCCAGAGTGCTGAGACATAGGCATTAGCCACTGCATCTGGCCATTCATCTTTCAAGATTTAATACGAGTATCTCCTCCACACAGCTTTCTATGTATTTTCACAGAGATAATTATTCCTCTTTTCTGCTGCTACCTATATACCCAATATATACTTCAACTATTAGAACTCTCACACCATCTTCTAAGTACTTGTCCATGGTCTGTGTTTACCGCTGACTTAAAGCTCCTAAAGCCCCATAACTTAATATAGTGTTAGGCACAGATAAGGCATTTGATACATACTAACTAAATTGAAGGGATTTAGGATCCTCATACTCCTGGTACCCTTACAGAATGACTTCTGAGGAATGAGTCCATGCTGTCCAGATCTTTGATGCATATAAAAGCAATATGCATTAAAATACTTGAGATGTAACTCAGCTCCTAATGCTGGTTGTAGGCTATATATTGATACTATACTACATTTTGATGGGCTGTATTATTAACCCCAAATTTTCACACCCTTTGCCATGTAACTTTTCCAGGACCCTCCCACTGAGGGGGGACATACTTTCCCACTCTTTGGGTTCAGTCACATGATTTTTTTTTTTTTTTTTTTGGCCAATAAAATGAGTTAGAAATGATGGTAGGCAAGTCCCAAGCTAGACTTCAAGAGGTCTTGTTGTGTCTCAACTTGCTCTCTGCCATCACCATAAGAAGGACTTATCCAGGCTGACAGCAGAAGGACGATGAGAAATACATGGAGCAGAGTCACTCCCAGTTAAGCCAAGATTCAATCAACTGCTCCCCAGCTGACTCTGACTCATGAGAAATCATAAATGGTTTTTGGTTTAAGCCACTTAGGTTGGGATGATTTGTTACACAGCAATCTCAGTAGATACACAATGCTATCATTATTTTAAAATTAAAAAGTAAACATAAGAGAAAAGGCAAAAACTTATGAACAATGAAAAGATTCTTATCAGACACGTTTACATTTTAGCAGAGTCTAGAAGAAAGGACGAGGGAGGGAGGAAGGAAGGAAGGAAAGAAGAAGGAAGGAAAGAAGGAAGGAAGGAAAGCAAGAAGGAGGAGGGAAGGAGGGAAGGAGAGAAACAGGAAGGAAAGAAGGAGGGAGGGAGGGAGGGAAGGAAGGAAGGAAGGAATGGAGGGAGGAGAGGGGTAAAGGAGGGGAAGGAGGGGAAGAGGGAGGAAGAGAAGAAAAAAAAAAAAAGAGGAGCTATATACAGCCAATTCCCTAAGGAGAAACCCTTGATTGTAAGCTGCATGGGAGCAGAATCCTTGATTATTTTGCATCCCCATCACCAAATATGGTGTAACATAGAGATTGGCAAACGATTCTGGAGAAATAATATACTCATGGGTCTATAGGCTGTAGCTGGCCAACCCTTGGTGTAACATGTCACATTTTGGGATACAGGTTTAAATTGTTTCTCAATGATTTTTTTTAAAGATCTCCTAGCTCTCAACATTAAACATGACCATTTATACACAATACATTTATATGTCTTAAATAAAAAATCAGGATATACAGCATATATTTTATATTATATTATGCATTCTGAATATATTATGTATTCTGATTACATGATACTCACCAAAACAAATATTTTCAAAAAATTACATCTTTCCTTAGAATTGCTACAGCATCACTTAGGAGACAACCTTTCCTTGGAAGGACTCTTTGAAGTACAGTTTGGGATAGCTGATCTCACTTTCCTGATCAACAGCTTAATTCTCAAATAGAAAATGTGGCAAGAATGTCAATTCAGCTCATGCTAGATTAAACAGTGAATTTAATTTAGAACTACCTCAACCCTAAGGCTGTTAGATAGAAGAAATTATGTTAGCTCAATTACAGCATGTCTATGAATTTTAATTTCTACCATTATCTGAAAACACAAGTTCCAATCCTGTCATTCTTTCTCAAGTTTTCCACTTAATCCAGTAGACTGTGAATTCCTTCATTCTTTCTGCAGCAGTGGTAATGTGACCCTAAAGCTTGCCCTGAGTGTGCAGTGCAGTCAAAGTAATCAGAGATAATGATTTCATTAGCTCTTCAGTGCTGTATCCTGTGGAGCACCAGACTCAAATTCCTGAGTAATAAGAGATTTTTCCCCGCCTTTAATACTGACTGAAATGAAGTTCTTCTACTCACTGGCTATACATCCTTGGAAATATATATTTAAAAAATCGCAATGTTTTATGACAGCCACTAAATCTGCTTGGTGACTGAATATTCAAATGCTCCTAAAAAGTCAGATCACATATTAGCCTTGAAGCCTGTCACAGCTCTGCTCTCAGGACTTTGGAATATGCTAATATGCATGCCACAACCACCCTTTGGCCAAGTGATATTAGCACCAATACAGATCACTGCAATTTAGAAACAATAACCACACTTTCGTTTCTCAGTCATTTTTTAAAAAGAGTAGGAAAGTTCTGCTTCCAACGAAGAATAGTTTGTATCTAACTAAACCTATCAGCAGACAAAAATATAATCTGTAGACAAAATATTAAAAACAACTGTTTGAAGGCTCTGAAGAGCCAGAAAAAAGGAAGCAAAGTCTTAAGGGAAGTTGATCATTGAATGAAGAAAAATTTCACAATGTAAAATGTGGGTTGTTACAGTTTTGAGCTGGGGGCAAACTCTGGCCCACCTTGCTCCATATGACTTAAACACAAGCAGACAGCAACAGTTTTATTGGCTAAGAAGGAGTCTGAGGATAGGCTTGGGAGCTCATAATATGACTGGAAAGTGAGAGAGAAAACCTTGGGAAAAATGAAGTCATGGAGAAGAAAAATGAAATTTGTATATTAATTGCAGGTGCTTTGCTAAGTCCCAAACTATGTATAAGCAAGAGAACTTCTAAGGAACACATTAGAACAAGGCAGTTAGAAATGTAAGTTAATAAAGTAGGTATCTGGCCTGTTCACCAAAAGGAGGCTGAATTTGAAGTTTGAGTCAAGCCAAATTAACTGTCTGCTAAAGCAAAAATCAACACTTCAGAAGATAATTAAATTCAGAGTCTCTGTAGAGTATCAATGAAAATGTTCAGTATGTAAGTAAAACTTACTAGACACATGAAGGAACAGACAAATATGATTCATCGTCAAGAGAAACAATAGTTAACAGAAACAGACCCCAAGATGATCCAGAAGTTGGAATCGGCAGGCTAGAACTTTAAAGCAGATATTATAAATATATTTTTTAAAGTAAAGGAAAATATGGTCACAAAGAACAAGTATATGGAAAATGTTAGCTAAAAATTAAAATGATCATAAAGAGACAAATGGCAATTCTAGAACTAAATACTACAATATTTAAAAAGAAAAATTCATTGGCTAGAATTACAGTAGACTGCAAAGAAAAAAGGGTCAATGAACGTGAAGACAGATTAACAAAATTTAGCCAATCTTAACAACTGAGACACAGGAAGACTGAATAAAAATAAAGCCTCGGCTGGGCACAGTGGCTCATGCCTGTAATCCCAGCACTTTGGGAGGCCAAGGCAGGTGGATCATGAGGTCAGGAGATTGAGACCATACTGGCTAACATGGTGAAACTCCACCTTTACTAAAAATACAAAAAAATTAGCTGGGCATGGTGGCGGGTGCCTGTAGTCCCAGGTACTCCGGAGGCTGAGGCAGAAGAATGGTGTGAACCCGGGAGGTGGAGTTTGCTGTGAGCCCTGATGGTGCCACTGCACTCCAGCATGGGTGACAGAGTGAGACTCCGTCTCAAATAAATAAATAAATAAATAAAGTCTCTATGATCTGTGGTGGGTCAATGTCACATAAACTGTCACATGTATAAATGGGGCCCAGAGAAGGAATAAAAGAAAATAGGGTGGAAAAAAAGAACTTGAAGTAATAATGGCCATACAATTCCTCCAAACTATAAATTCAAAGAAGGATAAATACCAAGAAAAAAAAAAACAAGCCAGTGTAGAAGATCACTGTCAAATTGCTGAAACCATGCTTAGAGGAAAACAAAACCTTAAAAGGAGTCAGGGAAAATGACACGTTCACATATAGGGATAACAATACAAATGGCAACTCACTTCTCATTAATCAACAATGGAAGTCAGATGACAACATTTTTAAAGTGCTACAGAAAATCAAATGCAAGCCAAAATTTATTATCCAGTGAAAACATTCCTCAAAAAAGGCAAAAAAGACATTTTAGATTAACAAAACTGAAAGAATTTGTTGCCAACAGACATACACTATAAAAAATGCTAAAGAAATGAAAGTAACCATAGAGGGTAAAATGAATCTATACAAATGAATAAAGAGCTCTGGAACTAGAAAATATGTGGGTAAATACAAAACAGTATACATTTTTCCATCTCTTCATTTATTTAAAAGACATATGACTCTTCAAAGCAAAGCATAATACTGTAAGTGGAACTTATAAGCAGAAGTAAGAATATGTGAAAACAAAACTATAGTCAGAGATTTCAGCATTACTCTCTCAATAGCTGAAAGAACAATTATACATGAAAAAACAACTGCTGGGCGCAGTGGCTCACGCCTGTAATCCCAGCACTTCAGGAGGCCAAGGCGGGCAGATCACCTGAGGTTGGGAGCTCGAGACCAGTCTGACCAACATGGAGAAACCCTGTCTCTACTAAAAATACAAAAAAATTAGCTGGGCGTGGTGGCACATGCCTGTAATCCCAGCTACTTGGGAGGTTGAGGCAGAAGAATCGCTTAAACCCGGGAGGCAGAGGTTGCCGTGAGCAGAGATTGCGCCATTGTACTCCAGTCTGGGCAAAAAGACCGAAATTCTGTCTCAAAAAAAGAAAAGAAAGAAAAGAAAAGAAGAGAAGAGAAGAGAAGAGAAGAGAAGAGAAGAGAAGAGAAGAGAAGAGAAGAGAAAAAAAACAGTAAGGACACACAAAACCTGAACAACACTATCAAGTTATGGAAGGTTACAGATTTCTTAAAGCACGTGGTTCTTAAGTTCTAAGTCAAGAACCCTTCTCTAGATCTCTTAAGCTCTTCCCATAGATATTTTAGTTCTCTTTAGAGTGACAACGTTGTCTTTTCATCAAAGGATAACTTAAAGAACAACTCCTTTGCCGGCTGCAGTGGTGTTTGCCTGTGGTCCCAGCTACTCAGGAGGCAGGTGAGAGGGTAGTTTGAGCCCAAGAGTTCTGGGCTGTAGTACACTATGTTGACCTGGTGTTTGCACTAAATTCAGCAACAATATGGTGACCTCCTGGGAGTGGGGGACCACCAGGTTGCCTAAGGAGGGATGAACCAGCCCTGGTCAGAAACAGAGCAGGTAAAAACACCCATGCTGATCAATAGTGGGACCACACCTGTGAACAGTCACTGCATTCCAGCCTGGGCAACATAGTGAGACTCTGTCTCTAAAGAAACAAAAAATGAAAATAAAAAAGAACAGTTACATCTCTATAGCAACATAGCTGAAGATACATTAATAATAATTAATACCTACTTCATAAGGATCCAAGCAACGAATCTGCCTGAGTTTAGTGTTGGAAATATTTCTCTGACCTGGTACACTTCTCCTTTATTATATTATTATACAATAATGTCTCCCTCTTTCCCCTATTTTGACATTTCAAGGTGACTTTTCATATTAAATAGTACAATGGTGGATGTTGTCAGTGACAGTAATTTTGAGTGACAAAAACATTTTAACAGCTGGAAAAGAATGCTTATGAAACATAGAAGACCTGTGATTCTCCTCCTCTATGTTCCTACTGCACTTGAAACATTCTTTTACATAATACTTACAACCTTACAATGAAACTACCTTATTTTTTTAAGCCATGTTCTATGAAACTGTGAGCTTTTAAATTGTCAAGTACTACGTCTTTTACATTCATTATCATTCAATATAGTGACTAGTACATGAATGAACCCACTAAATATGTTATGTTCTATTGTTAGGTACTCAACTTAAATCCTTCTGCAAACTGTTCAATAACTATTTTATCTCGTTCTTTAAAATCAACAAAACTAAAAGTCCTCAACAAAATGCAACTTAATTACAAACAAAAAAATCAATTTGATATTATCAGAGCTTATTTCAATGAGATGTCAATAAATTTGATAAGACAGTCACATATCTATTTCCAAAAACATAAAACACAAAAATACAAGGTCTAACAATGGAAAAAGAAAAAGTTATTGAAATAAATTGCCACTAAAACCTTCCGACAGCTACCATGCTATGCACAGCATAAATCCAAAGGGAGAAGTTGTACAATATGTTCCTGCCTGCCCTTATTGAGCAAGTGCGCAATCTTCCAAATATTCATATTACAAGTACCCTTTTACCTGGTTTGTTTTTAGGTACCAGAAATGGGTTCGGTTTTAAAACCTAAATAGTACGATAAAAATGAAGAAAAGTCGCCAATATAGTTTATTAATAGAGATCCAAGGAACCTAAATGAAATATTAGCTGATATCACCAGTAACATATTAGACAATTATCACTTCAATTAAGTAGGTGTATGATCAGAAGGCAAAGTTAACTCTATACAAGAAAATATTACAATTTACTGCTTCGACTTGAAAAACATAGAGTTGTACTAAGTGAGATAAACCATAAAAACAGAAACAAGAGTATCCCATCAAACACCTTCATTCAACAAAGTAGCAGTACTAGATATATCAGCATGCTTCTTAAGAACATATATATATGGAAAAGATTTATTTGTATTATCTTTCTGCAGCTGGCATAAATATAAACCTAGAAAATCCAAGTAAATCAATAAAGTATCTTTTGGAGGTTCAAAAAGTTGTAGGAGACAGGAAACATCCTTAATAATCACTACATTTTGAGAAAAATCACTGGGTTAACTCTTCATTCATCCTTTCATATTCAGCTTAGACATCACTTCCCAGGAAATGCCACACATCATATTGGAGTTTCTACTCCTTCTTCATCTAAGCCAGGTTCAGTGTCACATTTGGTCTTTCTATTGTTATTTCTAGCACTGCACTGTTTCAAAATTTTAATTAATTTTATGAAATGATATATTGTTCACTATTGCTTTTTACATCCTTGCACTTCTCTTAGATTTACTTTTTCTAGTTTGTAAAATTTTTTTCAGATAGGTGTGTAGGTGATATACTTTCTGAATCTTTACAGCTACTAATTTTTATTTCAACTTCACATGTAAACAACAATTCCATTAGATACAGAACAGGTACAAAGGAACATTCTTCCAGTTACTCCTGGACTTATTCCAGAAGGCTGAACCTTTTAGAAACATGATTTACTTATATCTATAAAAACATCACAAATTGTGACCCCTGAATGACAAAATAATAAAAGACAGAAGAAATCCTACAGAAGTTCCAGGTGAAAAAAACTTTTTACAAAACCTTTATCTAAGGAATAGACCTAAATGCAAAGGAGAATATGTGATATGTCAGTGTGAAATTTAGCACTTCATATCAATGAAGAAGTAATAAATTATTCAACAAATCGTATTGGAACAGCTAGAAAAAACAAAGCTGAATATCTAGGAGTGAGGTATCACTCTTTACTACAAAATAAATTCACAATCGATTAAGAATATAAATGTAAAAACAAACAGAAAAAAACACAAAGATGAAGAAACCACAAAAGTACTAGAAGAAAGAATCAACAGTTCAGCAAATGTTTTTTAGTCTCAGCATGGGAAATGCCTCTCTAAGTATAACATAAAAGTCACTAAAAAAGTTTAATAAATGTGACATCACAAATTTAAAAGACAGTAGTTGATTTTTCAAAAAACTCTCCTTATATCAAAGCAAAGAGGCAGATAATAAATTGAGAAAAAATATTTGTAACATATGGCAGGCAAATGGTTAATTTTAAAATACTAAACTTTCCACAAGTCAATTTTTTAAATGGGCAAATATGAATGTGCACAGGAGGTATACAGATATTTCACAGAAAAGGACATATATGTGACTTTCAAACATATGAAGTCAATCATAAGTTAAATATAAATTAAAGTTACAATAAAATCTGTTTTTCATCTATCAGATTACAATGATTAGAGTTTGACAGCATTTGTTGGTGACGATATAGAACTAGGCATACTTATGTATCATTGGTCACAGTGAAAACTGACACAAATTCTATGTATAGGAGGAGTTGGGAGACAACTATCAAATACATTCCCACAATCCTTGGGCTAGAAATTTTACTTCTAGTAATTTGTTTTACAGACATAGTCACAAATGAGTGTAAAGATGAACACATGCAATATTTACTGTAGCACTGTTTGTAACAGCAAAAACAGAAGCAAGCACAAACATCCATCAATAGGGAGCTGGTTATGTATGTATGGTATGTTCTTTGTAAATGTGTGTATGTGTACATGTGCCTCCATGCACATGCTTCAATAAGCACAGACTATCTCCAGAAGGTTACACAAGACACAGAAGAGAAAGCAGTTACCTCTAGAAAAGGGAGCTACGGGACTGGGAAACAGGAGTAGAGGGAACATTTTCTTTTTCTAACGTATATTTTTAAGTATTTGGAATATTGTTCTAAATGCACATATATTAACTATTCAATATGACAGAACAAGTGATTTTTTTTTTTTTTTTTGAGACAGAGTCTCGCTGTGTCGCCAGCCTGGAGTGCAGTGGCGTGATCTCGGCTCACTGCAACCTCCGCCTCCTGGGTTCAAGTGATTCTCCTGCCTCAGCCTCCCGATTAGCTGGGACTTCAGGCACGTGCCACTACGCCCACCTAATTTTTTTTGTATTTTTAGTAGAGACGGGGTTTCAACAAGTGATTTTAAAAAAAAATTTGCCGAAGAGGCTGGGCAAAGGGAAGAGGGACCCACCATTTATTAAATGTCCACTATGTACCATACATTGTGTTAGATTGAATAATGTACCCAAATTCAACTCAATAGCTATTCACATTATTGGTATTCAAACTCAGCCATTTATTGCTATAAACCTAGCTGTAGATACGTTTTTAAAAATTTAAACTTGAAATACAGCTTTGACGGCAAATGGCAGAATGACAGTACATTTATATAACCTTCTTGAGAACCCACTGGAAAAAAAATAAGGTTGGAAAGAAACAACCTATAGTATAGTAAGAATGCAACTACAACCCCATTCCTCAAACTTCAAGTTAGGTAAAAAGTGGTAAGTGAACAGTTTCAGAGACCCTTACTAATAACTCCTAACTAGGAGGGATGATGATAGGGTGCGTAGAAGACCACAGGAGAAACATGGCGAACAAGCTACTCAGCCCCTGAAAGAAGTACTATACTGCAAGATCATCCTACCTTTCTCCAACTCAATTTCTTAACTAGTAAAAAGGATAGCAAATCTGCTCATTCTGGAAATAAAGGTCAAAATTCAAGAAGCATTCTCTAATGGACTAGATGTGACTTCAAGACCCTTAAAATTTAGTGAAACTGTTCTAAGGAATTAAACCTTAGCCAAGGTTATCTGAGGCAACCCCAACCACCACCACAACCTCTCTCCTCTTACCTCATCATTTCCTTCAAACTACTGAAGAAATGAAAAGAGAATATGAATCTATTAACACATGCTCAGCTGTCAGCTCAAGTTCTATTTACATTTAATGGTAGGTAAATCAAGGACAATCCAACTTGAGCAAACAGCAAATCTAGATAAAATTCCCCATTCAAAGGATGAACTATATGGAAAATATTCCAACATGGTACCTATGTATAGATATTGTGTGGTGGAGAAAGGGAATACCAGATTAAAAAATATATATACTATGGTAAAAGAATTACTTCAGAAAATAGGAAAGAAAAAAATATTTTAGATAAACCTCTTCTACAACATTCAAAAAATAAAACCAAAACTAAAGAAAAAAGTAATCTTAGAATATTTCAAACAAAATAAACAAATTAAGTGACCTTTGAACCATATTTTGTATAGCCTTAATAAAAAAAACTTTTAGGCAAAAAAATTTAAATATCATTCAGTAGTCTTATTAATAGTAATATTATTAAAACTATATTTTCTATCTGAATATATACATATGAAGACAAACCAAGTAATTATATATTAAAATTATAAAAATTTTCAGGATAAAATCAAAGTAAAATCCTGTAATATTAAATTTGAAGTACAAATATCAGCATGAACTCATGACTCACGCTTTTTTAACAAAATGTCTATTTCCTGAATGTGGATGAAAAAGGTCTCAAAACACAGACAACCCAGTAACAATGGCACCCTCTTTAGAGAAATGGCTGAGTCTAGGTCTGGGGGCAGGAGATTTACCAGATAAACCTGGGACATCGTGTGCCAGAAGGAAGAACACTGGCAATTATTAATGAAATTATGTCAAAAAGACACAGAAGCTGGCCTAAAGGGGCTCCCAGTGTCACTCTGCTAGCTATTAAATAGCAGAGCTCGGATTGAAATGGAGGGAGTACGGCTCCAGGATTCATGTTCTTAACCACTATTGTAGACTACCTCTCAAACAAGAGAAATTAAATTACAAGGGGGAAAGGAGATGAAAACTAAAGACTAGAATAGAGGAAAAATATCTTCTTGACTTACAAGCATCTTTTGAAACAGCTGATCCCTTCTTTATCCTTTAATACTCTTCTTTACTTGGTTGTCGTGGTTTCCCCACCTGACCACATATACTTTTGGGCAAAAAACTCTTAAATATCACTCAGTAGTCTTATCAACAGTGGTATTATTAAGACTATATTTTATATCTGTATATATACATATAAAGGCAATGCAAATAAGTAATTATATTGTTAAAATTATACAAATTTCTCAAGTCTTGTTTATTTCCATTTTCCTCAACTTCCTAATACTGAAAAACCCCAGGAATTCAGATCTTGGTATTCCTGTCTTCTCTGCCCACGCTACACCAACTCCCTTGGTAATCCTATGATCCCATCCAGTCTCATAGTTTTAAAAAACATGTATATGCAGACAACTTCAAAAGTTCTACCTTCAGCCATCTCTCCTGAATTCCAGACTGTTACATCCAGCTGCCAGTTTAATATCTCCACTTGTATGTTTATCTGTCAATATCTCAACCTAAGCATGTCACAACTTGATCTCCACCCCCACACCCTGCAAAACTTGCTCCACCACAGCCTTCTCTATCTCATCTGATGGCAATATTATCCTTCCAGGTGCTCAGACTAAAAACTGAAGTTATCTTTAACTTAGACCCTTCCAACCCTCCCTCCCTCTCTCTCTCATCCCACCCTCAACCTGTCAGGAAATCCTATTGATTTTACCTTAAAAATATGTATCCAGAATCCAGCTACTCTCACCAATCCTACGTTACCACCCTTGGCTGAGTTACCTGAATTATTGCATTAGCCTCCTAACAGGTTATCCTCTTTCTAACCTTGTCCCTTACCATTTCCCTCTCTCCAGTCTATCATTTTTTTTTTTTTCATTATACTTTAAGTTCTAGGGTACATGCGCTCAACGTGCAGGTTTGTTACATAGGTATACATGTGCCATGTTGGTTTGCTGCACCCATTAACTCGTCATTTACATTAGGTATTTCTCCTAATGCTATCCCTCCCCCTGCCCTCAACCCCACGACCGGTCCTGGGGTGTGATGCTCCTCGCCCTGTGTCCAAGTGTTCTCATTGTTCAATTCCTACCTATGAGTGAGAACACGCAGTGTTTGGTTTTCTGTCCTTGTGACAGTTTGCTCAGAATGATGGTTTTCAGCTGCATTCACGTCCCTGCAAAGGACAGGAATTCATCCCTTTTTACGGCTGCATAGTACTCCATGGTGTATATGTGCCACATTTTCTTAATCCAGTCTATCATTGATGGACATTTGGGTTAGTTCCAAGTCCCTGCTATTGTGAATAGTGCCACAATAAACATAAGCATGCATGTGTCTTTATAGTAGCATGATTTATAATCCTTTGGGTATACACCCAGTAATGGAATCGCTGGGTCAAATGGTATTTCTAGTTCTAGATCCTTGAGGAATCGCCACACTATCTTCCACTATGGTTGACTAGTTTACACTCCCACCAAAAGCGCTATTTCTCCACATCCTCTCCAGCATCTGTTGTTTCCTGACTTTTTAATGATTGCCATTCTAATTGGTGTGAGATGCTATCTCATTGTGGTTTTTATTTGCATTTCTCTGATGACCAGTGATGATGAGCATTTTTTCATGTGTTTGTTGGCTGCATAAATGTCTTCTTTTGAGAAGTGTCTTCGATTCATATCCTTGGCCCACTTTTTGATGGATTTTTTTTTTTTCTTATAAATTTAAGTTATTTGTAGATTCTGGATATTAGCCCTTTGTCAAATGGGTAGCGTGCAAAAATTTTCTCCCATTCTGTAGGCTGCCTGTTTACTCTGATGATAGTTTCTTTTGCTGTGCAGAAGCTCTTCAGTTTAATTAGATCCCATTTGTCTATTTTGGCTTGTGTTGCCATTGCTTATGATGTTTTAGTCATGAAGTCCTTGCCCATGCCTATGTCCTGAATGGTATTGCCTAGGTTTTCTTCTAGGGCTTTTATGGTTTTAGGTCTAACATTTAAGTCTTTAATCCATCTTCAATTAATTTTTATATAAGGTATAAGGAAGGGATCCAGTTTCATCTTTCTACATATGGCTAGCCAGTTTTCCCAGCACCATTTATTAAATAGGGAATCCTTTCCCCATTTCTTGTTTTTGTCAGGTTTGTCAAAGATCAGATGGCTGTAGATGTGTGGTATTATTTCTGAGGACTCTGTTCTGTTCCATTGGTCTATATCTCTGTTTTGGTACCAGTACCATGCTGTTTTGGTTACTGTAGCCTTGTAGTATAGTTTGAAGTCAGGTAGCGTGATGCCTCCAGCTTTGTTCTTTTGACTTAGGATTGTCTTGGCAATGCGGGCTCTTTTTTGGTTCCATATGAACTTTAAAGCAGTTTTTTCCAATTCTGTGAAGAAACTCATTGGTAGCTTGATGGGGATGGCATTGAATCTATAAATAACCTTGGGCAGTATGGCCATTTTCACGATATTGATTCTTCCTATCCATGAGCATGGTATGTTCTTCCATTTGTTTGTGTCCTCTTTGATTTCACTGAGCAGTGGTTTGTAGTTCTCCTTGAAGAGGTCCTTTACATCCCTTGTAAGTTGGATTCCTAGGTATTTTATTCTCTTTGAAGCAATTGTGAATGGAAGTTCATTCCTGATTTGGCTCTCTGCTTGTCTGTTACTGGTGTATAAGAATGCTTGTGATTTTTGCACATTAATTTTGTATCCTGAGACTTTGCTGAAGTTGCTTATCAGCTTAAGGAGATTTTGGGCTGAGACGATGGGGTTTTCTAAATATACAATCATGTCATCTGCAAACAGGGACAATTTGACTTCTTCTTTTCCTAACTGGATACCCTTGATTTCTTTCTCTTGCCTGATTGCCCTAGCCAGAACTTCCAACACTATGTTGAATAGGAGTGGTGAGAGAGGGCATCCCTGTCTTGTGCCAGTTTTCAAAGGGAATTTTTCCAGTTTTTGCCCATTCAGTATGATATTAGCTGTGGGTTTGTCATAAATAGCTCTTATTATTTTGAGGTACGTTCCATCAATACCGAATTTATTGAGCGTTTTTAGCATGAAGGGCTGTTGAATTTTGTCAAAAGCCTTTTCTGCATCTATTGAGATAATCATGAGGTTTTTGTCACTGGTTCTTTTTATGTGATGATTACATTTATTGATTTGCATATGTTGAACCAGCCTTGCATCCCACGGATGAAGCCCACTTGATTGTGGTGGATAAGCTTTTTGATGTGCTGCTGGATTCAGTTTGCCAGTATTTTACTGAGGATTTTCACATCGATGTTCATCAGGGATATTGGTCTAAAATTCTCTTTTTTTGTTGTGTCTCTGCCAGGCTTTGGTATCAGGATGATGCCGGCTTCATAAAATGAGTTAGGGAGGATTCCTTCTTTTTCTATTGATTGGAATAGTTTTAGAAGGAATGGTACCAGCTACTCTTTGTACCTCAGGTAGAATTCGGTCCCAGCCTATTCTTAACACAGCAAACAGAGTATTTCTTTTTAAAACTTGTATCATATCATCACACTCTTTGTTAAATATCCTACAACAGATCCCCATTTTACTCAGAGTAAAATCAAAGTCCTTATATGGCCAATAAGGTAAGACTAACAAATTCAGACCCCCTATTATCTCTCTGCCCTCATTTGCTACTATGCCCCTTCTCACTCACCTTGCTCCAGCCAAATTGGTTTCATAGCCATTCCTCAGGAATGTCTGGCATGCTCATACAACAGGCCGTTTGCTCTAGCTGTTCCCTCTGCCCGGAACATGCTTCTCTCAGAAATCAGTTTGTTCAATTCCTTCAGGTCCCTCAAGTATTTGCTCAAATCTCATCTTTGCAGTGAGGTTTACTTTGACCTATTTCATACCACACATCTCCTTTGCCTTTCTGATTGATTGTTTAGTAGTGTTTTCCCCCTTTCCCCACCTGCATAAGAACAAAGATATTTACTGCATTTACTTTTATATCCCAAGTGCCTGAGAAAGTACAAATATCAATAAGTACTAAAAAGGTTCAAATACAATAATTTAACAATATTTTAACAAAAACATCTATTATATTACTGAGCCTAAGTGGGTTGCACTAACCTATTCAAAAGAAAAAGACTTTTTATACCATGAGAGGGGTATTCCTAACTTCAACTATATGCTGCCCATGAGAGACACATCTAAAATAACTGAAGTAAAAAAGTTAAAAGTAAAATATACTAGGCAAATACAAATGGATAGAAAGCAGGGGCCATGTGGTAATTAACAGGATAAGCTTTAAAGCTAGACAGACTTAGTATCAAATAGTGCCTATGCCACTAAGTAATGTGACCTTTGGGAAGTTACCTCTCTGAGACTCAGTTTACTATTCTATAAAATGTTGTTATTACCTGTAAGTCAAGGATTTTTAAATTATAATTATACAAAAGAGAACATTTAACACAGTGCTTGGCGCATCCTCAACACCAGAACCTACTGTGATTACTGTCCTTGTCACAATTCAAAATGGAACAAATGCCTTTCAATATTTCTGATATCAGAAAAACAGTCCTAATCCAAGTTGTTTTAAAATAAAGGGAAAGTCCAGAGTAGCAATTCCAGCTTTCGGGTATCTCTTCAGGAATCGGAAGAGGCCTGAATAGCTTTTAATGTGAAAAGGCTTACCACATAACTGGGAGCTCTCCTGTGTTTTTCCATCCCTCTTAGGTGAAACACAAGTACTAATTTTGTCCTATCAGAAGTTTCTTTAGTCTTTACTCCATGAGCCAGCAACTCCACTTCTAAGAATTTAGCCTACAAATAAATTCCCACACATGTGAATGTGAAATGACACAGGTACAGGTCAGACATTCACTGCAATAAAATATTTGCAAAAACAAAAGGTCAGAAACAACCTTAATGGCCATCAGTAGCAAACTTGGTTAAATATGTCCATACAGTAGAGTACTAAGCAATTTTTAGAAATAAAATCTTTATATAGTGATATACAATCATTTCTAAGACATACTATTACATTTTTTAAAAAATCAAAAAAATAAAAAGTGTAATATGCTGCCATTTGTGTAAGGGAGAAATCTGTATTTGCTCATATATACATAAAATATATCCGAAAACAAACTCAAGATACTAAGGACTAGGTGGGGAAGAAAACTTCACTGGCATGCCCTTTTGAACTTTTAAAATTTTCATGTATTTGAATATATTGCCTATCAACAAAAATACTTCAACAAAAGACTATTAAGTAGTTAGTTTCTATCTAAGTAGCTACTTAGTAGATGTTACCAGTTTCTCAAGCTTACAATGAGGATTAAATAATGTCTAAAAAAGCATTCAACACAGAAGACGTTGTCGGTGTTGAGTAAATGATGGCTGCTATTAAGTAGTTACTAAGTAGATAGAAGCTACTTAACTACTTTCTAAGCAAATTAGATTATACCTGAATTTGTTCACCAAAGGCTAACTACATATCTACTATGTATTGACATTTTTGTCTTCAATTTCATAATTTGTTTAGTTAATACTGCTGTCATTAGGGAACTACATGCCCACACAAATTACATTTACTGATCCTGGCAAGCACAGTGTATTTACATCCACTCACATCACATCTTTTAAGAAATGAACAAATAAACAAACTAAAACACCCTAGCAATGGTTTGCTCTCAGTAAACTGCTTGACCAATAATAGTTTCAAGTACAAATGTTTTCTGGTCTGCAGATGGAGATCCAAAACTAGAAAATTCTAGCAGATAGATATATGGTGAAATGGTGTGACTCGGTATTATTCTTCATTAATAGATCATTCAAGACTAAATAGCATAGATTTATGTCTTAAATGGTGGTTCTTTCATCTATTCGCTTCTTTCCCATTTTGTCCTAGCTTCTACTATGAGCAGAATACATTGGCAACTACTTGTAATCCCTGAAAACAGGAATAATGTTACTACCAGTTCAATAATAGTAATATCAGTCATCATTTACTCAACACTGACAATGTTTTCTGTGTTGAATGCTTTTTTAGACACTATATTATTTAATCCTAATTGTAAGCTTGAGAAACTGATAACATAACCCAATTTAAAGATGAGACATCAGAAGCTTGGAAAGCAAAACAAATTGCCAGTGGTCACATAGCAAGTAAATGTCAGTTCCAGAGGTAAAAACCTAGATCCATCTTACTATGAGGCCTATGCTTTTCACTAGAGCTACCTCCCCAAACCTTCCTCTTATCCCAACATTAACAGTCTCTGAAGATACCAAAGGATTCCTCTTGGGGCTGAGTGTTTACAGTGTTACCAGCTTTCATCTACATGGTAAGTTCTGCAAGGCAGGCTCTGCCCCTTGTGACTGTCCAGCCTTACCAATAACTAAAAACAGTAAGTGAGAGAAAACATCAAAAATCTGATGAGAATTCTTACAGACATGGACAAGGAAAAATCCCATCGATATCTCTCACTGGCTACTACAACAAGGCCAGTTTCCTCCTACAGGGTCTTTAGCGTGAGCTTTTGGACTAGGGCGGCCTTTGTTTCGTCCCCACTCCCAGTTACATTTTGTTGCTCCAACTCCTGCGACCCCTGCTCCTCATAGGCGATCCAAGACCAGGGGCTTGCCATGTAGCCAACCCTCACAGAACAGTGCATATACAAGTACACACTCACATTTCAGCATTTCCTTCTGTTCCTCCAAAACAATGACAACAACTTCAACAAATCGAGATAATGGGCCACTTTACAAAAGCAAGAGTCAAGATAGTATTCTCTGGATATTACCATAGGGATACTGGTGTCTCCCAGACGAACCTCAATATTGTGGCACCATCTGAAATATGTTGTTAGCTGATGAAAGACATCCCCACGCTCTAAGTGATGGTCACAGCTAAGAAAACTGATCATTCACATTATAGCTTAAATGCTCAGTGAGAAACAAATGGGAATATATTTGATGGACATAATTAAAATATAGTTATTTTCCCCTAAAGTTCTGCTCATTTTTCACATCTACTATTCTATTCTTAATGAAAGAGTTACTGCAAACAATACCTTATTGAAATATAAAGGCAGAATTATACACATTTGGGATTTTACATCCTTTTGCATAAAATAGGTAGTTTTGTAGTGTTTTAAATTATAATATAAGCAAGTTTCTTCTCTGAAAAAACAGAATGGGGAGAAAGGAGAAAATGTAATCTAAAGAAGAAAATGAGAATAATGATAATACAAAGGAAATTATATTGAATATTTCTTCTTTGGTATTTGAATAAACAGCCTTAAAGAAGAAAAAAGACAGTATTACTTCAGGAATAAGATGAAGTCCCTACACTTTAACATCACATTGTCTAGTTGAATTTAACAAACACAAATTGACAACCTATAGCTGCTGAAGTAATAAACATGATTATAAGAAATGGCCCAAAATATTAAAGGTTAGTAGGAAAAACTAACAGTTTCCATATGATATGGTACTTTATAAGAAAGGTACACATAGGATGCTATGTTTCTGTCAGCTAGAATTGTTTCCCAACATTAAACAGCAATTCTCAGGCCACCTCGGTTATAATTCAGTAGATCTTCTCTTATCTACCTTGTACCATCCGAGACCTAACTGGATAGCATATAGAGAAAACAATTTGCATATACATCTGGTTTCTACCTTCTTAACAATTATCACTATAATTAAATAATTAATTGTATGTCTCCAAAGGGCAGAAAAAGTGCTGACTCATTTGTCTCATACCAAGCAAAACACTTTGTACCAGATACTCAGCACACAACAGGTTTTCATGTATGAAACAAAGGATTAAACATCCAAATACATACAGATCTACGACTGGGCTTCCCCAGTGCAGTACTCATACTTATTAGATATCACACAGCCTTTGGTTAATGAATACCATATCAATCCAAGCCACAAAAGAAGTTACAGACTAAAACACATAGAACAAAAAACTCTCAATTATTTGTATTAAATTAAGAGCACAGAGAACACAGAGAAATTAAATCCACAGGCTATTTAAAGGCTATTTAATGCAATGGTTTCTACTTTGTCTCTCACTAAACTAATGTTTTTAATAAATAAGCATGTAATCCATTTTAACTTGGCATCTCTTCTCTTTTCCACTGTTATCCTCTAACAGAAGTACTGACTTACAATGAAATAACCAAAAGGAAGACAGCACAATAAAGAAGGAAGGCTCTCTCTATATAAACTGGATTATCAGTTTTTTAAAGCAAAAAAAAGATGGGGTTCAAATTAAAATATTTCCGTTAAAATACGTTTTGATTATTCATTAATTCCTACAGACTTTAGCACAGTGATTAAAAGAAATGAATAGGTCTGGAATTAGGCCACCTGATTTGAATCCAGGCACTGCAACTTGTGAGCTGTGTGACCTTGGGCACGTTTTTTAACTTGGGTATTCCTAGGTTACCACAAGTAGGAAAATGAATGATAATAATATCTTCTTCAAAGGGCTATGATCAATTTTTCACCCAACTACACAGAGGGGTCTTCTCTGATCACTGTTTCTAAAAATGCCTCCTGCCAGTTTCTCTCCATCTTTTAACTTTCCTTTATTTTCTTCACGTAATTTACTACTATCTAAAATGATACAGTTATCATTTACTTGTTTTCATCTGATTTGTAAGAATAAGAATCTTGTCTGTCTTATTTACTTCTATAGTCCTGATTCCTAGGAACAGTGTCCAATACTCACAAGTAGGAACTCAGTAATGCTGAGTAGATTGAATGAATAATATACAATACAGTAAGAGGTATACTAAGCATTCAGTAAATGTTAGCCATTATTTTTCAGGTAATTGTTTTGTTTTGTTTTGTTTTTTTACTTTTCTTTTACCTTCTTTTAAGGAAAATTATTTATAATTTTCCTCAATGTCTTTGCAGATTGTATTTACTATTTACCAAAATCAAGAATTACATTAATGTACTGCTTGAAAGGATTTTCCCTTCCAGTGTTAGGAGTTGCCTTTCGGATACATTATTTCATTTACCTTGATCTCAGACATTGATTGAGCACCATACTAAGAAGCACATTTTGCAGACACAGCAATAAAGACAGCCCTGGCCTGCCAAGAGACTGTGTCTTAGTTCAGCACCTGCTACTGGCCAAGCTACCTACTTAAATGCAGGAAGAGGACTGATATCAATATGTACAGTTGGCCCTCTACATCTGTAGTGTTCCACATCCATGGATTCAACCAACTATGGATTGAAAATATTCAGAAAAAAAAAATCCCACAAAGTTCCAAAAAGCAAAATTTGAATTTGCTCTGCCAACTACTACATTGAATCCACATGAATCAACTCATGTGAAGGCACTGTATTTGGTATTATAAGTAATCTAAAGATGCTTTAAATTATATAGGAGGATATACATAAGTTATATGCAAATATTATACTATGCCATTTCATATGAAGGGACTTAAGCATCTGTCGATTTTTATCTGAGGGAGGTCCTGGAACCGATCCCCCACAGACATGGAGTGACAACTATACAAAATGTTACTGGGTTGAGGGAGGTGGGAGTTTGTAAAGGGTCCATTTAATAGAAATCCTCATCAATTACACAGTTCTTTGGGGACCTTCAAATTCCTTTACTCGTTGTGGCTGAAGTTTCATCTTAGCTACTGTTTTTGTTTTTGTTTCTTTTTGAGACAGAGTTCTTGCTCTGTCACCTAGGCTGCAGTGCAGTGGCGCTATCTTGGCTCACTGCAACCTCCACGTCCCAGGCTCAAGCGATTCCCGTGACTCAACCTTCCGAGTAGCTGGGATTACAGGCATATGCCACCACACCCAGGTAAATTTTTTTTTGTATTTTTAGTATAGATGGGGATTCGCCACGTTGGCCAGGCTGGTCTCAAACTCCTGGCCTCAAGTGATCCGCCTCCCAAAGTGCTGGGATCACAGGCATGAACCACCATGACCGGCCTGTTTTTGTTAATAGTAACAGTATCATCAAAAGGCCAACTGGCTATACCTAAATTCTCAAATAAGTAAGTTAAGTGTTTCCAAAATATTTCCAACCAGATAAAAGTTTACAGAGGTCTTCAGCAAATAAAAAATATGCATTTGTATGCATATGCAAATGCATACGCATATATTAGTGTAAGATTGCCAAATGTTCTCTCTTAAAAGCACCATCCCTTTGAAATCATGGCCTTCTTCTCATGGTAAGTTTTCCCCCACATACTTGACAAACAACAAGCTGGCAAGGTCATCCATTGCCAATAGGCTTTTATTTTTATTAATTTTCTAAGTCTATGATCAACTCTGAAATCTAGAACATCTAGAAGTAAAGAGAACACAATTAACAGCTCCCTGGCCAAACTCCAAATGCAAAATGGTTGATCTTTTATTCATTAACATACTGTCTCTTCATTCACCCAAGTCCAATTTTCATTAACCATTGTCTATACTATTCTAGTAGATCTTAATAATAACTCAGACAATATTAACAATATTTACCTGATCATGTGTCTCAAAATGGCACGGATCTTCCCAGGAAGTGCTTAAATCCTGTGGCATTGCTTAGAAACACTATTATCAAACTCTGACCATGTTCTTTGTAACTTTTTAACTTATCATGTATCCCTCTAAGTAAATCTTCTCATAGAGAAGCTAAGAGCATTTAGAGCAGAGGTGTCCAATCTTTCGGCTTCCCTGAGTCACATTGGAAAAAGAAGAATTGTCTTGGGCCATACATAAAATAACATTAATGACAGCTAATGAACTTAAAAAAAATCACAAAAATTCTCATAATGTTTTAATAAAGTTTACAAATATGCGTTGGGCTGTATTCAAAGCTGTCCTGGACTGCATGCAGTCCAGGGGCCGCAGGTTGGACAAGCTTGATATAGAGCATTTATTTGATGTGTTTAACACCTGTCCCAAATATCTTTCCTGGAATATTCAAAGCTTTCTTTAACCTCAAAGCCTCTAATTCACTGGCCCTTCCCAATCTCACTACCATTCATCCCTGTAATGTCCTTACCCACACCTCCTTCCTCAGGTTATATGCCAGGGTCCTTCAGTATAATCACTCCTTTGCAAACATTCTATCTTCCCTGCTTTCCACACTCTCTTCCATATTTGCTTGGCAAACCCACACCATTCCAAAACCCAACCACTCCCTACTCTACACCCGCACCTGAAAGCTCAACATTGTTACACACATATACAAATGAGCTCCCTGATTTCACTTAAATTTTTGGTCACAGATCCCAATGAGGACACAACATCACCTGACAGTCCTCTGTACTTTGAGTAGAGTATTCCCCCCTTAGCTGTGATTTCACTTTCTCTGGTTGTATTTACCTAAGGTCAACCATGACCTGAAAATATTAAATTGAAAATTCCAGAAATAGGCAATTAATACATTTTAAGTTGTGCATCATTCTGAATAGTATGATGAGGTCTTGCTTTGTCCATTCTGTCCTGCCTAGGACCTGAATCATGCCTTTGTGCAGCATACACATGCTGCATAGGCTCTCCACCCATTAGTCACTTAGTAGTCATCTCACTTATCAGATTGGTTGTCTTGGTATCACAGTGCTTTTGTGTTTGGGAAACTCTTATTTTACTTTGTAATGGTCCAGGTGCAAGGGCACTGATGCTGGCAATTCAGGTATGCCAAAGAGAAGCCATAACATACTTAATTTAAGTGAGAAGGTGCAAGTTTTCAACAAGGAAAAAATAATAATCCCATGCTGAGGCAATTAATATCAATGGGAAGAACAAATCTAAACATGAAGTTGCAAAGGAGGAAAAAGAAATTCATGCACAGTATATGTATACCTGCAGTTTCAACCATCCACTGGGGGAGATCTTTCATATGGTTTAGCTATGGCCCCACCCAAATGTCATCTTGAATTTTAGCTCCCATAATTCCCACGTGTTGTGGGAAGGACCCGGTGGTAGATAACTGAATCATGGGGGGCAGTTTCCCCCATACTGTTCTCATGGTAGTGAATAAGTCTCATGAGATCTGATGACTTTATAAGGGGTTTCCCCTTTCGCTTGGCTCTCATTCTCTCTCGCCTGCCACCATGTAAGAGGTACCTTTTGCCTTCTGCCATGATTGTGAGGCCTTCCCAGTCATACAGAACTGTGAGTCCACTAAACCTCTTTTTCTTTATAAATTACCCAATCTTGGGTATGTCTTTATCAGCAGTGTGAAAACGGACTAATACAGTCTTAGAACATATACCTCAAATATAAGGGGGGACTACCATGCACTCCCTTTACTCTTCTCTAAAACTTCCATCTCATTCTTTCTCCTCTCTCTTCTTACATCCCCATTTGCCAATGATATCTTTGCTTTATGGTTCATTAATCCAGCAACAATTGGAGATCCACTCACTCGTCAATCTGTATCAAAACTGCAGCCTACCCACTGCCTCTATATTCTCTGACTACATGAAATCTCCCTGCCAAAACCACTTCCCATGCTATGAATTCCATTCAGTTCCATCTTTTCAAGAGCTTTTGCTCCCATACTTACTCTCACTTACCTGAATCATCAATTACTCCCTCTCAAATAGACTTTGTTCAATAGTATATAAACATGCTCCTGTATCTCATGGTAAAGAGAAAATTCTCCCATGACCACATGTCCCCTTCCAACTATGGGCCTATTTCTCTGCTTTCCTATATATAAAAAGTTCTTAAAGAAGTTTTTGTAGTTGTTTGTATCACTTCTCAGTGTTTACTTCAATCCACTCCAACCAGGTTTGTCCCCACCACTCCACTGGGACTAGCCTTGTCAAGATCATCAGTTACCTGCTGGTTGACAACAGCTGGTTGACAATAGCTGCCTCTTTATTCTCTTGGCTTCCACAACATCACAATCTCCAGATTTTCCTTCTAACCTACTAACAGATACTTCACTGCCCTTTGCTGCTCTTCTCTAGCACCAAATGTTGACATGCACAAGGGCTCTGTCCCAAAGCCTCTTCTGTTTTATTCATCTTTTCAAAGAACCAGCTTTTTAGGTTTCTGATTTCTATAATTTTTCTTTATTTTGCTATTTCATTAATGACTGCTCTAATTTTCATTCTATCCTCCTTCTACTTATCTGGTTGCAAAACTGACCTCTTGAACCTATTTAGTTGTCTAACACCAACTGATTAATTTTCAGTTCTTTATTTTCTAGTATGTGTGTGTAGGGTAATAAATTTTCATCCCAGCTGCATTTTAGCTGAAATGTTCTATAAATGTTTAAAGAGAAGAGTATACTCTGTTTTGAGAGTACCCAACTCTACATAATTCTACTGAGTAATACTTATTTCGCTTGTTCAAGTTTTGCTTATTCTTATTTCTATAGTTTTATCATTAGAGATGTTTCTTAAAAATCATCTATTTGCCCATTTCTTTTATAAACATATCAATTTTTTGTTTTATATATTTTGGACCATGTTGTTATATATGTATAGTTACAGTAACATATCTCCTTGTTAATAATATCTTTGACTATTTAGAGTAATGGCCTTCACCTCTAATAATGCTCTTTATCCTATTAGTCTGATATTAATATTGATATGTCAGATTCTTAATCATCTTTTTTTTCAACCTTTCATTGTCAGCAAGTTTTAGTCACTTTAAAATAGCTAGAGTTACATTTTACTAGTTTTTTTTTTTTTTTGAGACGGAGTCTCGCTCTGTGGCCCAGGCTGGAGTGCAGTGGCCGGATCTCAGCTCACTGCAAGCTCCGCCTCCCGGGTTTACGCCACTCTCCTGCCTCAGCCTCCAGAGTAGCTGGGACTACAGGCGCCTGCCACCTCGCCCGGCTAGTTTTTTGTATTTTTTAGTAGAGACGGGGTTTCACCGGGTTAGCCAGGATGGTCTCGATCTCCTGACCTCGTGATACGCCCGTCTCGGCCTCCCAAAGTGCTGGCTTGAGCCACTGCGCCCGGCCCCATTTTACTAGTTTTTACACAAGCTGAGACACTATTTTTTTAAATAAGAGAGTTTAATCCTTTTATATTTATTTTCTGATTATCTTACCTGGTTTTTTATTTTTCTTCCATCCACTGGATTTACTTTTCTTCAATTTTCCTCCCTACTGCAAGCTGCTATAAAGTTATACATTCAGTTTTTATTCTTTTAAATTTTCAAATGCACAATGCATAAAATAGTCCATTTCCATCCTCCTCCCCAATAACTGAAGACCTCAGAATTTTCAGCTCCAATGTTTCCCCTGCCATTTTCCTTATTATTATTATTATTATTACTATTATTGTGAGACAGGGTCTCACTCTGTTGCCCAGCCTGGAGTACAGTGATGTGATCATGACTCCCTGCGGCAACCTTGACCTCCCAGGCTTGATCCTACCACCTCAGCCCCCTGAGCAGCTGGGAGTACAGGTGCATGCCACCATGCCCAGCTAATTTTTTGTAATTTTTGTAGAGATGGGTTTCACCATGTTGCCCAGGCAGGTCTTGAACTCCTGGGCTCAAGTGATCCACCCGCTTCAGCTTCCCAAAGTTCTGGGATTATAGGTGTGGGCCACAGTGCCCAGGAATTTTCCATATTATTCTTATCTAGCATTTTTATCTCACCCGATTTTTCCAATACCCTAAAAATAAGCAATTGCTCTTTTTTTGGCAGTTTTACAGTCAGTTCTTGTTTATATTTATCAACCTGCAACTTCTTTTGCATACTATCACTTCTTGCATTCAACTTCTTTCCTCTAAATTCTGTTTCCTTCTCCCTGAACTACATTTTTTGGTAATTCAAACATAAGGGTACATAGGTAGAAAAATCTTAGTTTTCATTTGTCTAAAAATACTTTTATTTGTCCTTATTTTATTTATTTATTTATTTAGAGACCAGAGTCTCTCTCTGTCACCCAGGTTGGAGTGCAGTGGTGAAATCTTGGCTCATTGTAACCCCTACTTCCTGGGCTCAAGCTATTCTCATGCCTCAGTCTCACGAGTAGCTAGGACTACAGACACATACCACTAGGCCCAGCTCTATTTTAATAGAGACAGGGTTTCACCACGTTTGGTCTCAAACTCCTGACCTTAAGTGATCTGCCCGCCTTGGCCTCCCAAAGTGCTAGGATTACAGACGTGAGCCACCGTACCCAGCTTAATTTGTCCTTATTCTTGAAGGATCATTTAGTTAAAAAGAGAATGTGAGACTGATATTTTCTCTCACATTCTTTAAAATATTATGTCATTTTAAAATATTTATTATTGCTGATGAGAACTCTAACTTTTGTCACTTTGGAAATCATGTTTTCTCTTTGTTATTAAAATTTTCTTTCTATTCTGAATTAGCCATTCCACTAGGTATGAATCTCCTTTTATTTATTCTGCTGGTATTTGCTGTGCATCAATCTGAAGACATATATCCTCCACTTCTGGATAACCCCTCACCACAATCTTTCAAATACTGCCTCTCAAAGATTTTCTCTATTATCTCCTCCTGGATGTCTAGTAGATGAATGCTGCACTTTCTTATTCTGTACTCCATATTTATTAACCAGTCTTTAATATCCTCAGTCCCTATTTCTCTATGATTCATTCCAAGTCATTTCCTCAGATCTATACCAGTCCATCAAGTCTATCTTTGGCTGGGAATGATCTGCTGCTTAATCATTCTACTGAGTTTTTAATTTCATTGACAGTACTTCATTTCTATAATTTTTATTTAGTTCTTTTCTCATCAGTTTATTTCTCTTCATCTCTTATTCTTTTATTTATGGTATTTATTACTGCCTTTAAAACTTTTTAAACAAATTTATATTCTGCTTTATTTCAGATTGTTCAGAGAGTTGCATTATTTCCAGTTCTTAGGGTGGTATTATTACTTTTTGTATTTGTTAACTCTCTCCACAAGTGGTTAGTTTCCTCATGAAATCTGTATTGTGTGTGTGTGTGTGTGTGTGTGTGTGTGTGTGTCAGTCCCATGGGTCCCAATTTTGAAAGAAATTCTACTAAGCACTTTTTCACTTGTTTCTAGCAGAGCCTACCATAGTGGTGAAATTTTTTTCAAGTTAATGTCATAGTTTGGGGTTTCTACTCAACATATAGCACGGAGCTGATGTTCTCATTTATTTAGAGTAACCATTTAAGTTTAAGTGTCCCCCTGTTAAACTTAAGGCCTCAGGTACTGATGACAAGAGTCCCTGTCAACTCCCTCAATTAAGGGGGCAGAGTTTTTTCTAACTTTCTTTGCAGGGACACAGAGCTATCAAGGCTTTGAGCTTCATACAAGAAGTTCATTTCCAGTTCTAGCACAGGTGGTGCTGATACCATATTTCCTGTCCCTAAGACAGTGTTAGAGCTACCTGTTCCAACTCTTATGCTGGATCAAAAAGCCCCGAGGAATGCCATTATGTCCCCTTGTGCTCACCATTCTGACTTTGATTTCTCTTCATTCCTTTGTCCTTTGAAGGTCAGTTATGTAGTTAATAAACTTTCAGAAATTATATTTTGTCTATCTACGTATTAGCAGCAAGAAGAAAGGGAACCATGTCAATTCAGTCCACTATATTTTTGGTATTTTCCCCTTTTCCCTGGCTATGTATTCTCCCTAGGTGAATTTACTCAGTCATGTGACTTTCAATATTATCTGTAGCATATGACACCCAAACTTTCTCTCTACCTATGACTCTTCCTTGAATTTTAGACTTGTGTGTCAACTATATGACATCTCCACATGGATATCGAATAGGCACTTCAGATTTCTCATAGCCAAACATAATTTCCAAATATTAAATTTGCTCCTCTCATAGAATAGCTCATCTTATTAAATGGTTCTACATCTAAAAATCAATTAGCTATTTTTGATTTTCCTCTTTCTCACCCTAACTCCTCATATCAAGTCCCATAAGCAAATGCAGTCAACCTTAGCTCCAAAACACATCACGAATCCATTCATTTCTCTACACCTTACCTTTACCACTTAGACCAAGTTGTCATCATCTCTTACTTCAATACAGCAACAATCTCCCAACAATTTTCTGTGCTTCTCATTATTTTGTATCCTCCTTACCCCTAAGAATTCTGCCCACAGCAGCCAGAATAAACTGAGACATAAATTAGGTCATATGTGATTATTTTCATTACAATTAAATATATCTAATAGTCTTTCTAACACACTTAGAAAAAAAGATTTAAACTCCTTTACCTTGGCCTTCAAAAACCCCTATAGGATCTGACCCCTTCCCTTCCTTCCAGTATGCCATCATTTCATACAACTCTCCATTTTGTTTAGTGTAGTACAGACAACAAAGCTTTTTTTTCTGTTCTTCAACTACACAAAGTTTGGACCCACCTGATGTACTAGGTGTTCTCTCTGCTTGGGAAATGTAAATTGAAAATCACAATGAGATAGCAACATGTACCCACTAGAATACCTAAAGTAAAAAGGACTGACAACACCAAATGTTGATGAAGAGGTAGGCCAGTCTTGCCGGGCACAGTGGCTCACAACTGTAATCCCAGTACTTTGGGAGGCCAAGGTGGGTGGATCAACTGTGGTCAGGAGACCAGCCTGGCCAACATGGTGAAACCCCGTCTCTACTAAACATACAAAAATTAGCTGGGCGTGGTGGCAGGTGCCTGTAATCCCAGCTACTCCAGAGGCTGAGACAGAAGAATCACTTGAACCCAGGAGGTAGAGGTTGCAGTGAGCTGAGATCACGCCACTGCACTCTAGCCTGGGCAACAAAGAGTGAAACTCTATCTCAAAATAAAAGAGGCTAGTCAAGACTCTCATGCATTGCTGGTGGAGTGTAAAATGGTACAACCACTGTGGAAAATATGAGGGGTCTTCAAAATGTTCACAAAAAATACATGTTATAAAAAATTATGCATAAATTTCAATTTTGGTGCCAAAATAGACTTGTACTAACTTGTTATAACATGTGTCAACAGGATATAGTTTGAGGCGCTAAGATGGATAAGATGTCAGTCTGAAAAGAGTCTCAGAGCAACATGAATTCTACTAAAATTAAAGCAAGAACATCAAATTATTATTACTCTTGGGTGGAAAAATGCTGAAATCTATGATCCTTTACAAAAAAATTGTAGTGACAACATCCCAAAGAAATCAACAGTTTACAAATGGATAACTTGTTTTAAGAAGAACTGAGACAATGTTGAAAATGAAGCCTGCAGCAGCAGACCTTTGACATCAACTTGCAAGAAAAACATTAATTTTGTTTGTGCCCTAATTGAAGAAGACTGATGATTAACAGCAGAAATAAGAGCCAACACACTAAGACATCTCGGTTGGTTCAGCTTACACAGGTCTGACTGAAAAATTAAAGTTGAGCAAACTTTCCAGTAATGGATGCCAAAGTCAATGCACCCAGATCAGCCACAGACAAGAGCAGAGCTTTTGACAGAAATTTTAAACAAGTAGGATCAAGATCCTAAGGCACTTCTTGGAAGAACTGTAACAGGAGATGAAACATGGCTTTATCAGTATGATTCTGAAGACAAAGCACAATCAAAGCAATGGTTATCAAGAGGTGGAAGTAGTCCAGTCAAAAGCTGACCAGTCAAGAGCAAAGGTTATAGCAAGTTTTTTTGGGATGCTCAAGGCAGTTTGCTTGTTGACTTTCTGGAGGGACAAAGAACAATCACATCTGCTTAGTATGAGAGTGTTTTGATAAATTTAGCCAAAGTGTTAGCAGAAAAACATCCAGGAAAGCTTTATCAGAGTTCTCCACAACAATGCTTCTGCTCATTCATCTTTTCAAACAAGAGTAATTTTGTGAGGTTCAATGGCAAATCATCAGGCATCCACCTCATAGTCCTGATTTGCCTACTTCTGATGTCTTTTTGTTTCCTAATCTTAAAAAACATTGTTAGAGGGCACTCATTTTTCTTTCATTAATAATGTAAATAAGACTGTATTGACGTGGGTAAATTCCCAGGACCTCAGTTCTTTCAAGATACACTAAATGGTTGGTATCATCGCTTATGAAAGTGTCTTGAACTTGATTCAGCTTATGTTGAAAAAATAAAGGTTTTCTTAATCTTTTAATTTAATTTTTCCACAAACTTTTTGAAGTCCTCTCATATTTTGACAGTTTCTTATACATTTTAAAATATGCCTTTGCTACAACCCAACATCCTACTCCTACATGTTTCGCCAAAAGAAATAAAAATACAAGTCTACAAAGACTTGTATAAAAATGTTCATAACAGTTTTATTCCTAATAACCCCAAACTGGAAACAATGCAAATGTTCATCAACAGGATAAATATATTAAATTTTGGCATATCCACACAATAGAATATTACTCACAGAAATGAATAAATTATGGATACACACAACATGGATGAATCTCACAGGCAAGGTAAGTAAAAAAAAGTAGAGAAAATACACTGCTTGATTTCACTTATATGAAGTTGTGGAACAGGTAAATCTAATCTACCATAACAGAAATAAGAAGAGTTGCCTTTGGGAGGGTGCTAATTTAAACAAAGGCAGAAGGAAACTTTCTGAGATAATGATGGAAATGTTCTTTATCTTGATCAGAGATGCTATATACTTTTATCAAAATTAACTGAATTGTATTGCAAAAAAACTGTGCATTTCCCTGAATGTAAATGCTATTAACCTCAATTTAAAATGCCTACCCATCAAGCTTCTACCTAGCAATATCAACATCTGTCATTTAAATGCCTGGTTTTTACGTGATCATTGGATGCCTGCACACTAAAGAGAGTGAAAAACCGCACCAGAAAGCTGAATACTGAATATGTACACTCAATTGTTCTAACTATACCTGTAATACAAATATATAGATTTTAGTTGTTTTAACGAGAGGGGATACTATGTTTAGCGGCATTTAATTTGCCAAAACTGCTCTTTTGAACACTGTCCAAAATTGACAGAGAAAAACATCTCCTATGTGTTATCTAAACAATAAAAACTGGACAATATCACTTCCTCGATGAGTAGTTATCCAGAGCCACAACCTTCTAAAGGTATATCACCCACAATATTTTGATCAAAAAAATCACATAGTCTAAGAAGCCAGAAATGTCCTGATCATATGTTGGTCACAAAAAGTTGCATATTAACCACAGTCAGGCTGCGGTGCTGCACAAACTTCAGCACACACCTGTCACATTCTAATCCATGTGAATGGTATCCCACGGACTTGTACACAGTCTATGTAGCCACTCAGTGGCCCTGACCCTAGCTGTTCCACACGGGTAATTAAACTGAGGTGATAATTGTTTTAACTATATATAAGCAGCATAAATCAGCTCTAAAACTTAAACTACTCAGGGTCAACGTGAGTAATAATAACAACTTCTTTGTACTCAACCTAACTATGGTGGTTTTGTCCTGTCAACTTGGCTAAGCTACAACTATGTTTCCCCAAATTCCCTTCCGGTCCATGGTCCACAGGTGAAATGCAAGATCTGGGAAGCAGAATGTTATGTTCTAGGTCTAGGTCAGGTACTTTTGCTGCTCACACTGTGACTTAAATAAAAATTCAGAGTCACAGCCCTCACACAACTCTCAGACTTCAAATACTTCAAAAACCCATCTCTTGAATAAAGGGGAACCTAGGTGTCTTTGAAGAAGGACACTACTATATACCCCCAAATGCATACTAAAAGTCTTCGTTTCCTAGGAAAATCCTCCCTTTCCCTAAAAGGAACTACAGCAACTTACAGGGTGATCATGTAATAGATTTCCACGCCCTCAACCCCCTGCCACATCTCCAAACTGTCTCCAAAGTAAGAATAATTCCTAGAGACCCCAAATTCCACTGTGATCCACCAATCAAAGCAGGAGTTTATGGAAATCAGATGATCAATGACCTTTTGGACTGGGTCCAGTTCACAGTGGAATCAGTGGGCCCCTAAACCCATTCTGTGGTTACTTCCCCAGTTCTGGAATACAGTTGGAAGAAATGTACTCAGCATCTGCTATAGCCTACATTCATTCCTTGGCCTGTGAATTAAGGATTGTTACACTGGGAAAGGGCAAGTGGAAGCCATCAGAACTGCTTGGGCTTACCAAAGTAGTAAACCAAAAGCAATATTGCTTCCTGGGGGAACTGTAGGTTTACTGCCACCATAAAAAGTTTAAAATATTCAGGGATGGCAATTCCCACCACATCTCCACTCAGCTCACCTATTTGGCCTGTGCAGAAGACAGATGAATCTTGTAAAATGACAGTAAGTTATCAAAGTTGTATAAGTTGGTTATGCCAAACACAGCTGCTATTCTAGATGTAGTTTCCTTGCCGAATCAAATCAACATACTCCCAGTACCTAGTATGTGACTACTGAACTGCAAATGCTTTTTTCTTTATACTTGTTAGTAAAGAAACATCGGAACCAGCTTGCTGCTTCATTTACTATCCTACTTGGGGGCTATTTCAAACTTCTACCCTTATGTCATAATTTAGTTCAGGGTTTCTCAAACTCAGTACTACAGATATTTGGGGCCACATAATTCTTTGTTATAGGAGACTATCCTATACATTATAAGAAGTGTAACAGCATCCCTGGCCTCTACTCAGCAGATGCCAGTAATACTCCAGCCTCCACTTGTGATAACCAAAAATGTCTCCAAACATTGGCAAATGTTCCCTGGGAGGTAAAATTGCCCCCAGCTGAGTACCGCTGATCTAGGGACTTAATCACCTTTCCCTCTATAGGAAATCACACCGGTCCATTATGTTGATGACATTACACTGACTAGATCTGGTGAGCAGGAAGTAATGACTACTTTAGACACCGTGATAAGACACAAGCATGCCAGAGGGTGAGATATACATCCCACATAAATTCAGGGGCCTGCTTCCTCAGTGAAATTCCCAGGAGTCTAGTGGTCTGGGAAATGTTGAGATAGTTCTCTTAGGATAAAAAGAAATCGCTGCATCTGGGCCCTTCTACCCTTAAGAAAGGGTACCATGTATGTCAGGAGTGAAGGTAATATATACTTCATTAACACTACAGCTAATCTGAAAGCCTGCCAGTTTTGAATGGATGCCAGAACATCAGAGGTCTGCAACAGGCCTAGACTGTCATGCAAGCTGCTTAGCCACTTGAACCCAGAAGACTCACTGGTGCTTGAAGTAAGTGTCTGTGGTAGATAGAAATCCAGTATGGAGCCTCTGGCGGGCCCCTTATGAACCACAGTGTCGACCTTCAGGATTCTGGAGCAAAGGTATGCCATTCTGTGCAGACAACTATTCTCTTTTAAGGAAGCAGCTGGTAGCTTACTACTGAACTCTATAAACACTGAGCAATTGACCATAGGCCACCAAGTTACCATTCAACATAAGCTTCCCATTATGAGCTGGGTGTTGTCTGATTCATCAAGCCAAAAAGTTGGGCATGCACAGCAACATTCCACTATAAATGCAAATGGTATGTATTAGATAAGGCTTGAGCAGGTCTTGAAGGAACAAATTACATTACATGATATGCTCCTGACCCATACTCCTGCTCCCCTGCTACACTGATGTCTAAATCAACAAGTATGGCCTCATGGGGAACTCCCCTGGACCTGGTGATGAAGAAAGAAAACAATACAAGTCTTATTTACAGTTGGTTCTGCACAATATGCTGGTACCACCCAAAAGTAGACAGAGCACTACAGTCCCACTCTGGGGTGGCTCCAAAGGAAGAGTATAGGCAGAACTTTGAGCAGTGTACCTGGTTGTTTATTTTGCCTAGAAAGAGAGAGAGTACGTACTATAAATCTATAGAGATTCACAGACTGGTGCTAATGGTTTCACTGAATGATCAAGGACTTAGAAAAAGTATGATTTGAAAATTAATAACAAGGAGGAAATCTGCAAATAGATCTCCCTGAATGAGCACAGCATATGGCGATCACTGTCTCCCATGTAAATACTCAAAAAAGATGACTCATGCTGTATACATCAGTTAGTCTCTTTCTCCAGCCACCCATTCTTGCCCAATGGCCTCGTGAACAAAGCCATGATGGCAGGGATGAAGGTTACGCATGGGCCCAGCAACACAGATGAACGTTCACTAAGGCTAATCTGTCAGCTTCACAGAACAACACTGAGCTCCCAAAATAGCACCACTCCTGGGGGTGGCAGGCGGCCGGGGGTGGAGTGGGCCGTAAGGAGGGTAAGAGAAGGAGGAGGGTAAGAGAAGGTAAGGGTAAGAGGGTAAGAGAAGGTTACCCAGTTACCCAGTGACAGGTTGATTATTTTAGACTACTTTCATCACAGAAGGGAAGGTGTTTTGTCTATTCTCATTGAAACAGATACTTGCTATAGACATAGCATAGACTTGTCTTCTCTGTCCACAATGCTTATGCCAAAATCTTCACTGGTGGACTTACAGAATACATTTTCTGAAATACCATTATGGTATTTCTTCAGCATCACGGTATTCCACACAGCACTGCTTCTAGGCAACAAACTCATTTTATAGCAAATAAAGAATGAAAACCAGGCTCATGCTTTGAGAAGTCACCAGTCTCACTATATTCCCCAATACTCTGAAGCAGCTGTCTTGATAAAACAATCTTTTGAAGATTCTGTTTGATGCCAGCTGGGTGACAACACCTTGCAGAGCTCGGGTAACATATTCCAGGATACAACATGTACTCTAAATTAGTGACTAAGATATGGTGCTTTCTCCTGTAACCAGAATTCACAGGTTCAGGAATCAAGAAATCAAGAAATAGAAATGGGAATAGCTGTTCTCACTATTACCCACTAGTGAAAAATTTTTTTTCTAGTCCTTACAACTTTGGGTTCTGTTGGTCTAGAAGTCTTAGTGCCTAGGGAGAAATGCTTCCACCAGGTGCCATAGTAATGGTCCATTAAATGGCAAGTTGAGACTGCTTCATGGCAGTGAATCAATAGGCAAAAAATGAGGTTACCATACTGTCTGGCGTGACTATCAAGGGAAAATTAGGTTGCTATTACATAATGTCTGTAAGGAGGAGTATATCTAAAATGCAGGGGATCCTCTGGGGCACCTCTTCTTACTCCCATGTCCTATGGGATAAGGCAATGGAAAATTGCAATAACCCAATACAGGCAAGACTTCTGAAGGCCCAGACTCCTCAGGAATGAAGGCTTGGGTTACTTCACCAGGCAAAGAACAAAAATCAGCTAAAGTGTTTGCCAAGAGCAAAGGAAATATGGAATCAGTAGTTGAAGGAGGTAATTATAAATACCACCTACAACCACATGACCAGTTATAGAAATAAGCCCTGTAATGCTTATAAATATTTATTCCTTATTTTGCTGTAAACATACTTGCATATATATTAACCAATTCTTTTTTTTTTTCTTTTTGATTCTCCTTCCCATTTCTCCATCATTCAACATCAAAGTGTTAACGTTAGCTAACTCTTTATGTTAATACTCAAGTTGCAGGGAATAAGGAGAGACTGAGAAGAGGAATGAGCATTACCTAAAGATGGATAAAGAGACTTTTGTATCATGTTAGGCTAAAGATTAATTCTGCTATTATCTTTATCTTAAGTATGGTTAAGAGAAGTGTGGCTACATCTCATACTTAAAATGATGGCCAAGCTGGCAAGGAGTGGGTTTTAATGACTTTCAACGTGTTAACTTAGCTAAACTGGAACTCCGTTTCCCAGAATTCCCTTCTCTCTATGGTCCTAGGCTAACATCGCCACAAGAGAAATTTGCACAAGATTACAAAGGCAGAAATGAAAACAGTAATCATTTATATGCTCTGAAGGTCAGTGCAGGGCCAGACACAGCAGCACTCAAGCTTGACATAGCTGATGTGCTGGCATGTGTCACGGAGCTCCTTCAGCTCCCGCCGGACCACTTGCTTCAGTTGCTCTGAATTCTGGTCCAGATGTGTGGGCAACTCTACAATGAAGGGCACCAGCTTATCCTACAGGTCACCCATCTTAGAAGACAGAAGGCAGTGAGAGACATAAGTTCCAGTTTGTCCTCGCAGGTTCTAATTTGTTTTACTCCCCCATGTCACATTCATCTTTCCCTCCTGACTGCTGGCCCTGAGAATTTCAGCCTCTTAATACCAGACTCTGAAGCAGCAACTATACACAGAATGCTTAACCAGCTCCCACAATTGTATAAGTATAATCCCTTAGTAAAAGCTTTATTCTGTATCACTTACAGAATTCTGCTTCCCTGACTGAACTCTGATGTGATAAATTAAATTGTAATGTTCTTACTTCTAAAAGGTAATTCAACATGAGATTGTATTTCTAATTTAAGTCACTATTATGGAAACCTGACCAAGGTGAAGTTAATTCCTCTGACTAAAAAAATACCAAGCATTACTTTAAGATGAAAATATCTTTCCTTAAAGGGAACGCAGGACAAACAGAATTAAAAGAACTTCTCAGCTCTCATCTGTAATCCTGACACTTTGGGAGGCCAAGGCAGGCTGACTGCTTGAGCCCCAGGAGTTTGATATCAGCTTGGGGAACATGGCAAAACTCTGTCTCTACAAAAAATACAAAAATGAGCCGGGTGTGGTGGCGCATGCCTGTAGTCCCAGCAACTTGAGGGACTGAGGCGGGAGGAGCACTTGAACATGGGCGGTCTAGGCTGCAGCGAGCCATGTTCCCGCCACTACATTCCAACTTGGGCAACAGAGCAAGACCTTGTCTCAAGAAAAAAAAAAAAAGAGCTTCTCCTAACTCTGCTTCTAGCTCATCAAGCTATTATCTATCATTTCTAAGGGGCAAAAAAAATATAAGCATTATGATTCAGAAAAGACAACAGAAGAAATACTATATTCCAGCATACACAATGACATTATGAAAATTAACTTCAAGCTGTACCCTGACTTAAGACTTGCCTTTATATTTGGGTTCAGTAAAATCAATGCAGTCTCAAGAGAGAGATTCCATTAGCATGTTTAAAGCAGTAATCATTTCAAGTATATTTGTAGTCAGTCTCAAGAATGAATGTATTAAAATGAAGAAACTGGTAAGCATGGGAAAAAGGCAAGCCCAAAGAACACAAATTTAGTTGTATCACGACTGTGAGGTAAGAGAAATACATCCTGATCAGCAACTGTGAATTTTCTCATCATTTTGGTTTGATTCCTTGCTTCTTTGATACCATTACTGAACACCTATTATTACAAAAGTATATTATATAAACCTACTAATGAAAACCCAATAACCATCCAACCACGTGTGTACTGTCTTTGTTTTACAGATAAGGAGACACGCCCAATGTAATACACCTTGTAAAAGGCTGAGCTAGAGATAAACCCCAGGAATGTCCTGTCTACAAAGTTTGCGCTCTTAAACATCATATAACACCACAGATATGTCCATTCCCACCGAGGACGTCTATGTCACTACACAACTCTCCTCTTCTGTACTCTGCTCTAATTCCCTGCTCACCAAGCCACCTGCAGATAATTCAGCTTCACAGTGGCCCTCTTACACTTAATTTACATTCTAGTAAAACAGAAAGACTTCATGTTGTAAATGTATACTTTTTCTTGATATAAAAAGGAATAAATTCATGATGTAAAATACAGAAGTTTAAAAAACGAAAACCATGTAATTCAGGAACCCTGAGATGTACTTAAAACTGGCAAATTTACTTCTCCCAAGCTTTAATTAAATGAATAATAACAGCAGCATCAGCAGCTGGCACTTCTACTAGGTGTCAGGTACTGTTCTAAGGGCACCATATGTGTTCAATTAGTTAAACAAAACAACAACTGAATAAGGTAGACACTTTTGTTCCATTTTACATGGAAAGAAACTGAGGTATAAGGAAGTTAACTGGCTTCCCAAGGTCACATCTAATAAATGCTAGAGCTAGCATTTGAACCCAAGGACTTGAGCTTCAGAGCTTGTGCTCTTAATCAAGAAATTACACTGCCTCTGCATCTGAATTGTGGTATACAAAGGGCAATTACCCCTACTGCCCACACAAACACAGCCTGAGGGCTGAGACAGAGGAGGTGGACAGGGAGTGGCTGAGCCTGTATTTTAATTTTAGAGGCACTTCTCCCTAAGATACTCCCCTACACCCCAAGAAGCTACTTTGGGAGGGCTTTCGCTACTGCTTGCCAGGATTTATTACAAGCTGGTAATAAAATAAAACACTTACCTAAATTATCTAAAAATATCGTGTGAAATTCTTTTCCAAACTTCCTAGTTCTTTCATTCTCACAAGAACAAAACGTTACAGCAAACTCATGCCAGAAATTACAATAGGTGTTTCTTCTTTATTATTTATTATTTTTTATTATAATTATTATATTACTATTAATTATTATTATTTTATTTTTTTCTGAGATTGGAGTCTCACTGTCACCCAGGCTGGAGTGCAGTGGTATGATCTCAGCTCACTGCAGCCTCCAGCTCACTGCAGCCTCCACCTCCCAGGTTCAAGCAATTCTCCTGCCTCAGTCTCCCAAGTAGCTGGGATAGCAAGTGCCCACCACCACACCCGACTAATTTTTGTATTTTTAGTACAGATAGAATTTCACCATGTTGGCCAGACTGGTCTCAAACTCCCGACCTCAAGTGATCCGCTAGTCTCAGCCTCCCAAAGTGCTGGGATTACAGGTGTGAGCCACCGCGCCCAACCAGATGTTTGTTCTCTAAATCATTACATTTGATTTACTTTAATACTCTAGTAGTCAGAGCTTTATTCTACGACCTTCAGTTCAGTTATATTTAGTAAATCTAACAAAAACTAGTAATTATTTCCTAATATAAGCTAATAATCATATCAACTTAAATTAACTTTTTGAAGTACACTGAAATTTTAACTGATAACTTTAACTTATGATCATGAATACAAAGAGAAGAACCTCTCCCCAATATACTTCAGATGTTCACCAAAAAATGACCAGAATTTAAAAAGCAAATATTGTATCTACATAGCATCACCTCATATTCTTAAAGTACTCCAATAGTTCCAGGGAATGAATGCATCTTAACTATATACATTTACTAAGCATCCGATGAGTTGCCACTATGTGCACAGCACTATGCTAAAGTATTGTAGGAAGAGGGATGTATTTTATTGACATACTCTTGCTGTTTTTAACCCAGCAAGGCAAGCAATTCTGCAAAGTGCAGGTATCATTGTTTGCTTGATACAGGAGTCAGTAATAGCGTTCCTGGTCTCAAGGAGTTTACAGCATTATGTGTGGGACAGGCTTAAGAAAATCACAGTATAGAGGTTGGGCGCAGTGGTTCACACCTGTAATCCCAGCACTTTGGGAGGCCAAGGCAGGCAGATCACGAGGTCAGGAGATCCAGACCATTCCGGCTAACACGGTTAAACATCGTCTCTACTAAAAATACAAAAAAAATTAGCCGGGTGTGGTGGTGGGTTCCTGTAGTCCCAGCTACTCAGGAGGCTGAGGCAGGAGAATGGTGTGAACCCGGGAGGCGGAGCTTGCAGTGAGCACCACTGCACTCCAGCCTGGGTGACAGAGCGAGACTGTCTCAAAAAAAAAAAAAGAAAAAGAAAATCACAGTACAGTTTGACACTACTGTTACAAAGTACATACAAAGTCAAATTAGCAACTGATAAATACTCAATTCTGGCAGAAAGGGGAGTAGACTCCTCATTGACATACCCTTACCTCTCCTTGTTTTTCTCCCCTCCTTGAGAGGAAGGTAGAAGAGAAAGGTGGAAGTGATCAACCAACCTGGTTCCAACCTTTTCTATTCAAGACTTTCTTCCATAGGATGTTCTTTGGGCAATGGTAGTTAACAATTCACTAGTAAGCCAATTCCACTGGTTTTAACAGTGGCTACTAGTACATACTTTATTTCCTTCTAGTTCTTGGTATTTAGGCAATACAGAATGAATCTACAGTGGCCAGAAGGATCAATGGCATGATATAGTAGTGCTATTCAGTTAATAAATAACTTCTGTAGAAAAAAGTACCCAAGACAGTTTATAGGTAAGTAGGTACCAAAATGAGATGTACCAGTAAGAGCCATAAGAAAAAAAGGTTAGTGATTTGATCCAAGATAAACTAGCTTATCCATAGCTTTTTGCTTTCTATTCCTACAGTTGCTTTCCTTTTTTTTTTTTTTTTTTTTTTGGAGACAGAGTCTCACTCTGTTGCCCAGGCTAGAGTGCAGTGGTGCGATCTCGGCTCACTGCAACCTTTGCCTTGTGGGTACAAGCGATTCTCCTGCCTCAGCCTCCTGAGTGGCTGGGACTACAGGTGTACACCACCGTGCCCAGTTAATTTTTTGTATTTTAGTAGAGACAAGGTTTCACCATTGTTGCCCAGGCTGGTCTCGAACTCCTGAACTCAGGCAATCCACCTGCCTCAGCCTCCCAAAGTGCCAGGATAACAGGAATGAGCCACCATGCCTGGCCAATTAGTTGCTTTTCATTACTAAAAGCAGGTTGGAGACTATCTTTACAAAGCAATAATATCCCTCCTTAAGTAACTGAAGAAGCAGTAATAGAAAGATAAATCTAACCCAGAACAGAGCAGTAGCTAAATAATCTTTCCCTTTAGTTCAACTATATTCATTACTGATTAAAATCAGAAAGACCAATCACCATTAAAGGACAATGATATACCAATCCTAGGATTTGCTAAATTCTTCTCCTAGCCCCTTTTATCATCCTATTCTTCTGCCCTAAATCTAGAGAAACTCTACTTTCTAGTCTACTAAGTGATTGTTTTATGGTTACCATGGACATCTGTAACCATACTCCCAATACATACCACCATAGTGAAAAATGTGTGGGATTTCATTATAAAATATGAATCTTTTCTTAACTGGTGTTAAATAAAAAATTATTCTGATGTTTGTTAAAATTGTAAGGAAAACTTTACTCAAGACTATTGTAATAAGGGTACTACCATAGGGAAGAGAGACAGGCTCAACTCTGAATATTGCAAAGATGGCTAGTGATTTACAGGCAAGGAGCAGAGTGAGAGGGTCAATACATGGAAAAGTACTAAAGGAGACATCAAGGGTAAGGGGGTTCTTGCAAATGACAAGCCAAGGACTCAGACATCAAAGGTGGGGGGTGAAGAACTCAATCAGCTATCAGGGGTGGTCAGATATCAAGGGTGATCTCTCATCAAACTGACTCAGGAAGATTCTTTGCTAATTTGGGGTTGTGCAGGCCCAGTAAGGGCAGGAAGGAAATAGAGGGCCAAGGTCAAGGCCTAGTTGAGAACAGGGCTCTGAGCAGCCTAACTTAAGTTTGTCAAGAGTCTTTGTCACCAGCACTGGCATCTCCCCTTTACCAAACCTTTCTCTAATATGCCAAATAAAGTGTACATAAATACTGTATTAAAAGCGCTTTCAGGCTGGGTATGGTGGCTCATGCCTGCAATTTCAGCAATTTGGGAGGCAGAGGTAGGGTGGCTCGCTTGAACCCAAGAGTTCAAAACCAGCCTGGGCAACATGTTGAAACTCCCATCTCTATGAAAAAATACAAAAATTAGCCAGGCATGGTGGCGAGCACCTATAGTCCCAGCCACTAAGGATACTAAGGAGGCTGAGGCAGATGGATTGATTGAACCCGAAGGCCAAGACTGCAGCAGTGAGCTGTGATCATGCTACTGCACTCTAGCCTGAACAAGACCCTATCTCAAAAAAAAAAAAAAAAAAATTGACCATTAGAAAACAGCCCACTGAATTTAAAAACTAGAGTGTTTCTAAAGCATGCAGGCACACAGAAAATATTTAATACAAATCTCATCAAGTTGACCCTCCACCTAAATCTTCCAAGAGCTTCTGCGGCCTCCAGGCCTAGCTCTTGCTACGGCATGTAAAGCCCCGCCTACTCTCAAGCCAGGCCCTCTCACTAAATGCTGCCCACCTCAGGGCGATGCTCTCCTCTTTTCCACTTCACACTCAGGGACTTTGTGCAAATGCACCTTCCACCCAGAATGCCCTCTTCTTCCCACCAACTCAACTTTCCACAGAGCCACTTGGTGAAGTGGCTTTCATGAGCACGTGGCCCGCCTCTCCTTCCTTCTTTACTCTGTGTTCTAATCAGCTGGATGACAAGGAACTGCAACTTTCTACTGTACTTATTTGTCTCTATGTCTGTCTCCCACTTCAGGCTCTGAGTCACTCCAGAGCAGGGAACAGGTTTCATTTGTCTTTGTACCCTTATCATCTTCAATTGTGATGAAGCAAATAGAAAAGGAAATAAAAGCAAACCCTCTTTTTAAATTGTGAAAGCAGCACTGCTGATCCCAAAAGGAAAGGTAGTCTTGTGAAACCTGTTACCATATACTTTACAGTAGTTCACTAAAATTTGGTACTGTGGCTCAGTTTCTAATTTGTTTACTACCTGGGCTAACCTGATATAGTGGTCAAAACAGTATTAAATAACACTTTCTTAGGAGAAAGATTCAGCCTATAACTAAAGGCACTGTCTTAGTCTCTTTTCTGTTGCTATAACAGAATACGGCAGACTGAGCAACTTATAATGAACAGAAATTTATTTAGCTCACGATTCTGTAGGCTGGGAAGTCAAATATCAAGGGGCTGGCATCTGGTGACGGTCTTCAGCCTGCGTCATCCCATGGTGGAAAGGCAGAATGGCAGAAAGGTAAGCAAGTGTGCAAAAGAGAAAAGCACCATGGGCAGGGCTTGCAACCCACTATCCAGATAACTAACCTGTTACTAAAAAAATGTTAAGCCATTCATGAGGGCTCTGACCTTATGACCCAATCATCTCTTATAAGGCCCCATCTCCCACCACTGTTGCATTGGGTATTAAGTTTCTAACACACAAACTTTTGGGAGGCACATTCACACCACAGCAGACACCATATGGTAAACTCCTTTTTCTGTTGCCATTTCCCTTCCCACTTTATTGTTAACCACATAAACTTGAGGGAAGGGAAGGGAAGAACATGAAATTCCTCTTTTGCCCCTTTCTTATATCTTACACCTATAACAACCACATGCATGTACCTTATTATTTACAGAAAATTCCCTGATATTTTCTACTGTTGTCATCACCTACAAAAGGATTGACTTATCATTTCTTCCATCCTTTTCTAAAATATAGCCATCAACTATGACTGTCTTTTCATTTTCATCATGAGGTTAATTGCAATGTAATCATCATCATCATATAAATCAATGTTTTCTAAAACCTAGCCAGTGGATATCTGTGTAAGAATTCCTTAAGGGTTTGGAGAAAGAGAAATTCCTAGACCACACCTAGAAAAACTGAGCAAGAACATAGAATGGGAGGGAGCAGGAGTTAGGAAATGTAAATTTGAAACAATCTCCTCAGGTGGTTCATAAACCCAATGTATTTGAGAATAAATAAATAAAATAGACCTTGGTTTATTAAATTGTTGAGCACCAAAAAATATGCCAAACACTATGCTAGGTAATAAAGGATATGAGAAATAATGTTGAAAGTGGTCCACAGCCTCAAAATATTTTCAATTTAGCTAGAAAGTAAAAGTTTATACGCAGAAGAATTAGAGAACAATGCTAAACTCTGTGGCATAGAATGGCCTCTAAACTATAGTCCAAGGTATTTTTAGCTTCGAAATGTGTAAGTATGGACTCCCATAGGAATACTAATAAATTACATATGAATTACTTTATAAATAGATTATGCATATGAAAAAGTATAGTATAAAAAATTTTGGAGATATATTGAATTCTGATGGTACAAATCTTTCAGTGATTAGTAAAATATTATTAATGTTATACAATACAAATGAATGTTTCTTGAGTTTGCAAATGTTGGCTTAACAATTTGTGATAAAGAACTGAAGGACTGATTATAAGTCCAGTTTATGTTGCTACTTGATTTCAATGACTGTCATGGCTAAAGAGAGCATTTCACACAAATGGAAGTAGTGGACAACTGCTTGCATTTATTTAATTATGATGCTCATATTTCAATCTATTCACCAATTATGCGAAAGTTCTGTTAGATTTCCACTTTGCCCGAGCCATTCTTGAAAATTAATCATTCTAGCAATTGTAACAAATGATTTCAAAAATCTAGTAAATTTTCAAATGAAAGATTTATAAACAGAAAATTATGCACATTTTAAAGTATACTGATATGAGAATTTCAGAAATGACACATGGTTTAGGAACATAAGTATGGAAATTTACGTAAGTATGGAACATAAGTATGGAAATCCCATAAGTATGTAAATTTCTAAAGACCCATTTACAAAAAGTTTATCCCAGAATTTCTACAGTGCAGTAAGCATGATATTATAAGGGGTACTCCAAAATAGTACATATTTTTTACATGAATTACTGACCTATAAGAGAGTACGAGAGACCTCCAAGGGCAAAACAAAAACAAGTAAACAAACATTAAAAAAAATCAACAAACAACAGCCAAAAGTTACCACAAAAGCCTGAGTTACCCTGGAGTCAAATACTAAGCCTTGGACTCACTACAGGGCTAGAGAGCTGAATCTACAACTCCCAGGAATCCCTACAGGAGACTAAAGTGCCCAAGGTCAGTAGGGGTTCCCAGCAGAAGCAAACCCAATCCCTCTCTGAAGGAAGCATCCTCAATTTAGGCCCCCAAGTTTCACACAAATAACAATCAGGCAAAGAGGAGCTCAGCATCAAATACCAGCACATTCAATAAGAAACAACCATAGTGAATGACACCATCAAATACCAGCACATTCAATAAGAAACAACATAGTGAATGAGAATTAGCAGATAATCTAACTTCCTAGGGACTTCAGATAACGGAACTACCAGAAACAGGGTGCAAATTACTATATATTAAACGTTCAAGGAAATGAAGATGAAACCATAAAATAAGCAAGGTCCAAGAATCTACTTAAAAAGGCAGACAAGCTTAAGAGAAATTAAAAATATGATAAATGAAATTGAAAATTCAACAGACGGGGGAAAAGAAGAGTGGAGCATGGATCCAATGCTCTGATTTTTAGGGGACTGCCAGAGGGACAGGTTTTAGATGCTGATAGAATCCAGCTTACACTAGACGTCACTACAAAAAAATCAATGAAACACGTAGGAATACAGCAAGAGAGGATAAGAGGGACAAAAACCTACAAGACAGAAAACAGTTAACAAAATGGCAATAGTAAGTCCTTCCCTATCACTAATTGCACCAAATGTAGATGGAGTAAAGACCATAATCAAAAGACAGAGTTGTTGAATGGATTAAAAATATAAGATCCAACTACATGTTGTGTACAAGAGATTCACTTTAGATTTAAGGACACCCACAGGCTAAAAATTAAAGGGTGAAATAACCAAAAGAGGGCAGAGGTAGCCAAACTTAACATCAGATAAAACAGATCTTTTTTTTTTTTTTTTTGAGAGGGAGTCTCGCTCTGTCGCCCAGGCTGGAGTACAGTGGCCGGATCTCAGCTCACTGTAAGCTCCACCTCCTGGGTTTACGCCATTCTCCTGCCTCAGCCTCCGGAGTAGCTGGGACTACAGGCGCCCGCCACCATGCCCGGGTAGTTGTTTTTGTATATTTTAGTAGAGACGGAGTTTCACCGTGTTAGCCAGGATGGTCTCGATCTCCTGACCTCGTGATCCGCCCGTCTCGGCCTCCCAAAGTGCTAGGATTACAGGCTTGAGCCACCACGCCTGGCCTAAAACAGATCTCATGTCAAAAACTATCACAAGAGACAAAGAAGAATATTAAGTAATGATAAAAGATCAATTCATGCCGGGCGCGGTGGCTCAAGCGTGTAATCCCAGCACTTTGGGAGGCCGAGACGGGCGGATCACGAGGTCAGGAGATCGAGACCATCCTGGCTAATACGGTGAAACCCTGTCTCTACTTAAAATACAAAAAACTAGCCGGGCGACGAGGCGGGCGCCTGTAGTCCCAGCTACTCCGGAGGCTGAGGCAGGAGAATGGCGTAAACCCGGGAGTCGGAGCTTGCGGGGGGCTGAGATCCGCCACTGCACTCCAGCCTGGGTGGCAGAGCAAGCCTCCGTCTCAAAAAAAAAAAAAAAAAAAAAAAAAAAAAAAAAAAAAAAAAAGATCAATTCATGAGGAAGCTATAACAATTATAAATATATATGTATCCAACATCACAGCAGAAACAAACATGACAGAACTGAAGGCAGGAATAGACAGCAACACACAGTAAAAGATTTCAATACCCTACATTCAATAATGATAGAATATCTAGATAGAAGATCAATAAGGGAACAGAGGACCTGAAGAACAACACTGTAGAACAAATTGACCTAATGGACATATAGACATACACAGCATTCCACCCAACAGCAGCACAAAATAAATTCTTCTCAAGCACACACAGAACATTCTCCAGGACCGGTAACAAAAATACAACAGCAAAACTTATGGGATGCAGCAAAAGCAGCACTAAGAGGGAAGTTTATCGTCACTTCATTAAAAAACGCCTACATTAAAGAATAAGAGTCTGGGTGTGGTGGCTCTTGCCTGTAATTCCAGCACTTTGGGAGGCCAAGGTGGGCAGATCACTTGAGGCTGGAGTTTTAAACCAGCCTGGCCAACATGGTGAAACCCCGTCTCTTCTAAAAATACAAAAACTAGCCAGGTATGGTGGCGGCACCTGTAATCCCAGATACTCAGGAGGCTGAGGCAGGAAAATCACTTGAACCCAGGAAGCAGAGGCTGCAGTGAGCCGAGATCACGCCATAGCTCTCCAGCCTGGATGACAGAGCAAGACTCCATCTCAAACAAAAAAAAAGAGAAAGACCTCAAATAAATAATCTAACTCAACACCTCAAGGACTAGAGAAAGAAGAGCAAACTAACTCAAAATTTAGCAGAAGAAAGGAAATGAAAAAGATTAGAGTAGAAATAAATTAGTGAACACAAAAACAGAAAAAAGAATCAATGAAAGACTTGGTTTTTTGAAAAGATCAACAAATTGAGAAACCTGACTTAAGAAAAAAAAAGACAGGACTCAAAATTGGAAATGAAAGAGAAAGTATTACAACTGATGAAACAGAAATAAAAAGGATATAAGATACCACCATGAATAATCATATTCCAACAAATCAGATAACATCAAAGAAAGGTATAAATTTTTAGAAACATACAACTTACCGTGATGGTTAATTTTATATGTCAACTTGACTGGGCTAAGGAATGCTCAGACAGCTGGCAAAATATTATTTTGGGGTATATCCAAGAGAGTTTTTCCAGAAGAGGTTAGCATTTTGATCAGCAACTGAACAAAGCATATACTTTCATCAATGTAGGCAAGTATCATTCAATCCATTGAGAGAGCCCGATTGGAATATAAAGAAAAAAAAAAACCTCACGCCTGTAATCCCAGCACTGTGGGAGGCTGAGGCGGGCGGATCATGAGGTCAGGAGATCAAGACCATCCTGGTTAACACGGTGAAACCCCGTCTCTACTAAAAATATTAAAAAAATTAGCCGGGGGCGGTGGTGGGCGCCTGTAGTACCAGCTACTCGGGAGGCTGAGGCAGGAGAATGGCGCGAACCCGGGAGGCAGGGCTTGCAGTGAGCAGAGATAGCGCCACTGCACTCCAGCCTGGACAACAGAGCGAGACTCCGACTCCGTCTCAAAAAAAA
>NW_016804690.1:4100356-4125537 GCF_001698545.2 Rhinopithecus bieti
AAAAAAAAAAAAAAAAAAAAAAAACAGAAAAGTTTTCTCTCTTCTTCAGCTGGGATATTCATGTTATCCTGCTTGCAGGTATCAGAGCTACTGGCTCTTGGGCCTTCAGACACAGACTGAATTATATCACTGGTTTTCCTGGTTCTCCCACTTTCAGATGAAACACTGTGAGATTTTATGGCCTCCATAATCACAGGAACCAGTTCCCATAATAAATCTTCTCATATATCTATGTATAGCCTACTGGATTTTTTTCTCTGGAGAACCCTGATAAACCTACAAAAACTAAGTTATGAAAAAACAGAAATCTAAATAAAGCTATAACTATTAAGGAGATTGAATTAGGAATCAAAAACCTTCCAACAACGATAAGCCCAAGACCAGATGGCTTCACTAGTGAATTCTACTAAACATTTAAAGAAGAATTAAAACCAACCCTTTCAAACTCTTCCCCAAAAAGAAGAGAATACTTCCTAACTCATTTTATAAAGCCAGCATTACCATGATACAAAAACCAGAAAAAGTCACTACAGGAAAAGAAAACTACAAGTCAATATCCCTAATGCATATCAATATAAAAGTTCTCAGGAAAAAAAAAAAAAAAAACCTAGCAATTCAAATTCAAGGACACATTAGAAGGATCACATACCATGCCCAAGAGGGAATTATCCCTAGGATACAAGGATGGCTCAACACAGAAAAATCAATGTGATATATACCACATTAATAGAAGGAAAATTAAAACTGCCTCATCATCTCCATAGATGCAGAAAAAGCATTGACACAATTCAATACCTTTTCATGATTAAAAACGCCACTCAACAAAATAAAATAGAAAAAAATTACATCAACATAAAAAAGACCATATATAAAAAGCCCACAACTAATATAACACTCAGCGGTAGAAAACAAAGGTTTCCCTTTAAGATCAAGAACAAGACAAGGATGCCCATTCTTGCCACTTCTATTTAACATAGTATTAGAAGTCCTAGGCAGAGCAGTTAGACAAGAAAAAAATAAATAAATAAAAGGTATCCAAATCAGAAAGAAGTAAAATTATCACTGTTTGTAGATGAGATTATGTTATATGTAGAAAACCCTAAGGATTCCAAATACCAAAAAAAGAACTGCTAGAAAGAATAAACAAATTCAACAGTTTCAGGCTACAAAATCAATGTACAAAAGTCAGTGACATTTCTATGCACTAACAAAGAACTATCCTAATGGCATTTTTTACAGAAACAAAAAAAATTATAAAATTCGTATGGAACCACAAAGGACCCGGAATGGCCTAAACAATCTTCAGAAAGAACAAAGCCTCACACTTACTGGCTTCAAAACATATTGCAAAGCTATGGTAATCAAAATAGTATAGTACTAGCTTAAAGACAGAGATATACACGAAGAACAGAATAGAGAGCTCAGAAAGGAACCCATGCATACACAGTCAAATGATTTTCAACACGGATCCCAAAAATTCACAATGGGTAAAGCACAGTGTTTTCAACAAACGGTGCTGGGAAAATGGATATATATATATATATGCAAAAGAATGACACTGGACCCTCATTTTATATCATACACAAAAACTATCTCAAAAGGGATTAAAGAATTAAATTTAAGACCTGAATTATAAAACTCCTGGAAGAAAACATAGAAGAGCTTCATGATATTGGTCTTGACAAACATTTCTTGTATATGACATCAAAAGCACAGCCAACAAAAGCAAAAATAGACAATCAGGACTAAATCAAACTAAAAGCTTCTGCACATCAAAGAAAACAACAGAGTGAAAAAGCACACTACAGTATGAGCAAAACTATACATAAACTTGATTAAAAAAACTTGATTTTTAAATGTGCAAAGGAGTTGAATAGACATTTCTCTAAAGAAGACACACAAATGGCCAAGAGGTATATAAAAAGATGATGAGCATCACAAATCATCCGGGCAATGCAAATCAAAACCACAGTAAGATATTTACTTTACAACTGTTAGGACAGTTATAATTTTAAAACCATAAAACAAAAATAAAATAAAAATAGGAAATAAACATTGGTGAGGATGTACAGAAATTGCAACCCTTGTGCACTGTTGGTGGAAATGTAAAATACTGCAGCTGCTATGAAAAACGATATGAAGTCTCCTCAGAATATTAAAAATAGACTTACCATTTGACCCAGTAGAACTACCATATGACCTAACAATAGAACTAACATACAATCCATTTCTGGGTATTTATCCAAAAAACTAAAATCAAGATCTCAAAGAGATCTTTGCACTCCCATATTTATTGATGTATTATTTATGAGAGCCAATAAGTAGAAGCAACCCAAATGTCCATCAGCAGATAAATGGATAAACAAAACAAGGTACATAATACAATGGAATATTATTCAGCTATAAAAAAGAAGGAAATCCTGTCATATGCTACAACATGGATTAACCTTAAGGGCATTGTGCTAAAATGAAATAAGCCAGTTACAGAGGATAAATCCTGCTACATGATCCCATTTTTGTGAGGTATCTAAAGTAGTCAAACTCATCAAAGCAGAAAGTAAGAATGGTGGTTGCCAGGGTCTGGACAGAAAGGGAAATAGGGAGTTGCTGTTCAATATGTACACAGTTTCAGTCACACAAGATGAAAAATTTCTAGAGATGTGCTGTACAATATTGTGCCTATGGATGAAATTGGAGGTCATTATGTTAAGTGAAATAAGCTAAGTACAGAGAGACAAATATGTTCTCACTCATATGTGGGAGCTAAAAAAGCGATCTCATGAAGATAGAGTAGATTGGTGGTTAACAAAGGCTAGAAAGGGTTAGTAGGAAGGGAAGTATGAAAAGAGATTGCTTAATGAGTATAAACATACACTTAGAAGGAAAAACACCTAGTGTTCAATAGATCACTCAGGTGAGTATAGTTAACATTAATCGATGTGCATTTCAAAATAGCTAGAATAATTTTAATGTTCCTAGTATAATAAAAAGATCAATATGTAAAGTGATAGATATCCCAGTTGCCTTAATTTGATTATATGAATGTATCAAATTAACACATATACCCCCAAAATATGCACTAATAGATCTAATACATATCATAAAATTAAATAAAAAATAAGACGTGAAAAAAATAAAAAAATAAAATTGCCACCTTACCACCACTAAAATCTACTCCCTCCCCACCAAAAATACTGTACTGTACACTTAACAATTTGTTACAAGAGTGGGGTGTATCTGATGGATGCTTTTTACCACAATGAAAAAAAATTCAACAGATAGGTTAACAGGGTTATATACAGCTGAAGAAAGATCGAAACATATATGGTAACTATAGCATAGGTTATACTACAGATTGGAGTACAAAGAAACAAGGAAAGAGGAGGAAAAACATGAATGACAGGTTAAACATGAAGGATAGAATGATAAATTTTAGCACATCTAACCAGAGTGCCAGAAATACTATATAGAACAGAGGTAAGGTAACGTTCAAAGACATAATGGTTGGTACATTTCCCTAACTGATGAGACATATGAATCCACATAAGATAGAGACAGACAGAAAGGATCACACACCAAATAGCAGACGACTCCTGAACAGAAATAATGTAAATCAATAGACAACGGAATACTACCTTCTGAGTGGTGAAAGGAATCAAACTATCAACCTAGAGTTACAGACTAAGCAAAGCTATCTTTTAAGAATTAGGGCAAAATATGTCTTCAGATCTAAAAAAGTTCATGACTAACAATCCTTCACCAAAAGAACTTCCAAAGATATTCATCAGGAAAAGAGAAAATGACCCCCAAAGGAAAGAATGAGATGGAAGAAGAAAAATAATAACAACAACAATAACAACTTTAAAATCATGTGTCTAATTCTATACGACCTGGATTTTATTAAAAAAAAAAAAAAAAAAAGAAGACGTAATAATAGCATGTAGGTCAAAAGTGAAGTGATAGACATTAAATACATTTCTTCTTCCAATGTATTGCCCGGCACACCCACTGTAGAGACCAGTGATGTGGACTATATACATCCACCACTGTTCAGCTACAACAGTATTAGCTGCAATCATTTCAGAAGTCTTGTTAAAACAGTGAGACAAGCCATAAAGGATTTGTAAATTTGATATGAAGGGACAAGTGCAAGGCACTCCACACAGGAAACAGTAAAGGTTCAGAAGTAGGGATAAGGATGGCATATCCTGTTCTTCCTCTAATAAAGGATCTTATTCCACTTCATATGCTCTTCTAAAATCTTCTCTCTTTTTTTTTTTAACAGGGTTCTCACTCTGTCACCTGGGCTGGAGTGCAGCGGTGTGATCTTGGCTCACTGCAGCCCTGATCTCCTGGGCTCAAGCAACCTTCCCACCTCAGCCTCTGTAGTAGCTGTGACTGACTACAGACATATACCACCATGCCCAGCTCATATTTGTATTTTTAGTGGAGACAGGGTTTCTCCATGTTGCCCATGCTGGTCTTGAATTCCTAGATTCAAGCAATCCTCCCACCTCGGCCCCACAAAGTGCTGGGATTAGAGGCGTGAGTCACTCTTCTAAAATCTTTAAGACACAAACAAAACAACATAAAACAAAAAAACACGTTCTAGAAGTAATAGCATGAGTACAGTAATAGTGGAAGCTGTCGGATTTTCATTATTAACCTTGAAGGATAGAATTATTAACGTTGGGTAGGTCACTAAATTTTCTCTCTGAAGGCTTCATTCAGCCTCTCAGGTTGTAATACGTAATGTCTACCCTCACCAATGTCACCAATATACTTTGGCGATAAATGAAAAAATTCAAAAGGGGTGTTACAGCACTGATTTCTTATATACCAATACTAGTCACTGTGCTGGGCACTGGCAACACAGACTAAGGGAGACAAAGTCAGGCAACTAGATGCTATGTGATAAGTACTGTGACATGTGAAGGATGCACAGGATACTGAGAAAATCCAAGGGTAGTGGCAAAGGTATGCTTTTCCTCTTGCTTCTTCATGCCATTAACAATGATTCTCACAGGACAAACTACTGATGGCAACCTTAGTTACAATAGGTAATCATTATAACCACCGCCATGAATTTCAGTATGTTACAAGACTCAACATCAAGAGTCTTATTTTGTTAAAGACTTTTTTTTTTTTTTTTTTTGAGACGGAGTCTCGCTGTGTCGCCCAGGCTGGAGTGCAGTGGCGCGATCTCGGCTCACTGCAAGCTCCGCCTCCCGGGTTCCCGCCATTCTCCCGCCTCAGCCTCTGAGTAGCTGGGACTACAGGTGCCCGCCACCGCGCCCGGCTAGTTTTTTGTATTTTTAGTAGAGACGGGGTTTCAAAGACTTTTTAATCGAACCGAATTCAATTTTAAAACCTCCCAAGAAGTAGTCAAAAGAGTTTTCTTCATACTGATCAAAATTTCATCAAGATAGCTAGGCTGAGCATTTTGACCCATTAATAATTAGCATAATCAGAGTTTTCCCAAATACTAAAATTTTTTTATTGTTTCATTCAAAACACGTAAGAGTAATGATAATATATTATCTACATCCATGGTGGAATTATTCAAATAAAATCTAACAAGAAAAAACGAAAAATATTTTTTACTTTTTCTGGACTTACTGTTTATAATCTAAAATCAAACACATTTTGCATTGATTATATTATCTGCAACATGTATTTTTTTACTTTACTACAAAGTGTTTATTGCCTTAAAAGTTAATCATTGGTTGTCCTGTTGTATTTAGCCCATTTAGGCCTGTTAACAAGGCACACACAGATCTTTCATCAAAGAAAATACTCCTGAAAAAGTACACAGACTGTCCTTAGAGAAAAGCAATGCTTTCTCATTCTACTATATATAGTAGTAGTATATAAGAGATCAGTGCTATAATAGTCCTCTTTTGGGATTTTTAATTTATCCTGAATATATATTAGTGACACTGAGAAGGGTAGATATTATATATATTCCCAAGGAGACAAAATCCAAATACGTTATATGGATGACCAAAGAAATGTTTATATTAACTGCAAATGACAACGAAATATCAAGATGGTGTTTTAAATTACTGTATTTGTTGATTTTAATTTCTAAGGATAATAAAATGTTTTTGGTTAGCATCCTTGATACACCAAAGGACTTAGAACCCTTTAATAGTCATATGAATATAAAAGTTTAAAAATATGTCATGTAATTGAAAATAACTACAAACAAACATACATTTTGACTGCCATACTGGCATTAATATATTAGCTAACAAGCAGGTTTGTTACTTTATTTCATGGATGAGAAGTAAAAACGGATGATGCCATTTACTACCAACTACAGAATAAAGAGAGTCACCAATGGTGATTTAGTAGCAATCAGTGGTGGCCTCTTTGATAAACACCTATAACACCTATAAACCAATTTAGCCCTATTTACACAATGTCTTCTACTATACATTATTTGTTGGGGATTATTATTTCTGTAAGCTCCTTGCGGGGGTGGGGGTGGGAGATCTTAAACACTACTTCTCTATCCCCTTCCCAACCCTTTACCTAACAAACGAATGTGCTGAGTGCATACTTATTGACAGTTGTCATATAACAGATATTTTCCATAGCAATTAGGAGAAAATAAGGATGTGGGTAGAGTAAGCTAAATGGAGATATCATTATGTACAACACAATAAGGCACAAGACCATAAAAGTGACTTTGAAATAACATGTTTAGAAACAGCAAATCAGTTTACACAACATAATCATTTTCAGAAGGTACTCATAACAAAATTTATCATACTATTATTGCTTAGCTTTAAAATCCTTTTTTGTGTGTTCTTACATGAGAAGCTGCATTTTGTACTATTCCTTAACGCATATTTCTATAATTATATCTCATGTCTTTATGAAGTGCCTTATTCATACAAGTATGAGAAGAGCTATAAAATCTAAAAGAAAATAAAACAATGTATTTTCCATTCTTCCTGGGTTAACACATACAGTAATTTGCTAATAAAACAAAGGTTATCATCTGTCTTACTTTTCATTCACACTCTTGAATGACAGGCATTTTTTTAGAGTTCCTGTTAGAAAAATTCCGTGCCAACTCGGCTTTAAAATCAACTTAAACCAAAATATCCATCTTTTTCTCTGACCTTGTTCAATCTCTCAATCAAAACTGTGTATCAATTATATTTTCTAAAATAGTTATGATGCAGATGAACTAATCTGATTTGTACTAAAATGATTCTAATCTATGATAGCAGCAGCCTTACACTATCTTTCCCATTTTAAATGCACGGCGCTAGAGAAGACAAAAGCATACTCTGAAACATCTTCACAGGTCCTCTAACAATGGTCTCTTACTGGAATTTCTTCTTTGTATAATTATATTAAATTTCTGTGCTCCCCTCCTAAGATGAAATCATCTGTTTATACCCCCTCCAACAACTCAGAAGTGAGCTTGTATCCTTTCTCTCATGCCTTTTGTCTAAAAACACCAAAGCGCTTCGTTATTTTATTTTACCAACCCGATGAAGTCAGTGGTACATCAAAAGCTGGACGGCTGATGAGAACTAGACAGAGGTCTGGACAGTTGACCAAAACTTAGTACCCCTCTAGGTCCTTAAAAATCAGTCGGAAAATCAGCCAAGCCCTATTTACAGGTCTTGAGTATTTAAAAAAAAAAAAAAAAAAAAACAAGAAAACCTTCCCACAAAGGAACTTGCACGCGCGCACACACACACACACACAAAACTGTACTTTTCAGAAGGTGGAAATACAAGGGGTCTTGTTCTTTTCGTTTTTCAAGAGCTTAAAAGCCAGGGACATCTGCATTTTGATAACAGCTCCTGAGGGCAATCAGATCAAAGACATAGAAAATCCCTCCTTCAAAGATGTGCACCTTGTGACACTTCAAGAAGGAGGAGAGATATTTAAAGTAAAACCTGCCCTGCATCATTATCACTGACTTAAGGAAGAGATTAAAAAGCCCTTGGCTTCATGTGGCTTTTCAACATTTTGCTGTAACCCCAGGGCCATAGATGCTGTTCGTGAAATTCTTCTACTCATCTCTACTAAGAGTGTCACAGCAAGATAAACTCATATACAAACACGCACACATCTCCACTTCCATTCCCATCCTTCTCCCTTTGGGGCCCATGACCCAAAATGTGGACACAATGTTACAAAAAGCAAAGTCATGGGGCAATGCGGGGGGAGGAGGGGAGGGTGCAAAGGATTGAAAGATCCAGAAAAGCAAGAGAGGTAGCCGGCTCGTCTGCTATTGTAAAGCAAGCATTCATTCGGGTGGGGGCACAGAATGCAGAGGTAGAAATAAAGCAATCCTGACTGCCCACTCTGCCATCCCATTCTGCCTCTCTGCCCTCCATCACCCCATCCGCTCCTGGAGGACCACCTCCGAGCGAGAGGGCGCTACTTACGGTTCCCCACCCTCACCCTTGAGGGGAAACAAGCGAAATGGGGTTGGAATGAAGAATAGGGCTGAGCTGTGGGTGACGATCATGCCGGGCTCCAGGTGGAGACCCTGCCCCGGGTGGCCGCGTGGAGGCACGGGGGGCGGCCCAAGCGCGAGTGAAGTGGGGATCAGAGGAGGGTCTCGCCCCCACCGCTCCCGAGAGAGGCTCCGGTTACTCACATTTTCCGTGTCCCGCTCGTTCACCGTCGGCAATGGCGTCCGGGCCGACATTTTGTGCGGGCAGCGGGGTCTGGCCGGGGTCTCGCCGGCCCGGCTGAGGTGCGGGCCCCGGGGGCGACAGGAAAGGGGTGCGGACGCGAGCACAAGACCAGGGCGAGCGGCTCCCGCAGGCCGCGGAGCGGTGCAACAAGCGGCCCCGGCGAGGGAGAGAGAGAAGAGGACGCGGAGGAAGAGGAGGGGGAGCCGCTTCCCGCGGTGGCGCCGCCGGGTACGCGGACAGTAACGAGGGAGGGCTTCGAGCGAGGCGGTTGCCCGGCGCTGGCGGGGCGTCGAGGCTGGCAGGATGCGGCGCTGAGGGGTGGGAGGCGGGGAAGGGGAGCCGGGAGGCGGCGGCGAACCCCGCTAGGCTCTCCGGGCCATGGGTGAAGGTGAACCCGGTGCCTCAAATCACTGCCTGGCTGGTCCTGGCGAGCGCCTGGGCGTCAGGAACCGCGGCCCTGACAGCGTCGCCCGCGCCGCGCCCAGTTCCCCGCCTCAGGTGTGCGGCGCCGCCCGGCCCAGCCGCATCCACGCGCCCGGGGCCCAGCGCGGCGGCGGCCCGGAGGCCTCCCCGGCGCGAATGTCTCGGCTCGGGTCCGCGCCGTCCAGCCCCGCCGCCGCCGTGCCTCAGTCAGAGGGAGCTGGCCCCCGAGCGGGCCGCGCGCGGAGCAGCGGCGGCGCGGCACGCCGAGCGCCCAGAGGCACTGGCGGCCCGCCGCCGGCGTGGCGGCCGCCAGGCCGAGGGGACCTCTCCATTCATTCCTCATTAGGGATGCGGGGCCGCCTCCTCCTTTTCCTCCTCCCTCTCCTCCTCCTCCTCCCGCGCTCTCTTGCCCGCCTGTCCCTGTGTTTATTTTTATTTCGTGCCCCACCCGCAGAGTTTACGGTCGTCTAAGAGCCTCTGGTGGTTTTATTTTTATTCGTGTTTGGTTTTTGCCGGGTTGAGGGTGGGAGAGCTGATGTGAATAAGTGGCATTTTTTTTTTATCTTTCTTTCTTTCTTTCTTTCTTTCTTTCTTTTCTTTCTTTTCTTTCTTTTCTTTTCTTTTCTTTTCTTTTCTTTTCTTTTCTTTTCTTTTCTTTTCTTTTCTTTCTTTTTTTTGGTCCGTTTCATTGGAGAATTGGATTCAATCCTACCCTGAATCCTACCCCTCCTTTTCTCCTACCTCGGGACTTTTACCATTCTTAAATTCTACTCCTCCTCCCCCGTTTCCACGCTTTCTCAATCCCTGTCCTCGCCTGAGCCCTCTGTCAGTCCCCTTCTCTAGGGAGCCATTAGGTTCAGGGTCACCATCAGAGTTTGGCAAGGAGCGCAAAAGCCCCTAGAAGCGCCAGCAGCCTAGCGGGGCGGCTGGAGACTCAGTGCAAGTGGGTCTCAGCCCCCGACGGCGCGGCCTCTTCGGGAATGGGGCCGACGGAAGACGTGTCGCTCTGGGCGCCCCGCAGCACCCCCGGCGTGGGTGAGACCCGCGAGTCACAGCATCTACACTGGCTGATCGTCACTTCCTGGGACACAAGGAAGTGTCACTTAGGCGAGCCTGTTTAGGGAGGATGGAGAGCTGTGTCTGATTTGGGCCCTGTCCTCCCTCTTCCAGGTGGCTTCCTCACACTTCCACCCACCTGCCTCATGACATCCTGCAGGCATCCGCGTCTGTAGTGCATTGTCCAGGACCTATTCGCCTTTTATAAGCAAGGATGCTTTTTTTTTTCTATCTCATTTGAGAGCTTACATTTTGCACATTCAGCCTCTAGAACGAAAACCTTATCATCTCTCTATTCTTTGCAACATTTCTTTTTCACTTCCTTTCGTGGATGGGCAGGAAGACAAAAGGAATGAAAGATAGGAGTAGATACATTCATTTGTTGAGCTACTTAAGTAAGCCTCCAACGGAATCCTTATGATGGTGGGAAATTTCTCGTCTCTCCTGAATTTCCTTGAAGGAAGAACCCCTGCACCAGATGGTTTTTATCCTGACTCATTAAAAGTTGTTTCTGAAAAGTTAACACTTGACCCTTAAATCATTTTAAATCCAAAAGACCTAAAATAGCAAACACAAAATCCTTTGAGGAAAGAAACAATTCTCACCCAGTCTATATTTACTTCTAGAACACCATCTATGTACTTATTCCTTTAGCATTTTCTCTTGTAACCACGTCCCAATTTCACAAATCAAATGAAAAAAAAAAAAAAAAAAGATCCCTTTGGTGGTCATCACCACTTCTCAAACAGAATTCAGGCGGCGGAACTGCAATGCTACATCCTGAACTGTGATGTGTTACTGAGAATGTCAAGTATTTACATTCCCTCTGCAGAAAATCCTGAATCACCAAGATGTTTTGAAGTTGCAAGGGCATATTCTTGTATTTTTCTGGTTATTTTCTGGTTAACTATTGCGACGGCTGCCTGTAGGGGCTGCCACCAGTGTCAGCGGCACCATTGACTGCTGCAGCCACACAAGGGTACCCAGTGTTGCAATAGTACCTGAGTTAACCTAGCAATAAACAAGTATCTGTGAAAAGGTGTTCAGCCCCGTTGGAATATGAATCATTCCTTCAGCTGGTAGTTTGCATTTTGCTCTTCAAAGTGTACTCACATGTTATTCTATCTTTATAATCATGGTGACCCTGACAGGCATATTTATTTCCATTTTACAAAATTCCACTAAGTTAACTTGTTCAAGATCACAGATGCACCAGGTTAATAAGATACAGAAGAAGATAACTGGAATATGTGGTGCTGTTCAATCTTGCACCAGTCACAGAAACCATAGGTTCACCCCATTAAGATATAACGACTAATTCGAGACAGAGCTCAAAGGAGAGCCCCAGATTCTGGCACAGTGGCTTCCACAGATTTTAAAGTGTCTGTTAAAAGCCATGGACAAATTCTTTAGCTCTATTTTCTACACAATGCTCACTATTTCACATATTGAAATTTACAGAATATCACATAATAATAAGGGATATTTATTGTTTAAGTCAATCCCCAAAGAACGTTTCTATCAAAGAGAGTCATTACTAGGTAGCTCGAATCCATAATTCTAACTAACCAAATTCTAGTTAGCCAAATTGTTTTTTTGGATAGAACAACTCTATCAAAAAAAAAAAAAGCCATTCAAATAATCCTTATTAATATCTACGGTTTTAAGCTTGGTATGTAGTGAAAACTAAGTGAAAATGAACTTTGCCCAGGTTAAAAAAAAAAAAAAGTCAGTATGTTTTTCAAAAGGAATTACTGTCTGTCTCTACATGAGCTCTTGTCCCCTTAAAATGGCATTGGTAGATAGATCCTTAAACATGGGAGAGGGAAAAAAATGACGAGGCATTATTGTGATGGAGTCAATACTGTTTAACCCTAGTCCTTAAAAATGAAAATGCTCATGAGCAAAATTTTTTTGTTACTATATATAGCTTCTGTGCCTGTGACTATGGAGAAATGACAAAAGGAATATTTTAAGGCTTTGAGTAATTTTCTTTTGGGTTATTAACCAAATGTGGCATGTTCAATTCACAGATTCCTAACTTAATGTGTTAGGGTAATGAAAGTTTCAGAAGAAAATTGAAGTACTGACAAAACAAAAGGGAAATAAAGATCTAAAAGTGCCAAAATACAGTGAAAAGTGGGAAAAGAGCATTGCCTACCGTCAGCCCTATGGAGTAGAATTCTCTAGAACTACCGGGTCCAGTACTAGTTACATGTGACTACTGAGCTCTTAACATGTTGCCTGAATTTTTAATTTGAGTTAATTTCAAATAATTTACACTTAAAACCGATTTGATTCAGTGACTGAAAATTTTGTTATGTTTGAAAGTATGTTAAGTATATGAATCTACCTTTTCAACTGTAAATTTTCTAAAATCTATATACCGATCAAGTATTTCGATGGAAATTTATTACCTTAATTGGGATGTGCTATAAATATAAAATGCACACCACATTTTTAAATACTTAGGAAAAAAAGAGAGTAAGATATCTCTTTAATAAATATTATAACCATTGCATATTAAAATGCTAATATTTTGATATACTAGGTTAAATAAAATATATTATTAAATCAATTTCAACTGTTTCTTTTTTACTTTTTCAAATGCGGATCCTAAAAAATATAAACTTACATATGTGGTTTACATTACATTATATCTCTGTTGGACAGTACTTTTCCATATGGTCAAAGCTGAGAATAAAAAGGCTTAGTTGCTTAAGAAGAGAAGGCCGGCCAGGCGCGGTGGCTCAAGCCTGTAATCCCAGCACTTTGGGAGGCCGAGACAGGCGGATCACTAGGTCAGGAGATCGAGACCATCCTGGCTAACACAGTGAAACCCCGTCTCTACTAAAAAATACAAAAAACTAGCAGGGCATGGTGGGGGGCGCCTGTAGTCCCAGCTGCTGGGGAGGCTGAGGCAGGAGAATGGCGTGAACCCAGGAGGCGGAGCTTGCAGTGAGCTGAGATCCGGCCACTGCACTCCAGCCTGGGCGACAGAGCCAGACTGCGTCTCAAAAAAAAAAAAAAAGAATTGAAGGCCTTGATTATAAGCTATTAATAATTCATTCTGTGGTAGAGTGGTACCCAATAAACCCTTGTTGGGTACCATTCTACCACATGCCAAGCTGTGCTGTTCTAGGGGAATAGTCTTCACCTAATAGTTAGCAGCAGTCAACCTTATAGCATTCTTTTTAAAGAGCAAAGTGGGAAACATGTTGAATTCATACAAATGAGCATTAACAGATTGTAGTCATTTGTAAACAAAGAATTTATCAAATGTGACAGATTCAGCAGATTAATAGTAAACTCTTAAAATTGCACATGTGCTTTAGATGTATCCAACGTCTGATAGACTTGGCCAGTCAATAATTATTTGTTGATGGCGTACTTTGTTTTAGGTACTACAAGGCTATTTATAATCTTTCATTTAACCACACAGGAAACTACAGGATGGACAGTTAGGTAAGGTAACAGAGCAGTCTCAGTTAAAGAGAAACAAGGTTAATGTCCATCAGGAAAGAATAATCCGTCCTTGTCACGAATAAACTGGGTCCTGATTGCCTGCCTGTCTTTGGTAAGGTGAATTTTTATTGTGTCAACGTTCACTACTTAAAATGTAGAATCACTGAAATGGACAAGAGCCTCAAAAGAAACGATATATTGTATTTTAAAAACTGCATAAAGAGGTTGCCTTTTACATTGTATATATTGTCATAGAATGACTGGAAAGTCCTTGTGATAATTTAACCTATACTTGTCTTCATAGTCATCAGTATATACATAAACTGTCAGATCAAGCAAGGATCAGCTCAATGCTTTTTTGTGCCACTCCACAATGCTTTTTTGTGCCACTCCACACCTCACAAACATAACCTCCAAGAGTCGTTTACTCTCCTGTTTCCCACAAGCACTCTAGGTTCAGCAATGTTGGTTTGCTTGGAATTCCCCAAACACACCATATTGCTTGACTCCTCCACGCCTTTGTGTCATCTGTTCTGTCTTCCTGGAATGTCCTCCCCTCTTTCCTGCCTGATGGCCTCAGAGTTGATCTTTAAAAACCTTCCTTTCAAAACCTATCCTGACACCGCTATTTCTCCCCACACCCACAGTTAATTAATCACTCCCTGTGCACTACCTCTGTACCTTGGACATACCTCTACTGTTGCTGTCCTTGCACTGTGTACCTGGCTGGTCCCTTATCCAACTGTGCACTAGGAAAAGGAAGGGAATATGTCTTATTTATTTTTGCCTAGAACCTAGAAGAGTGCTTAGCAATTAGTAGATACCCAATTTCCTAAATGACTTTTGTTGACTTGTATGTTCTCCTGAACTTCCACATTCTTTTAAATTTCTAAGAAGCATCATTGAAAATATAGGAGAATTGAAAATATAGGAGGATAATTAAAGTCTACAACTGGGAGTAGAGAAGAGTTTACACAGTATGCAAAGTATCTTCCCAATAAATGTTATTGACTGGGTAGCAAAGTGACTCTGTTCTGTCTCCTACAGATTACCATAGTGCCACTAATTTTACTGCTCTGTGATTTTACTGTAATTACTCATTTTTATCCATACATAGGAATTGCTGATCATTGATATTTCAATAAGTCTTTTAAATGAATATCTGCATAAACCAAGGTGTACTGTACTTGGTTAGGAGGAAACACTTCAAAAGTAGGTTAAAAAATTAAAAATGAAATGACATGACAACGAAACGCTAGAGGCAATAGAGCTGGTGGTCAACCCCAGGGAACAGTCCCCAGAAATTGGGTGGCTCTTCCTAAGTGAAAGCCTTTCAGCAGACTGTCACAGCATCAGTTGGCAGTGCAAGTTGGCACAGCAGAACAAAGAACAAGACACATGGAAGTTATACTGCAGTGAGTTATGCACTGGTCTTTAGCAATGCTGGAAAAGTGCAGGTGAAAATCAACATTCATAGCATCATCTCAAAGGAACAATGGTTGCATATGAGTTCATAAATGTATCAGTATAGTTATACCCACATTATTGTACCTTCCATACTGTAGTTTTGTAAAGTCACATAGAAAGCAAAACAATCTCTTGAAAGTCTTATGGTAGCCTCCCTAAAGTAGGAATTTGGTTGTCTTTCACTTGGCATTTGTGACTACAAATTACACATAATGTAGTTCAATGCCCTTTTAAATAGACTTGCAATTTGAATATTTGATTTCCTAGATGACACGCTAAGTGAATTGTTCCGTCATGTTTTTATACTTACCTTATTAATATAAAAATTTTATTTTTGTAGTTTCTTTATATAAACTCAATTTATTCAATGCTTTTAAATTATTTTTTTCTATGTTAAATGTGACATCACCGACATTTTGTTGATTTCTTCCTTTTCTACATAAATATTGACACCATTTTTTACTTTGCTTTTCATTCATTCATTAATTTAAAAATATATAGCTCTGTTAATGTCAGGGCCTATTCTAAGCTCTTCAGAAACAGCAGTAGACAAAATAGACAAAAATCCCCACCCACATGAAGTTCACATTTTTATAGGTACTTTCAGTGTCTAGACAGTTCAAAACAGAGACTCCCATTATACAAATAACATTTTGTTATGTCTTAATTATATTACTCTTTCAACAAACACAAGCACCCAGGTTTAACTTTTCTAAAAAAAAATTAATGAATTACAGCAGCTAGATCTAGTCTCCAATCCAATAGTAATTTGCTTTCTGCCTTAATATTTTGGCCTTTCTCCAATAAGCTTTTGTATAAACAGCTTCAACTGGTTCCACAACTAGCTTACGTACTTGAAAACCATAATAAAGATGACTTCCTGAGCAGGTGACTTATATTTGATCTACATTTTGTAATATTACACCAGCTTTATTATATTGACACCAGTACACTTACTACATTTCATCATTATGAACTGCTTTATCTTCTATAACTGATAGTTTTCTATTTCTGTTAGTGCTAAATAATATTTTTGTAGTTCAGCAAAAAATCATACGGTAAATAGGAGTCTACATTATAACCTAAGCAAAAGCCTTTCAGCAGACTGAAACCATTTAATCAAATTTGAGATTATCCAATTTAATTACCAATGCAGTTTATCAAAGTTGATGTGTAAACTTTGTAATTCTGTAATAGTAGAAACAGCTTGATTATAACCATTTTAGCAGTACTTTTTTTCAGATAAAGAAAGTTTTAGAATGCTCTCCCCTGTCCATTTCATAAAACCCAAGCCCCCTATTACTTTAGTAGTATATTCTACTTTTCCTTAATAGCTATTATAATAATGACTAAAATAAAGCAATTGTGAATATTCAGTCCAATACTGTATCTCTAATGCCTAGCACAGTGCCTAGCATATGGGAGTTGCTCAATTAATTAAGCAGATGAATGAATAGTAGATTTAATCATTTGTCTGAATTTGAACATATGTTTTCAGATCCTGAATTTCTTTCAGATGATTTTAGTATATTGCCACTCATAAGTGAAGAACCCAGGTTAAGTGTCCCTTAATCTTTCCAAATTGACCCTGTATAGTCACCTATTGGGAACTTGCCATCCATTACTTAAGAACTCAATTGCCAAGACTCCCATATTAACTTTTTCCACTATTTACTAATGTCTTCCTTTTCTAGTACTGAAACAAGTATCTAAATTTCTAAAGTTATAAATGTGTCCTTTCAAAAGCATTACAATCATAGAATATGCATCTCAGAAGATTACTGTGGCTAGAATCCAGGTTTGTTTACATACGAAAAAGTGTACTTCATTTGTAATATGTTTAACCATTCTTTTATTATCTACTTCTGTCATATCAAACTCTTAACAATAAGCCACAATCAGTTGCATACTATTGAGCATGTGCTATGAGTTCTATTCTATTCTAAGATGCACTAGGTGTGAGGTATGATGCTAACATGTTGCAATTACTTTTTTTTTTTTTTTTTTTTTTTTGAGATGGAGTCTTGCTCTGTCACCAAGCTGAAGTGCAGTGGTGTGATTTCGGCTCACTGCAATCTCTGCTTCCCAGGTTCAAGCGATTCTCCTGCCTCAGCCTCCCAAGTAGTTGGGATTACAGGCATGCACCACCACAGCCAGCTAATTTTGTGTTTTAGTAGAAACAGGGTTTCACCATGTTGGCAAGGATGTTCTCAATCTCCTGACCTCGTGATCCACCCACCTTGGCCTCCCAAAATTTTACATAAATACAACAAGAGTTGTATAGCAAAATTTGAGATGAACTTTCAAAGTAGTCACTCTGAGGAAGCGTATATTTAATACAATGACGTGATGTTACACTTTATGAATTTATTATGCAAGAGCTCTGGAACCTGTAGTTTGATGTTTTGTATATTCTCAGTGGTGGTAAATCTTTGTNTATCAAACTCTTAACAATAAGCCACAATCAGTTGCATACTATTGAGCATGTGCTATGAGTTCTATTCTATTCTAAGATGCACTAGGTGTGAGGTATGATGCTAACATGTTGCAATTACTTTTTTTTTTTTTTTTTTTTTTAAAAGGACCAGGGGTGGGGTTTATGCTAAAAGTTTTAATTTTTTTTTTTTTTTTTTTTTTTTTTGAGATGGAGTCTTGCTCTGTCACCAAGCTGAAGTGCAGTGGTGTGATTTCGGCTCACTGCAATCTCTGCTTCCCAGGTTCAAGCGATTCTCCTGCCTCAGCCTCCCAAGTAGTTGGGATTACAGGCATGCACCACCACAGCCAGCTAATTTTGTGTTTTAGTAGAAACAGGGTTTCACCATGTTGGCAAGGATGTTCTCAATCTCCTGACCTCGTGATCCACCCACCTTGGCCTCCCAAAATTTTACATAAATACAACAAGAGTTGTATAGCAAAATTTGAGATGAACTTTCAAAGTAGTCACTCTGAGGAAGCGTATATTTAATACAATGACGTGATGTTACACTTTATGAATTTATTATGCAAGAGCTCTGGAACCTGTAGTTTGATGTTTTGTATATTCTCAGTGGTGGTAAATCTTTGTCTTTTGATGATTTATTTTTAAGAATAATCTGTTTGGAAACAACTTTGATGAACTGCATGGATAACTGAATTGGATAATCCCATATTTGATCAAACAACAGACATGTAATAGTAAAAATAACAGTATTTTCTTCTGTTCATCAAACTGGATCATTCCTTAAAGGAGCATTTAAAACAATGAAAGATGACAGCCTCTTTTCAAGCATAAAATCTTGAAAAGTAACTATTTTAGGATCTGTACTAATGATTTTACAATCATTTCTACAGGTGGTCATATGGTGCATGCAGTTGAGGAACATGCAGTCATAATAGAGTAACATGAAAAGTTAAAGAACAAAATACAGTGTTAATTGATAACTGTCCAAAGGGCACTAGCGGCAAAGAAAGATAAAGAAAAGGCTTCATACAGAAACATCAACGTATATCATCATCATCTTTATTAAGAGCTAAAGTTTATGTGGGTTTTCTAAAGCCCTCTGTTTATATCATCTCCAGTAATTCAGCCTAAAATTCTTACAAACCGACAAGTATTCTTAGCCCGTTCCCCAAAGAAGAAACCCAGGCACAAAAGGTAAAAAGGTTTGTCTTATGGCATATATTCCACGACAAATTGATCTGGAAATCCAGGCCCTCCAACCCTGAACCCAGGCTTCTTTTCATTCATTTCTGGGTAACAGGCACCTGCATAATGATTGCTGACTCCCACATCCATATCTCCCTTTTCTTTTCGTTTCCACTTTTAAAAACCACTGTAGCTTTCTGAGTGTGAGAACATTAGTGCAACAGAGACATGGAGAGGAGTGTTAAGGACATAAAAATATATGAATAAATGTGAACTTACTGGGCTATAAATGTGAAATAAAATCAGGTCTGGCCATAGAGACAGCATTCAGGACAAAATGTATTGTGTAGCTTGCCTGATGTTTTTGTATGGATGAAATCAGATCAGAATTAAGACAAACAGCAAACTAGAAATAGGAAAGAAATAGTAAAAACATGTAACATACAGCCTAGAGGGTATGTGTTGTGAGGAATGGTAAGAGGGAAAGGCACCTATATGCAGAAGTGGAGAGAAATTTTGCCATGTTGATGGTTGGGAGAGAGCTTGTGGGCTACAGACATACTTGAGAGATACTGCAGATTCAGTTCCAGACCACTGCAATAAAGCAAGTATCACAATAAAGCAAGTTACACAAATTTTTTGGTCTCCCGGTACATATTAAAGTTATCTTTACACTATATTTATCTATTAAGTGTTCAATAGCATTATGAATAAACAAATAAGGTACTTAACTTAAAAATACTTTGTTGCTAAAAACAATACCATCAGATTCTTCAGCAAGTTGTAATTGGAGCCTTCAGCAAGTTGTACTCTTTTTGCTGGTGGAGGGTTTTGCCTCCATGTTGATGGCTGCTGACTGATCATGGTAGTGGTTGCTGAAGACTGGGGTGGCTGTGGCAATTTCTTAAAATAAGATAACAGTGAACTTTGCCACATTCATTGACTCTTCCTTTCACAAAAGACTTCTCTTTAACAGATGATCCTGTTTGATAGCATTTTACTCACAGCAGGACTTTAAAAATTAGAGTCAATCCTCTCAAACCCTGCTGCTGCTTTATCAACTATGTGTATTTAATATTCTAAATCCACTGTTGTCAGTTCAGCAATGTCATAGCATCTTCACCAGGAGTAGATCTCTCTAAGACACCACTTTCTTTGCTCATCCATAAGAAGCAACTACCTATGCCTTCAACTTTTATCATGAGGTTGTGGTAATTCAGTCATATCTTCAGGCTTCACTTCTAATTCTAGTTTTCTTGTTATTTACACCACATCTGCAGTTACTTTCTCCACTGAAGTCTTGAACCCCTAAATTCATCCATGAGAATTACAACCAGCTTCTTCCAAACTCCCGTTAATGTTGATATTTTGACCTGCTCCTATGAATCATGAATATTCTTAATGGAATCTAGAAGGATACATTCTTTCCAGAGCTCTTCAATTTACTTTACTTAGATTCATCAGAACAATCACAGTCTATGGTAGCTATAGCCTTACAAGATATTAATATGCCTGTAGACTTGAAAGCCCAAATTGCTCCTTGATCATGGGCTGCAGAATGGATGTTGTGTGAGCAGGCATGAAAAAAACATTAATCCACTTGTACCTCTCCAGCAGAATTATTGGGTGACAAGGTACCTTCTCAGTGAGCAGTAATATTTTGAAAGGAATCTTCTTTTCTGAGGAGTAGGTCTCAACAGTGGGCTTAAAATCATCTGTAAATCATGCTACAAACTGATGTGCTGTTATCCAGGCCTTGTTGTTCCATTTACAGAACACAGGCAGAGTAGATTTAGCATAACTCTTAAGGGCCCTAGGATTTTCAGATCAGTTAACTGGTGTTGGCTTCAATGTAAAGTCACCACCTGCATGCGCCCTTAACAAGAGAGTCATCAATCCTTTGAAGTTGTAAAGCCAGGCATTGCCTTCTTCTCTCTAGCTGTAATAGCCCTGGATGGCATCTTCTTCCCATAGAAGGCTGTTTTTCCACATTGAAAATCTGTTGTTTTGTGTAGCCATTTCATCAGTGATCCTAGCTAGACCTTCTGGATCACTTGCTGCTTCACCTTGCGCGTTCATGTTATGGAGACAGCTTCTCTCCTTAAACTTCATGAATCCACCTCTGCTAGCTTCAACTTTTCTTCTGCAGCTTCTTCACCCCCTCTCAGCCTTCATAGAATTAAAGAGAGTTACTGCCTTGCTCTGAATTAGGTTTTGGCTTAAGAGAATGTTGTGGCTGGTTTGATCTTCTATTCAGTCACTAAAACTTTCTCCATATCAGCAGTAATACTGTTTTGTTTATCATTCATGTGTTCACTGAAGTAGTACTTTTAATTTCCTTCAAGAACTTTTCCATTGCATTTGCAACTTAGCTAAACATTTGGTGCAAGAAGCCTTGTTTTTGGCATACCTGGTGTTTCAACATGCCTTCCTAAGTTTAATCATTTCTAGCTTCTGATTTAAAGTGGGAGACATGTGACTCTTCCTTTCACTTGAACACTTAGAGGTCCTTGTGGGATTGTTAATTGGTCTCGTTTCAATATTGTTGTGTCTCAGGGAATAGGAGGGAGTGAGGAGACAGAAAGAGATGAGGAGATGACCAGTAGGTAGAGCAGTCAAAACACACACATTTATAGATTAAGTTTGCCGACTTATATGGGCACAGTTTGTAGCTCCCCAAAACAATTACAATAGTAATATCAAAGATCACTGATCATAGATCACCATAGAAGATACAACTATAAGAAACAAGTTTGAAATACTGTGAAAATTACTCAAGCGTGACACAGAGACATGAAGTGAGCACGTGCTGTTGGAAAAATGGTGCTGATAGACTTGCCTGGTGCGGGGTAGCCACAAACCTTCAATATGTAAAAAACGCAGTATCTGTGGAGGGCAATAAAGTGAAGTGCAATAAAATGAAGTATGCCTGTAACAACCTGCCCAAAGAAGTTAAGTAGTTAGTGAAAGACAAGGTGTGTCCTAAATGCCAGCATTAGTTTCAATGACCATCTAACTCTCCCAGAAGAATAAATGTAGGTTATTTTTATTAAGCAACCACAATAGCAATAGCCATGAAGACTAGCAATCTGGAGTGAAGAGCTCCCATACTGAGCCTTGTACTAGAATCACAAAAAGAGCACTTCTGTTATTGAACACCTACCGGGTGCCCTGCAGGTCACGTTTGTCATGTTGTTTAATCCCCACAACAATCCTATGGGAGTTGCCTAAAGTCACACATACTTATGAAATATGTCTGACTCCACCACAACCTGAAGGAATTGTCCCTGCTTTCAAGAGTCTCACAATCTAAGTAGACCAGACGCCTATCCACCACATCTTGCCACTTCACCACCAAGACCTGAACACACACACACACACACACACACACACACACACACACACCCCACAGGTCCAAAAGCACCTATAAAGCAAAATACCTGCATAGAAATATAGTATAAAATGTACAGATTGGTGCCACAAGGGAATGACTGAGTCAGTTACATGTGTTAATTAGAAAAGACTTTCTGGAGGAGCAGAGCTTTAAGCTGTGTTTTAAAAGACAAAAAGGACAAATATAAGTAAAGTGAATCAGGCATTCTCCAAAAAGAATGTAATGGGTAAAGGCCTGGAAGCAAGAATGAGCATGCTGTGGATGGGCGATGACAAGTAGCTTTGTTTGACTGAAACAAAGTTTTCTGCAGTACTGAAGAATCATTCATGTGAAAAAATATTTAAGGATTCAGCTATGTATGTTCATAGGTGAACGTTGTCTTTCCACAATTTTGCTACTTGCTGTAGAACCATCAGCATCTATTGAGATGGCTTTAAAATAATGCTGGGAACCATTACTTGCTTTTTTCAATTCCTCAGTAGTTTCTCCCTATGGGACCATTCAATTCTCATCTTTGGGCTTCTCTGAATTCTAGCAGCACTCACTCCCTTAGGTCTATAAATACTAGTATTAAACACACACACACACACACACACACACACACACACACACACACACAGACTTTCTATTTCCTTAAGAGGGGAATGCAATCTTTATTTTTAGTTGAAATGTATTATTGTGCATTTTCTGAGATTCTTTCCCAACAAAAGACCACAACTATTTGTAGTGAAAGAAAAGTTCAGCATGTGGAAACTTGTTTTTGTAAGATACTTTAATGCATTGCTAAAGAAATATGTTTGCTTTTCTTTGCTGCCTATTATTTTTATAGACTATTTATTCGTGATACTAAGAGCTTTAAACAATAAACGAACACAATCCCAACCCCCATAATCTCCTCTGGGGAGGAAGCCCAGGGTCTGGATGTTAAGCCATACCAGATGATGGAAGGACAGGAACTCTGGGCCTGCTTCCTGGTTTCAACGCATCTCAATTATGGTCATTCCATGTGCCTCAGTTTCTTTATTAAAATGGAGATAGCCATTCTCACCTCATAGTAAATGCTTATAAAATATGTTCAAAGGCCCAGCAAACTATAAATATAGGTTTGAAAGTACTCACTTTCTTCTATTTCTGATAAAACCACAATATCTATGTGACATAATAAGAAAAGTCACCAGAATAGCAAATTGATCATTCCTAACAGACCTCTTAGATGGTGACAAAAATGCCACTTAAAATTACATGAATTTATATGTGGCCCAATTCTGAGGGAAAGGTTCATAGTTCTGATCTTTGAATGCCTTTCCTAGGCTTCTGAATATATGTATGATTCTTTAGAATACTGCTTTTAACATCATCTGTGCTGAGGGGCCAGGTGTTTTCCTCCCAAATTTCAAACCTGTCAAATAATTATACCTTCATAAAGTGCAATAAGAATGAATTCATTAAAAAACCATTTAAAAATGTAGACATACACAATAAAAGCTTAAATTTATTACTAGATTCAACAGACCTAAAATTACTCTGTCGAGTTCTCTACATTTCTTTTCTTTTTTTTTTTCTTTTTTTTTCCCAGGAGGTGAAAGGAAGGAAGGGAGGGAGGAGATGGGCTAGTGTGCCAGGAAGTCTCAAAATTCTATACGTTTCTAAACACTCAGTGGGTACTCAGTTCATCATTGAACCAAAATGAACAATTCCGAGTTTGGCACCAGTGTGTGGACTGACCATACTTTGAGTAACTCTGCTCGAATGTACTCTCCCTGAACTCTCTTTCCATCACTTCCTCCTGTGCTTTACCCCAAAATGTTCTTAATACTGATCGCATAGTTCATTGACTATGCATAGAGGAGTATGCAAGACTAGAGCATGGTTAGTGCTGGCAATTTAGAAATGTCATCTTATCTTTGAGCATCCAGAGCATCTTCCCAGCTTTGTGTCTTCATCTCAAGTCCGGAAATGATCTGAGTAGTTCCTTAATCACTGGGAATGGGCATAGTCTTCTGGTAAAGAAAGCTAAATAGTCTAGGCTTGTCCAAATGCCATAGTGGCACATCACTCCTGGGCTAAGTAGGGGAGATCCCTGCGATTTGCCATGGAATGCCAGGTCCTCCATGCCCCAGTCCCTGGTTCAGAGACAGGGAGGCCCAAGAGAGTTGGGGACTCTAGAAGTGCATTTGTCCTCCTTCCTAGCCTTTGTTTTGGTGGCCTCTGCCACCTTCACAAATGACATTGGCTGCCTCCAAAAATGCTTCTAAGCAGCCATCCTTATCCTTTGGCAACATTTTTCTCTAATGACTGCATTCCTGTGATATCAGATAAATAGAAAATAAAGAAGAATGGCCAAAGGGCATCAGTCTTTATGACTTTAAAGCTAAAAGAAAATAACCCCCTGAAACTTCAAGCCCTCCCCCACCATGATGTAATGAGGATTCAGTGAGGTCATCCACTTTGGACTTCTGCCTCTGTATAGAGCTATAATTAAATTAAGGATCACTTATCTAGAGTCTGAAAAAGAGGGAGATCTAGGCTGGGCATGGTGGCTCATGCTTGTAATCCCAAGACTTTGGGAGGCCGAGGTGGGTGGATCATCTGAGGTCAGGAGTTCAAGACCAGCCTGGCCAACATGGTGAAACCCCATCTACTAAAAATTCACAAATTAGCCAAGCGTCGTGACCCCCTCCCCCACCCCACCTATAATCCCAGCTACTCGGGAGGCTGAGACAGGAGAATCACTTGAACCCAGAAGGTGGAGGTTCTGCAGTGAATCAAGATAGTACCACTGCACTCCAGCCTGGGCGACAGAGCAAGACTCTGTCCCCACTCCACCCCCAAAAAAGGGAAATCTAGAGATCCCCTGAAAGATATAAGAAATCATGAGTATATGTGAAGTTTTCTGTAAAATGGGGCACTAGTTTTAGTCAGATTTTTTAAAGAACTCTGTTTTAAAAAAAAAAAAAAAAAGTTTAAGACTTCTCGTTTAAACAATCCTAAATGGGAGAGTAGCTTTCTTTCTGTGTTTTTGACTTAGATTCTCTATCGTGCCAGACTCAAGCTTTAATTTTTTTTTTTTTTTTTT
>NW_016804690.1:4125731-4136036 GCF_001698545.2 Rhinopithecus bieti
TTGTTGTTGTTGTTGTTGTTGTTGTTGTTGTTGTTGTTGTTGTTGTTTTGAGACGGAGTCTCGCTCTGTCGCCCAGGCTGGAGTGCAGTGGCGTGATCTCAGCTCACTGCAAGCTCCGCCTCCTGGGTTTACTCCATTCTCCTGCCTCAGCTTCCCGAGTAGCTGGGACTACAGGCGCCCGCCACCTCGCCGGGCTAGGTTTTTTTTGTATTTTTTAGTAGAGACGGGGTTTCACCGTGTTAGCCAGGATGGTCTCGAACTCCTGACCTTGTGATCCGCCAGTCTCGGCCTCCCAAAGGGCTGGGATTACAGGCTTGAGCCACTGAGCCCAGCCAAGCCTTATTTAATATTTCCTCTTCATCTAGCCACTGTGTTCCTCAAATTACCTTTGTGATCTGTACCATGAAGCACTGTAGGCATTTACAAGAGAATTAGAATAGAGTAAGATAATCTTGAGTGTCTCGTGTATAGTAAGGGTAAGTATTATCTTTTTTTTTTTAAATGGAGTCTTGCTCTGTCACCCAGGCTGCAGTGCAGTGGTGTGATCTCGGCTCACTGCACCCTCTGCCTCCCGGGTTCCAGCAATCCTCCTGCCTCAGCCTCCTGAGTAGTTGGGATTACAGGTCCATGCCACCACGCCTGGCTGATTTTTGTATTTTTAGTAGAGACCGGGTTTTGCCACGTGGCCAGGCTGGTCTTGAACTCCTGACCTCAGGTGATCTGCCTACCTTGGCCTCCTAAAGTGCTGGTATTACAGGCGTGAGCCAACACGCCCAGCTGGTAAGTACTATCTTATGATACTTTTGTCATGTGTGTATACTGCATCTTGATGTAAAACGAATTTTTTACCTGGGTTGGGGCCAAACACGGTTGAAAGGTATTGATGTGGGGCTTTAGTTCTCAGACTTGAATGGTGTACGAGAGTCACCCGGGCAGTGAACCAACATACAGATTCCCTGGCCCTGTCTGCAGAGCCTGCTTATGAGAAATCTGCATGTTTACAAGCTTCTTGGGTGAATCTGACGCAGGTAGGCTGTGAACACACCGGGATAAACATTCGCCTGGAAGCACTGATTGGGAGCATAGGATTGGGTGTTGCACAGACCATAACCAAAAGACCAATTCTGGTGGGTTAAGGATCTTGGCAAATTACTCTGTGATCCCACTTTCTTATCTGTGAAATGGCATTGTATGTCCCACACATAGAGTAGTTGTACGTATTACAGGAAATAGCCCCTGTATGGGGCCAGCTACATGTTATGGAGATCCAGTGCAAAATGAAAATGCAGGACCACCTTTTCAAAAATTATCCAGAATTTCAAGATGGATGGCAACAGCAGAGCATTAAATCAAATGCAGGCCTTTCTGAGGCCAGCATCTTGTGCAACTGCACAGGTGCACACTCATACCACCAGATCTGTGAGTGCAAAGCATCTAATTCAGTGCTTAATGTGTAGAAAGCACTCAAGAAAGGTGCAGTGTTATCTAGCTAGACCATATATCAGTATAAATACGAGACAATCTATGTAAAAGCATTCCAAGCAAAAGCACACAGCTATAAATAGGCCAAGGTATCAGTAACAGGATGTAAGATAACTATGATGATGCTGATAGGAGCTGATCTAAACTTTCTTAATAAGGATCAGGGATGCTTTGTTCTAAAGTTTTGTTGTTTGAAGAAAGAAGAGCCACTGTGCAAGTCCAAGTACTGAATTGTTTCTGGCAGGTCCAAAATGTGCCATGTCCTCCTGTGCCCTCCAGGGGTGGTCACAGTGGTATAAGCCGCCACTCCCTTTCAGCAGCAGTACCCTGAGTGTGACGCAGTAGCAACCTCCTTCTCCCTTCCCTCTCGGAAAGCCTCCCAGGAATTTCTCAGCAGCCTCATGAAAGCCCATTCTCTTTATCAATCAGTACAGGTTAAATAAAGCACTTTCAAGATCTGAGAATAATTCTCAGAACTTCATGTCAAGTGGAAATCAAGTATTATTAACATCAGTTCAGAGATGGAAAAACAACATGTAGGAAAACTCATTCCCTCTCTGGGCAACTTATCTACATACCTTGTTTGTTACTGCTATGCTCTCAACTCCCCAAATTACATTACCATCCAGGTCATTCATTCTTTACTTACCCTTAACAAAATTAAGCACACTTCCAATTTAACCTCAGATGGGCTCAAAACCAAATTTGGCATCGTTGTCTCTCACATTGGCTTCTCTTCTTGACATACCATTTTGTTACAGTATCCCAGACCAAGACCTTGCTGTTTTCTGCGGTTTATCACTATATACATACACCTCCCATATCTAAGATACACTTCTTCAGATCATAGTTATTTGTGTGCTCCTCGGTTGCCTCTACTGGATTCAAATGCCCTGAGGGCAAGAACAGTGACTCAGTCTTTTATGCATGCTGTGTCAGCAACCAGACCTGTCGCATCCTCCATTTGCTTAGCAATAGAGAGTAGGGAGGGCTTGCAGCAGGCCCTTAGTATATATCAGCATCAGTTCGAATTTTCACCTCTTTTTGCTTGTTGCATGCTTGGGTTACCAACTGTAGCTCCAGTCATCTGGTGACTGCTATGTCCAATGCTTCCCAACACTTACGGCCCATGATAAATATTACAATTCGTAATTATTTTGTTCCCATTAAAAAATATTTGCCTGGGATAAGGTTGAGGTGTATAGGACTTCCTCTTATTCCATGAAGTAACAAGGTAACACTTAATTTGAAGGTACGTAAATTTAAGTATCTTGAATCATTTTTATATGACTTTTCTTGATATCTTAATACCTTAGATGACTCTGGAATATCAATCAATCAACAGGCTTAAGAACAGTGTGTCAATCAATCTAACATGCTAGGTCACGTTCTGATATGCTAGGCATTACAAGGCATAATTCTTGACATCAAGCACTTAAAATTGAGTTGAAGATATTGTCTATGAAATTAGATACAAAGAGTACTCATGTACAACTGGCTAGAAATTTCAGAGATGGCTATAAAATTAAAAGATTAGTGTGTGCATGAATGACTGAAAGAAGGCTTCAAGCTCCTTGACTTGAGCGATAAGGGATAAGAAGGGTTTGAATGGATAGAAAGGCGATATAAAGAGATAGTTGGGGGAAAGAGCAAGTAGTAAGCCAAGTAAGCCTGACCTAAGCATGGATGGGAGAATAGGAAGGAAATCGGCTTGTCTATAGACAGGAGTTATATTTGGGAATAGCAAGTACCTGAGTTTGTGTGTTTAGGTAAGCCAGGAACATTAATCTTGAAGTGATAGAAGGACTTTGAACTTAATGTGATAGGCAATAGAAAACAATCGCAAACTATTTCCAAGAAAGTGACAGAAAAGATTTGGGCATATGAATCTATCATTGGTGCATAAACTTATTTGGGAGCATGAGGATTATGGGGTGGTCGGGGGATGGAGGTTCTGCTATAATCCATATGTGAGATTACGAGAAGCCAGACAGCCGTAGAAGTAGTAGAGTAGGGGAAAAAAAAGAGGAAGGAATCTAGGAATTGCTGAAAAGTCTTAATTCAGTTCACAAGCACTCACTGAGTCTTGCTAAACACAAGAGCTTCTGCTAAGCTTGGGAGAATCAATGGAGAACAAGATACACAAACCCCTGATGTGCCAGCATTTGCCATCTAGTGAGGGGGTCAGACAATGAAAGAAGCAGGCAGTTATAGCACAGAGTCATAGGTAGTCTGATGGGACCAGTGGACATAATCTCCATGGACCCATACAAAATGATTCCCAGACCTACTGCGACAAGGAGAGTGGTGGAGAGTCTGGGAAGATAGTTAAATAAAATGACATGTAATATAAGAGGATACGGTTGAAGAAAGAAAAACATTCTGGGCGTGCTATAAAATGGGGAAAAAGTGTCACATACCCAATAAAGTACACACAGAAAACACACATACCCTCCTTAGAAACAGCCCTCAATCTTCAAATCATTTCTACGTGACAAATCGCAGAGCCTTGGATTTAAGACTTCCTTTTGTACTTGAAGATAATGGAAACTGATCAGGTTTGTATCTTGTTTGTTTCTTTTTTTTTTTTCCTGGAAATACATAGTCTTAAAGCATAGGAGGAAGGTGTCAAGATCCTTGCTCTAGGCAGCTGCTGGCTGAAACAAGAGCATGATATACTTCAAAGTATGCAGAGAGACAAACAAGGCTTTGGAGAACAAGACATGCCTGTTTTTAAAAAATGCATGCGGTGATACTCTATTATCAGCTTACATCTGGATACCAGGGTTATTTCTCTAGTTACAAAGACTCACTTGGAATAGCAAAGGGCAGGATGGATGCACCATCCTGTGCACTCGTGAGCTTAGTGATGGAGGAGCAGGTAGAGTACACAAAACAAGCTTATGGACCACTAGAACTGATAATGGCTTCCTTCTTTAATGAAGGAAATACTGGAAGAGAAGCAGGTTTGGGTCAGGTTGGGGGGTGGGGGAAAATAATTGTTCACTTAACACAATGAGTCTGAGGTGCCAATGGGACATGCAGATAGAGAGATCCAATTTGCAGGTGAATCTGAGCTCAGAGGAGAGGTCAAGACACACTGTATAATGAATACTTTCCTTTAAAAGAAGAAAAGATCTGAAGGGAATATCGGAAAATTTTAACATCTGTTAAGTCTTTTTAGTGGAGATTAGGAGGAGCTTGAATCACCTAAGAACCATCTTCTTGAGCAAATATTTTGCATAATTATCTTTTATTAAATGAAGTATTTCAACAGAAAGAAATGTTTGGGGAATCACTTAACAAACACAATTATCAATCAACAGCAGCCCTAAGAATGTAAATCAATTTACCCAGAAATCACAAAGGCCAGCAGACAAAAAATTCCACTCATCCACTTCTCTCCCACCTTGTGTCCCATCCTCTGTTCCTCAGCCCCTTTCTCCTTCCCCTTCCCTTTCTGACATGCCCTTTCCTCTACTTTACTTTCACTTTTTTCTCGACCATTCTTCATCATCTCTGGCTGATATAGACCTTACAAGATATGACCTTGCCCTTCCACATGATTAAGTTCATTATATCTTCAGACTGTGTAGCACTCCAGCTTTCCATAGCCCATGATGGAGGCTGGGAAAGGATGGTGACTGCTCTCCGCAGGATTCATATACCCAGGTGCTTCCTCCTTTTCACCCTAAAGAATATCTGGCCTCCAAAAACAATTTATAGATACCAACAGTACTCCCAACAGAAAGCACTGCACTCCTAACCAAGTATCATTCTGCAGCTCTCTTGCATGGCTCTCCATACTCAGCTTGCTCTTAAAATTTTACTCATCTCCTGTTTTCCTTCTTACTTTCAAACCTGCGTTGAAGTCATTCACTGTGGTCATAAGAGAACAAACATTTTTGTCGATATCAAGTCCCACAACATAGATCAATCTGGGATAAATATTTCAATCCCCCATGGCCAAGAACAGTGTGACCTAGCAATTGAATATTCAATTTAGAAGTCTACGTTTTAATCCCTGTTCAACTTTAAAATAACTTTTCTCGACTTTCCATCCTAACCAACCTTAAATATCCAACTCCTTCCTGAAATCTTCTCTGACTATTCTGGTTCACTTTATTATTTCCCTTTTCCCAATGACCACAGTACAGTCATCTCTCAATATACTGGGGGGATTGATTCTAGGACCCCCAAGAATATAAAAATCTGCAGATGCTCAAGTCTTTTGTATAAAATGGCATAGTATTTGCATTTAACCTATACACATATTCCTGTGTACTTTAAATCATCTCTAGATTACTTATAATACCTAATACTATGTAAATGCTACATAAATTGTCACTATACTATATTGTTTTATTTGTATTCTTTTATTGTTGTATAGTTACTTTTAAATTTTTTCCAAATATTTTTGATCTGCAGTTGTCTGAATCTGCAGATGTGGAAACTGCAGATATGGAGGGTCAACTGTATTCACATCAAACCAACACAATAGAAATTAATCTAATCACATACTTGCATACGTCACAATTAAGCTATTTCACCAAGACTTCTGCATCCCTTCCAGGTACTAGCATAATGTGAATCAAATCATAGTTTTGTTGGAGTAAAGATTAATCCATGCTCATACACATTTTGGGAGTAGAAAGAAGAAAAGTCGGGTCTGATAAAAGCCCCTAAAAGCCAGCATTTTTATTTATTTATTTATTTATTTATTTATTTATTTATTTATTTATTTGAGATGGAGTTTTGCTTTTGTTGCTCAGGCTGGAGTGCAATGGGACGATCTCAGCTCACTGCAACCTCCATTTCCAGGCTTCAAGTGATTCTCCTGCCTCAGCCTCCCAAGTAGCTGAGATTACAGGTGTGTACCACCACGCACAGCTGATTTTGTATTTTTAGTAGAGACGGGGTTTCAGGAGTTCGAGACCAGCCTGGCCAGTGTGCTTTTATGTGGGATCTAGGGAGTGACTAGACAGCTGCTGTGTCCCCACCAACCTGCCCATGCACCTCACTGCCACAATATAACTTGGAGTGTCACTATATTATGTATGTATCCTGGGTCATCTGTTCCTCAGGAAAAAGCACAGACAGGAACACGAAAAGAGAAGGGTGGCACTCTGTACATTCACTGACAAGTTTCCTCAAAGATGTAATGTTTTACAAAATATCTCCAAAGGGTTCTCATTTTTCACAGCATAAACTGTCATAAAACATCCAAGTAGCCATATCTGTTTCCTAATGAAATTTATTTTTAATCCCTTCCCTGAGGCCTCATGATAACTTTAGTAAGAGGAAATGTGAATTCAAGTGGAAGCAGGGGAACTGCAGCTGGTCCATCTGCCTGTTAGGATGGGGTGAGGAGTGGGATTTATATAAGTAGGATGGATAGTAGATAAATAGATAGATAGATAGATGGACAGACAGATAATTTATTGAGCATGTACTCTATACCAGGTACTGTGTTAAATCCATTACAAAGATTATCCCATGAAGTGGTTAGACGATTACTCTCTCTATTTTAGAGATGATGAAACTGAGGATCATAGGTTTTAAGTAATTTGTCCAAGGTCAACACCTAGAAAGTTGTAGTGTCAGGGTTTGCTGCCAGTCTGGTTCTAGAACCCAAATTCTTAACCCTTAATGCTTAATATTCTGAATATAAAAAGGAAGTTTAAGCCTACTGAACCCTTTCTGTATCTTTACTTTATCATTAGCAAAATGCCTATGAACGCCTGAAAAGTTTCTTTTCAAGAATGTTTCTGCATACAAAATTTGGGCACAAGAGAGGGCTGTGAAGAAATGATCTCTAACATCTCCAACAGCAAGTTTATCCTAAAAATTACTGTGTGAGTAGAGCAAGTTTTATTTTATTGCTCTTTAAAACTGAAGGGAAGGCTGGGCGCAGTGGTTCACATCTGTAATCCCAGGGCATTTGGGAGGCCAAGGCGGGCAGGTCACTTGAGACCAGGAGTTCAAGACCAGTCTGGCCAACATGGCAAAAACCCATCTCTACTAAAAATAAAAAAATTAGCTGGGCCTGGTGGCATTCGCCCCTAGTCCCAGCTACTCAGGAGGCTGAGGTGGGAGAATCACTTGAACCCGGAGGCAAAAGTTTCAGTGAGCCAAGATCATGCCACTGCACTCTAGCCTAGGCGACAGAAAGAGATGCTGTCTAAAAAAAATACAATAAAATAAAAACTGAGGCGAAGATAGATATCATCCCTCTGGGATTAATTTTTGAGTACTAAGTAGTTAGAAGTTTATTCAAAGCATTTGAAGAACGGGCATGGCCAAATTGTTGTGTTCAGAAGGCTATTTTAGCCATATCCCTTTCCACCCATCCCTAACATACAAACATGCATATTCATCCAGCTAATTGCACTTTCTCCTTCAAAATCTCTGCTCAAGAATCAAGGATTCCTCCAAGAATCCCTCGCTGCCTGGGCCCCTCAGCAGGATCTCATCCATGTCCATTGGGTCCCTGCCTTGTTATAGGATTTATTACATTGTCCTGTCATCATGGATTTTAGTGTTAGTCTCTCCTGCTGAACTGCATGTGTCTTAGGGATTATGAGCATGCCACCTGTGTATAGCAGTTTCCAGTCTAATGCATGACACTGAAAAGACACTTAATATACTCTAGTAATAAAGTAATGCACCATAATAATATAGAGCCTCTAAGTCTGAGGAAAGGACCCTCATCTTTACCGTGGGGAGCTACTGGCTGAAGCCAGCTGAAAACACCTTTCCAACCAATGTGTAAACAGTGACAGCCTGTGTGAGAGCCCAGGGCAATCAGATAAATCCCCAGTTGTAAACCTTTATGGTTTTCAGGGTAAAAGACCTCAGAGACAATTGTTCTCACTTGTCATTTCAAATATTTAAAGTCACCATTCCCTGGAGCTGCTGCTGTTGACAAGCACCGTGGTGAACCTCTCTGGGTCTTTTCACCTGTCAGAGAGGTCTGAGGACAGAAGGGTTTAAGAAAGGAGCATGGCTTTTCTTTTCCAAGCATGGCCTTGTTTTTCTCTATGCTCTTGCGTAAGGTTTTCTTGCCACATTTTTTTAATGTATAGATTTTTGTCCATGGTCATATGAGTGGCTTTGCTGGATGCAGAATTCAGCTTTCCTGACCCCCAAGCAGCTATATTTCTACCAGTTGATTGCAACTCTTTCATCAGAATGAAGTCAAGCCTCACCTCCTCCAAGAAGCCTTTAGTGACCTGCTCCCCAAGTCAAATTTAAATGCCCTCCTCCATGCTCTCAGTGCCCTGTGTGTGCTACTAGTGTGGCATATATTACTCTGGTCAGAAGAGGGGTTGATTTACTTGTCTATTTTCTACTAGGCTGTTTGCTGTAAAGAACAAAAAGCACGTCTCGTATCCCAGTGCCTCAAACTGTGCCACACAAACAGACTCTTATGTTAATTCTCTCCCTGTTTCTTTCTGGTTGGGGAGAGGGAGGAGTAAATATTCTCTGATGGTTTGTGTTTTTCATGAGGTCCATTTTTGCACGTCCCATGGCTACAGGGAGCAGGGAGAAAGATTTTAGTGTGGTTTACCACATTAAGATCAAGACTAATAATAAAGGTTGCCTACATAAACTCCAGGAGCCCTTCCGGCTCCCAAAATCTAAAATATAATTTCATTCAATGCCATCTTTTTTTCTTCCTCCTGCACAAAGTCCTGCTTCCTGCCCAACCAACATTAGAGAAAACAGGGTTGCCCTGAACTGAGCAGCCATCTGAAGGCTGATGTTATAAACACTCCCTGGGACTTCATAGCAGTCGGGAGGGCTGAACTGCTGTTGATTCAAAGACCAGTCCAGCTGCTATCCTGGGATGAGGGATCACAGGGAGAAGAGGTTGAAACAACTGTTATAGATTTTACTGGCAGTGGCTTTCGACAGACTAGAATGGAAACGATAATTGGTGAAGACGTCTTAGAGGTCACTAGTGACTAGGAGAAAGCTCTCTGGCTTTCATTAACAGCAGCCTCTGCCTGAACTGGATAATAACCTTGAAGATGGTAGCTTGAAAAATGAATTCACATGGGGAGAAAGTCTGGTACCACTTCTAAGTAGCAGCTTATAGCCTTTCAGAAACAAATGCTGTAACGAGAGTCAAGTATTTCTCTTTAAAAGATTCTTTGCTACCAATTCAGGTAGCCAAATAACTGCACCCCAGTTTTATCAGAAAACAAACCTAAATTAACAAACAAGCTAAAATCATTAGTGAGCATTTTCAGTAACAAATATATGTTTCTTAGTGGAATAAAGAGAAGATAAAGAAGTTAGCTTTTTCCTTCCTGGCTGCAAATGACCTTAAAAGATACTGTTAAATAATAAATGTCCATTAACTAGTCTTGAAATAATTGCATTTAAACCAATTTTATGATCATATAGAACCACATTTTACATCATACTGAAGCAAGATAAAAGTGCTCTATATTGCAGCTATTGGGAAGAAATAGAGGCTGTCTTGTGAGAGGATTAATATTCAGGGCATCAAAAGACTACAGGTGTCCCCCAGATGTGGCATCACCAGCTTGTGGTATCGGTCTCCTTTTCTCCCATCAAGAGATGAACAAAGAACAAGATCATAAAAGAGAAAAAGTTTCTCCAAATGTCATTCTTTTTAAAGGCAAATAAGTATACACAAATCAGCCAGGCGTTGTGGCACACACCTGTAGTCCCCGCTACTTTGGGGGGCTGGGGCAGGATTCCTTGAACCTAGGAGGTCAAGGTTGCAGTAAGCTGAGATTGCACCACTGCACTCCAGCCTGAGTGACAAAATGAGACTCTGTCAAAAAAAAA
>NW_016804690.1:4136488-4144673 GCF_001698545.2 Rhinopithecus bieti
AAAAAAAAGGCAAATAAGTAACTTAAAAAGGCAAATAAGTGACTTAACAGAATGGGAGGGTTCTTTCTGTAGACTCCACCACAAATGCAGGTGAGTTTCTCCAGTTGACCAATCGTCACCTGAGAAGGTAGAGGAAATCTGCTAATATTTACCAACATTGTAGAGAGACTAAGGAAATGAGCTGCAGAAATGCAGGACATCATTTTATCATTGGTTGGTTAGTTAGCATCTTCTCTTTGCACATGATCCACAGTGTAAGTCATCATCCTTACTATCTGGGTTTTTCTGTTCATATCAACGTTTTCTAATATGATGGTGTTGCTTAGGAGGGAGAACTACATGGAGAAGCCTGCCCTTCTCCTTCACTTCTGCACTTTGTAAAGTGACAGAGGGAAGGAAGGAAAAAGTGAGGAGATTTTCTTCTCAGAATAAAAAATTTGCATTATCCATATTCTGTAAGAGAGTTCTTATGCTCTTGGGAGAAACAGAAAAAAAATCTTTAGAGAGAAACCTGATATATTATGATACTGTAGCCAAAAAGAGTTCAAAGTGAAGAATTTATGGCAGGTATAGCCAAAGAAGAAAACAATTTTAAATATATCACGTGCCTAGGTGGGTACAGAGTCTGCCTGCCAGTTAATGGATTAGCATTAGACCAAATGTTTCCTGTATGCATTCTCTTATGCCACACAGGATAAAAGTACACTCTATACAAACAGTACAAATGCTTTGGAAGGAAAAATGCTCCTTGCTTTAATGAGGATGGCCTTCCCACGTTGGTCAGTAATTCTAAACCCTCTAATGTGGCCAGGGAATTGGATGATCAGCCAGAGGTCAAGCCAAAAAGATCAAATTCATCAGTAGCTTTCCCTTTTGTATTTTCAAACTGCCCCCACCCCATCCCTACAGACTTATAGGAGTCCAGAACAGGTCGTGGAGTTGTACTTCTTAATCCTTATTATAATTTCAAGGATGGGGCTTTCAAAAATGACAATAAAACACTGATAAACTGATAAACAATTTGTTTGCCATTACTTTAAGGCAGCGCCATGAATGAGTGGCATTTGGTCATCTGTGTATTAGGGTCTGGGTTGATGAGGGTAAAGAACAGAAACACCCCCACTCCACCCTCAGCCTGTACCTCTGCCACCTACCCACCAGATTGGATATAAAGGGAAGGGGAGAGGTAAGATGCACCTACCCTGAAACTACTCTCTCCAAATCAGCATGAGTACCCATGCTGGCCTTCATCTATGCTAGAAGTAGCTAAAATGGTTGTAACCACTCAGCAGATATGCACTTGCATTGCTATAAAAGAATATGTGAGACTGGGTAATGTAAAGAGAAAAGAGATTTGATTGGTTCATGGTTCTGCAGGCTGTACAGAAAGCATAGCACCAAGATTTGCTTCTGCAGAGGCTTCTGGACGGTAACAGTCATGGCAGAAGTTGAAGGAGGAGGCCGGGCGCGGTGGCTCAAGCCTGTAATCCCAGCACTTTGGGAGGCCGAGACGGGCGGATCACGAGGTCAGGAGATCAAGACCATACTGGTTAACACAGTGAAACCCCGTCTCTACTAAAAAATACAAAAAACTAGCTGGGTGTGGTGGCGGGCGCCTGTAGTCCCAGCTACTCCGGAGGCTGAGGCAGGAGAATGGCGTAAACCCGGGAGGCGGAGCTTGCAGTGAGCTGAGATCCGCCACTGCACTCCAGCCTGGGTGGCAGAGCGAGACTCCGTCTCAAAAAAAAAAAAAAAAAAGAAGTTGAAGGAGGAGCAGGTGTCTTACATGGCAGGAACAAGAGCAAGAGGCAGTGGAAGGTGCCACACAGTTTTAAACAACCAGATCTCACAAGAACTCACTCACTATTGCAAGGATAGCACCAAGAGGATGGCACTAAACCATTCATGAGAAATCCACCCCATGATCAATCACCTCCCACCAGGTTAGAGGTGGATCAATCCCCACCTCTAACATTGGGGATTACAATTCAACATGAGATTTAGAGGGGACATATATTCAAACTATATCAAGCACATTCTTTTTACACAGTAGCATAATTTGGGAAGTCTGTGAAGTACTCTCATTCTCATCCTGAGAACTGCAGCTGATGACTGGTTGAAATTCATGCGGTCATCGTTGCTGCATGGGGAGAAAGCATTGGACTTCTGACTCGCAGTGCATCTCCCACATCTATTGGACAAGAGATGCTTAGGATGATTATTTGATTTCACTGGGGAGTTTTGCCAAAATATAATTTCCTGGGCCTCCCAATGCATAGATCTGATTCAATGTACTTTGAAAAACCTGAGGGACTATGGCATACGCCCCAGGTTAGGAACAGTCTACTATCCAGGAAGACATTATCAGTCTTGAGTAAGAAGTGACCCAGGACAGAGCCGACAAGAACCACAAGTGAGTCAACATCTGCTGGAGTTGCCAGGGTGCTGGAGCTGTGGACAGGAGGAGGAGGAGGAGTAACAGTTACCTAACCTGTGTACCTCAGTCTTCACATCTGTGTAATAGAAATAGTAATATTATCTGTCTCATGCAATTGCCATGAATGCTAGATCAATCAGTCAATGTAAAGTACATAGTACAGTGCCTAGCACTTGTATCTTAATAAATATTAGATGCTATTATCTTTATTTGGATCTGAAGCTGCCTGAGTAGAAGTTGGAGAATGAGGCAAGGTTGTTTAATGGGGCAAGTCTAAAAGGAGCAAGGTGAAGTACAAAGGAAACTAGGTTTCTAGCTCCTTTAAATGTTCAGAGAAGAGCTGGAAATTCTGCTAGGGTCAATCTTTGAGGATTAGTAGTTTGTTAATTCACATTAAAAGGATCAACTTAAGGCAAGATTATTTAACATCCATAACTTATACATGTATGTCATCCAAAAAACTTGCAGCATTTGCCAAAAGGAAAAAAAGAGAAAAGGAAAATATTTTACCAGTAATTCAGATTTTACTTGGAAACTCCTGGCTTTGTGAATATTCTTTATAAAAACTGCAAATTTATTAGGATTAATACTGACATTCCGGCTTACAGTTCAGGTTAGGGAGGTATATTTGTTACCCATTACTGTGTAACAAATAACCATAAGCCTAGTGGCTTTTAGCAACACACAGTTATTATCTCACAGTTTCTGTGGACTGAGATCCAAGCACAGCCTGTCTGGGTCCTCCACTTCAGGATGTCTCCTAAGGCTGCAAGCAAAGCGTCTGCCAGATCTGGGGTCTTGTATGAAGACTCAACTGGAGAAGAATCTGCTTCCAAGCTGATGAGGTTGTGGCAGGATTCATTTCCTTGTTGACTCTCCTTACCATTCCTTACCATGCAGGGCTCTTTGACATGACAGTTTTCTGATTAAAGCCAGCAAATGAGAGAGTCGGCTAGCAGGTCAGAAGTTACTATGTTATGTAACCTAATCATAAAAGTGACATCCCATCTTTGCTTTCTCTGATGGTTAAAAGTAGTTACAAGTTCCATGCACACTCAAGGAAAGGGGATTAAACAAGGGCATGAATACCAGGAAGCAGGGCTCATTGAGGTCCCTCTTAGAGTTGGTCTGCCACAGGCAGCACCTCCCAAATGGGGTTATCTGAAGCACTACTGTGCCTCAAGACGTTGACTGACACTTTAGAAAACAAATTGACAAAATGCTAGTAATTGTTTTTCATCTCAATATTCTCAGACAAGGAAATCCAAAATATGCTGTTACATGATGACCCCAAATATGCAATAATCTGCCATATCCAAGAGCACTTTCCTTGAAAGATTATTACTTAATATGAGAATGCGAAATGTTCACCGTCTATAGAGATGCATAAGCAGCATTGATTACAGGTTGATCTATGTCATTTATTCAGTGTCCGCTGTTGCGTGTTATCTATCTTGTCTTACAATTTCAACATAAATGAATATTTAATGTTTCTTTTATATTAAATATTTATGCTACGCAAATTCATGCTCCACAGATCTGTGACTCAAAAAAAGACCTTTTCAAACAACAAAAAAAGGGTGTTGAGATTCTCAAACTGTCACAATCAAGCAAAACTTGGAATACATCAAAATGAAGATTAAAGCTTTGCTTTCTAAATATGCCTGGGAGTAAGATGTTCAAAATGAAACACTGAATTATTCCAGAAAAATCTAAGTCAATGATACCAAGATTTTGCAAAATATATAATTTGGGCTCTTTCTTTCCCTGTAACACTCACCACCTCTATGGATTTTTTTGGCTGGGCACGGGGGCTCACACCTGTAATCCCAGCACTTTGGGAGGCAGAGGCGAGTGGATCACCAGAGGTCAGGAGTTCGAAACCAGCCTGGCCAACATGGCAAAATCCCATTTCTACTAAAAATACAAAAATTAGTCAGGAGTGGTGGCAGGTGCTTGTAGTCCCCACTACTTGGGAGGCTGAGGCAGGAGAATTGCTTGAACCAGGGAGGCGGAGGTAGCAGTGAGCCGAGATTGTGCCACTGCACTCCAGCCTGGGTGACAGAGCAAAAGTCTCAAAAAAAAAAAAAAAAAAGAAAAGAAAGGTGGGAATTTTAAACTTTTCTTTGCAATGAAAGGAAATTGTGGAATAGATTAAATGCTGCACTTCAAATCTGGATTTCNATGCAAAATAAGATTTTATGTTTTCTCTTACAATATTCCACTTTTCTAATTCTTGTGTGACAATTTTAGAAGGAAGACAACAACCGTCAAACCTTAAATATTATATCCTTTCTCTTGTCACTCCTTCTGAAGGATATCCTATGTTTTATATTTAGCTCCTTGTACCTTTGTGGTACTGATGGGATAAAAAGGCAAATTAAAGGTTGAGAGAAACGATGCAAACATCAATGAACTCATAGAAAAAGATCAGAAGGAATGACACAAACTTAAAGACAGGGAGAGGTCATCAAAGTTCTGGAAAGACAGGCAGAGAAAGAAACTGGAAGCAGCATCCATGAATAATGTTGTTCCATACTGAGAAGGATGGGGAAAACTGCTTGGTTTTCTCTGTGCTTTGCAGTATAATTCTCTCTTTTTCTGCTCACGGAAAAGCAGTAGTATCAAAATAGTCTTCAATAATAATCATTATTAGTCTTTAAGGCTTTCAAAGCCAGACTTGTGTTTCTTTTAGATGTGCCATGATGCTGAGGTGGGCATTTCTTGGGGCACTCAGAAAGTTGTTTCTCTCCACAGCATCCTCTGTGTTTGTCCTGTGCTAATACTGACAGTTCTTCTCCCAATTTCCATAATATAAAATCCACTCCATGGGGTATTGTGTGCAAGATAGATTTCACTGAAGATTTCATGGTGCATCATGGATGACTTCATTAAAAAATTTCCCTTGGGTAATTGCTCTCCAAGACTGGTCTAGTCTGCCAGCTGCTAGGTCTGTGTGTCCCTGTTTCCCCATCTGCCTTTCCCTCCTTCCCTCACTGATATTGCCTTCCAGTCCTCCAGCTCCTTGAGATCTACTTAAGTATATTCAACTCCCACGCCCCACCCACCCCATTTCCCACATGGCAAACAAAATACTCTCCCTAGAAATCCATGCAGGACTATGTAGAAATGTTTTTTCACTGTCACATAATGTTCAAAAAAAGAAAACTGATAAAATTTTAATCATTTATGATAGCAATTGTTTTGTCTGTCACTTTTCTGGCATAAATAGAAACCAAGCCTCTATTACATCTCCTGACCTTTTGTCAATGCTCTGTCAGTACATTCTAATTTTAAAGGAGTTTTGATGTCAAAATGGTTTGGGAAATTTTGCAGTGGAATGTATGGCAGGGAGTGGCATCTCTAAATCCAAATTAGGCAGGAGGATTCAAGCAAAACTTGGGTAAAGTGATCATTTCAAAAGGATGAAGGATACACCCTATGTAGAGGGAGAGGCTGAATATTCATTCATTCACTGAGCATTTGCTGTACACCTACTATGAGACAGACACAAAGCTGAGGGCCAGGCCTACAATAGGAAACAAGTTGGACATGGTTCCCACCCTCATGAAGTCTGTGGTCTAGTGGGAAAACAAGTAAACGATTAAATAAGCAACTTGAATAGAATGTGCATAAATTTCAGGGGAAGTACAGAGTGAAATGGGACAATATTCCCAAATCCCCTAGCACATTTATTTGTTTATCTAGGATAACTAGGGAAGAGGTGGGAAGGGAAGAGTGGGGTGTTTTGAGCAGTGGTAACAACAGATTCAAAGGTGAGGAAGTAGAGAAAGCACAGGCAGCTTGAGGAGTGTCGAGAGAGGAGCTTATTTTGTCCGGGTGTAGGAGGCGCAGGGCAGGTTTAGCCCAGAAGAGGCTGGAAAGGAAAGTCCCACATCCTCAGGTTTCTACCCTTCAGCAACAAATTCCGGTTTCCTTATGCTCAGCTGAAACCTAACCTCAATTTTTGCCTGTAGGTTGACTGCATCTCTTTCTCCCTGCAGGAGCCCAGAGTTTCTGAGTCAGGGGGCTGCCCTGCAGCATCTCAATGGCACCCCTCAGCCTCGACATCAGCTCTCTAAAGTTGGGACATGCAAGCAAAGTGTGGTTAACTTTACATCCCTCACCTTAGTTATGCTGCCTATCAGAAAAAAATGGGCAATTTAACAAAATGTTTTTTATTCATATCAAATAAATTAATTTTACTTAAAAATATTTTCTGAGAATTTCTTGACCAATCTTCAAAATAATAGTAACATGCTGGCGTATTACATATTGGATTTGAAATTCTTTTCCTTGATCTGAATATTATACATTGTGGAGATGAAAAAAATTAATTAATCCAGAATTCACTGGATAACTAGTAATAGCCATGTCCCAGGAGTTACATAAATAAGAAAATGTCTCTCCAAAGTGTTCACAGTCTAGGAAACATACAAGGAAACTCTATAAATTCCTGTGATAAAGAGTGATGTAAAGGGCATTATTACAACCCAGACCCAAAGGCATAGAGTTAAAACAGTGAGTGGCGGCTGGGCACGGTGGCTCACGCCTATAATCTCAGCATTTTGGGAGACCGAGGTGGGTGGATCACAAGGTCAGGAGTTCGAGACCAGCCTGGTCAATATGGTGAAACCCCATCTCTACTAAAAAAAATACAAAAATTAGCCAGGTGTGGTACCGTGCGCCCGTAGTCCCAGCTACTCGGGAGACTGAGGCAGGAGAATTGCTTGTACCTGGGAGGTGGATGTTGCAGTGAGCTGAGATGGCACCACTGCACTCCAGCCTGGGTGACAGAGTGAGACTTTGTCTCAAAACAAACAAACAAACAAACGAACAAACAAACAACAAAAACCAATGAGTGACTGGGTAATACTCACTGAGGAGGTGCATACCAGGGGTGATACAGTTTGTCCCCTCCATATGTCATGTTGAAATGTGACCCCCAATGTTGGAGGTGGGGCCTAGTGGGAGATGTCTGGGTCATGGGGGTGGATCTGTCATGAATGGCGTGGTGCCCTTCCTGCAGTAATGAATTCACCATGAGAACCGGTTGTTTGAAGGAGCCTGGCATCGCTCTCTCTTGCTCCCTCTCTTGCCATGTGATGCCTGCTCCTGCTTTGCCTTCCTCCATGCATGAGTAAAAGCTTCCTGAGGCCCTCGCCAAAAGCAGATGCTGGTGCCATGCTTCCTGCACACCCTGCAGAATCATGAGTCAAATATGCCTCTTTTCTTTGTAAATTACCCAGTCTCAGCTATTCCTTTATAGCAATGCAAAATGGACTAATACAAGGAGGAGCTGTTTCTCTCCGCCTTTTCCTTCTTTTCCTTTATTGCATGATTACTGCTATTCACCCAGGCTTTCTTTTTTTTTTATTATTATTATTATACTTTAAGTTCTAGGGTACATGTGCATAATGTGCAGGTTTGTTACGTATGTATACTTGTGCCATGTTGGTGTGCTGCACCCATCAACTCGTCAGCACCCATCAACTCATCATTTACATCAGGTATAACTCCCAATACAATCCCTCCCCCCTCCCCCCTCCCCGTGATAGGCCCCGGTGTGTGATGTTCCCCTTCCCGAGTCCAAGTGATCTCATTGTTCAGTTCCCACCTATGAGTGAGAACATGCGGTGTTTGGTTTTCTGTTCTTGCCATAGTTTGCTGAGAATGATGGTTTCCAGCTGCATCCATGTCCCTACAAATGACACAAACTCATCCTTTTTTATGGCTTCATAGTATTCC
>NW_016804690.1:4145854-4152382 GCF_001698545.2 Rhinopithecus bieti
GCAAAAATCACGATATTGATTCTTCCTATCCATGAGCATGGTATGTTCTTCCATTTGTTTGTGTCCTCTTTTATTTCACTGAGCAGTGGTTTGTAGTTCTCCTTGAAGAGGTCCTTTACATCCCTTGTAAGTTGGATTCCTATCACCCAGGCTTTCTGGGACCATATCCCCAATTACCACACCAATGTAGTAATTAGATAAAAAGACTCCATTATGAAAGCGTTCTGGACATATTAGGCTGAGGTTTGAAGGAAGGGATCTTGCTCCTTCTCTGTCTCAAGCCCCTCCTCATATTCATGCCTTCCCTATGACTTGTTGGCCCATTTGACCAAGGAGGTCTTCTCTGATAAATAGGCAGCTGGATGCTAACTTGTGTTCCTAGACATCCCAGTACTCACTGCCCCAACCCAGGAATTAATGTACAGAGCAGACAGAGCACCTAACTAGGAAAGACCTGCAGAAACACATGGAGGCAGAGACCAAAAGATACAGAACTTAGCATACATGGGAAGGGAAGCCCACACAAATTACACGAGGGGAAATGTACGATGTCAAGAACCATTTGTTTTAAACTTCTTCACTAATTTTTTTCAAAACTTGGCATCTTAATGGAAAATGACAATAAACACGTGGGGTAGTGAAGTAGAATCATATGATGCATTTTTTTTCTTCTCATGCACCCTGCAGTCAGTACCTGAGGGCCCACATTGAGAACAGATTACCGTCTGACTATTGAATAGGAATGTCTGAATACTAGAGGTATGCTTATTTATCAGCAGTAATCCTTTTCACTCATTTGTTCAATTATACAACAAAAATGGATAGAACCCCTACTACATGCCATATACTTTGGATCCAAAATATAAGTAAGACAAACTCAGTCTAATAATGAAAACAGACAAGCACAGTATGATGACTAGAGTGCAGTATATCAGAGAACAATGTAAGCCTCCCAAATAGCAGGGATGTATTTCCATATTTGTCATTCAGAATTCCACCCTGAACACTTAATGCAACACCTAACATATAACAGGTGCTCATTAAATAAGTGTTAAATGATGTGTCTATGTATCCAATGCACAGTGTGCTATGTAGCATGGAAGCAGGACACATAATCAGACAGGGTTGGTGGGTGAGGAAGGTTCAGCTGAGTTTGGTGTTCATATATAGAGTAACGGCATCTGCCTGATAATGTGATTTTCTGCAGCAGTGCTCATCTGCTTGATTATAAGTGGAATGATTGGAGGATTTGGATGATAAAAAATAAGTTTCAGAAAGCAAAATATACAGGAGTAGGGAGGCAAGAGCCTTTCTGAAGAGTGACTGAAATATATAACCATAAAATCTAGGAAGGAGAGCTGGGAGCTGTGGCTCACATCTATAATCAATCCCAGCACTTTGGGAGGCTGAGGCAGGCAGACTGCTTCAGCCCAGTAGTTCAAGACCAGCCTGGGCAACATAGGGAGACCCCATCTCTACAACAAATACAAAATGTAACTGGGCATGGTGGTGTGTACCTGTAGTCCCAGCTACTCAGGAGGCTGAGATGGAAAGATTACTTGAGCCCATGAGGTTGAGGTTGCAGTGAGCTGTGATTGTGCCACTGTACTCCAGTCTGGGTAACAGAGTGAGACTGTCTCAAAAAAGAAATAAAATCTAGGTGGGTAGGGAAGAGAATAAAGAAGCTCCAAGGGAATGAAAATAGAGTGGTCAAAGTACCAGAGGTCTCAGTGAATTTCAAAGACTAGAGAGTGGAAATAAGAATGAGGAAATAGGATCCATAGGTGAATAAGGTGAATATTGATGTACAAAGCTGAGATACTGATGTTTAAGATTTCAGAAATAGACCTGTTCAGGGTAAAGTTTATTTCCAGTGGGGATGCTGAAGTGGGGTGGAGGCCATTTAATTAGAGAAGATCAAAGCAGTCTGTAATGCTTGGGTGGTAGATGGGGTCATCCTTGCTGTGTAGGACAATGGCAACAGGAGTAGCAGTGAAGGAGAAGAGCCAGAGGCCAAAGACCTCAATGGAACAGTGAGTGGCAGGGACATCAGTGAATGACAGCATTAGAGAGGGGTAAGCTTCACCAGGGTTCTTCCAGAAAGCAGAGCCTGAGGCGATGGCTTGCATGCAGTTAGTTGATTTGAGGACAAGATCCTAGTGAGTAGGAGTGGGGGAATGGGGAGATTGAAACAAGGAAGGCAAAAAAGTTAATGCAAAGGTATGTTCTTGAGTGATCTCTACTGTGAGTGAATAGGGCTCTATCCTGCCTTCAGAAACTTCTGAGATGCCATGTAGAATGAACCTCAGAATTTGTCCACCTTCTTCTTCCCCTTAAGGGGGAAGTCAAGGACTGTCTTAGTGGGGCTTGGACTCCTTGTGAGGCTGCAGCAGTGTGAGTACCAGGCAGGTTTCCACAGGTGTCCTACCCTAAGGCCTCTGAGAAGCCCCAGGTAAAAATCAAACGATAACGAGGTGCAGCTGAAGCAACATGCTGTCAGGTTTACACCTGCCTGGAGCTGGTTGTCACCGTGGTGGCTGGAGTAAAAGCTGGGCAGACAAAACGTGAGACGGTGCATCAGAAGGGTCTGTTACAATGGGTAAAGGAGTCATTGTAAGCGGCAGCAAGGAGCAAATAGAAAGCCAGTGTAGGCACGGGCATGAAAGGTACTGCAGATGGATGGCATTAATGACCAGAGTCCAGTTGGAGCCTTGACCTAGAACTCCAAAAGAATGTGGATGAAAAGTCATTTTGCAGCTGAGAAGGACCCAATTCCAAGGAAGGGAGCTAGATGGGAAGATCCATGCTCACTTGGGCTTCCAGGTGTCTACCCCAAGTGTGTTTAACCAGATATGGAGCATGGTTGCTTGGAAAAGCAAGTATTATATCTCCTGATATATTGATACTTAATGGCATCAATATATCAGGAGATATACTATTTGAACTCATAGAAGTCTATTCTGAATATGGAAGAGAGAGAAAGAGAGAGAGAGAGAGAGAGAGAGTGTGTGTGTGCGCGCGCGAGAGAGAGACAGAAAGAGAGAGTAGAAAAAGAAATAAGGTGGCACTTTACTCAGCCTTGAAGAACTAACCTACAAAGATATAACTTATCTGATCCACTTGGCAGTTTTATTTATCAAAGTAAATTAACAAATTGGCATTCTGATTTAGATATAGCTCTCTTGGGAGTTTCTTTAGCCGGTTAAGCTCCCCTGAGCCTGAACAACTCTGGGCTTGCAAATAAATCAAGTCTAAGGATCTCCAAAGCAGAGGATCACACCCTGGGATTCAGTGACCACAGCAAAGAACTGAGGCTCTATGCAGTATGCAGTCCTAAGTTAGCGTCAGGCTCATCCCCTTCTGTAATATTTTAAAATTCACTTTCTGACTTCAACACATTATTTCTGTTACATGTCATTGTATGAAAATAAAATGATGTCTCTGTGGGCATTAGTTACCTTTTGCTGCATAACAACTTATCCCCAAATTTAAAACAACCCACATGTATTGTCTCACAGTTTCTGTGGGTCAAGAGTCTGGGCAGGCTTAGCAAGTTCCTGCACTTCAGGGTCTCTTACAGACTTGCAGTCAAGGTGTCAGCTGGGAGGTAGTGATCTTAACGTTCAACTGGGCAAGGATCTATCTCCAGGCTCACATGGTGGTTGGCAAGACTGAGATCCCTGTGGACTGTTGGACTGAGGGTCTCAGTTTCTTGCTGGCTGTTGGCTGGAGGCCCTCTTCAGTTTCATGCCACATAGGCAGCTCCAACATGGCAACTTGCATCATCACAGCCAGCAAGGGAGAGAGTCTGCTAGCAAGAGGAGATTATAACCTTTTGGAACTTAATCAGTAAAGTGACATCGCATCATCTTTGCCACAATCTGTTGGTAGAAGAGAGTCACCAGACAAATCCACATTCAAGAGAATCGGATTATACAAAGGTACACATACCATGAGGCAGGATCATTGGGGACCATCTGAGAGGCTATCCACACCATTGTGTATCATCATAATGGAGACTGTGGCTCATTGAGGATACAAGCTAAGCTGCTTGGATATAGAAGTCCAAATGCAGTGGCTTAAATGGGATAGAAGTTTCGTTGTCTCTCTTTAATAACAGACCAGAGATCTGCAAACAGTGCAGGGTGGAGCGGTAGCTGTAGTTCCTTTTATCCTGTGGCTTATCCCTTCCCCAGAGTGCTGTTTAAGTCCCCATGAAGCAAACTGGTTTACCACCTCATTTTCATTCTAATCTCTGGGAATGAAAAAGAGGAAAATAAGAACTTAATCAAATTTATTTTAAGGATGTAATGCAACAGGGAAATTTTGCAGGTCACTTCTACTCGCATCTCGTTGGTGAGAACTTGTGCACATGACCACCTATAACTAAAAGGAGGCTCTTGCTGGTCATCCATGGGCCCTGTCAAAACTTGACAGGAGGGGTCCTATTAAAGGAAGATAATGGGAAACAATCCAGCAGACTCCACCACAGTGGCCAAGGATGAAGGGAGAGTTAAACATTTAATTTGTTACTTTCAGGTCGTGCAACAGATGTTTCTTTGTCCCAACTCTGACACTCTCTTCTTATCTATCATGGTCACCTAGAAAATACTATATGCTGGCAGGCACGGCTGCCAATCTGAGATGAGCAATTTTCTGCTTGGTTAAAATATTAATTCCAGTCCTAATGAGGATCAAACAAATGAGGTATTTTCCCAAACTAGAAAGAAAAAGTGCATTACAGATGACCTCAAGCTCTGCTACAAGCCGTACCTTGTACAGCTACACGTTGTTATTAAAACATCTTAAATGCTAAAATTCAAATTTATAAATAAAATCTTCAAATTAGTGGACAATTCCTGAGAGAACTCTTCACTTTGTATACATTTCAATACCATAGTTATCAAATCACGAGATCCCCTTGTGCATTTATTTTTAAAAGATTAATTTATTGAAAAAGAAAACTCTGCATCCCTGTATTAATATAAAACAAACTGGTGCCTGGTAAATTCTATTAGAAGTATAAGCACCGATAAGGCTGTGAATGCCACGTTGTCAGTGTCTAAGAGGCATTTCTGGCCACTAGTAATAGACTAATTCCAGCTGACAGGAGAAGACTGGGGATAATGCCCAGTTTTTTTGAGTTCTTCTAACAAATGTGTTAAGTCTCAGAAACACACTTACTTTACAGTGTGTAATTTCTTCTCTGTGTAAGAAAGAAAGACTCTAGGATTTTCTAGGAGGTTTCAGGGTATATGTATATTAAAAACCTTCCTATGCTATGTCTGTCAATAGTGCACCTCACTCTATGGTTAAAGAATTCCCATGGACATTATCCATCCCAAAATTTGTCACTAGAATCACTGACCAGGGTACAACTGTTGGGCAAACTGGATCCACCAGAAAGTTAGGATAAGTAAGTCATTGGCTAAATTTTTCAAACCTCTCAGCTTTCTTCTTTAAATAGGTATTTTGGTTTCATGGCATTTTGCCAGAGGTATTAAGAAATTCAGATGCATCTGTGATCTTTCACCTAGCGATTGACAATTTATAATCATATTTCAGTTTTCTTTTTTTTCCAAAAGGCAAAATATAGTTTGAATGATATGTCTTCCTTTCTTCTTCTACTTCCTAGTGTGAAGATTCTCAACAAGGATTCCATGAAATTGCTTTGGGAGTTCTGCAAAACTCTTGCAATTGTTTGTAAAATTTGTATATATGTGTACAGACTCTTTTTTTTTTTTTTTTTTTTTTGAGACAGAGTCTTCCTCTGTCGCCCGGTCTGGAGTGCTGTGGCCGGATCTCGGCTCACTGCAAGCTCCGCCTCCCGGGTTTACGCCATTCTCCTGCCTCAGCCTCCCGAGTAGCTGGGACTACAGGCGCCCGCCACCGCGCCCGGCTAGTTTTTTGTATTTTTTAGTAGAGACGGGGTTTCACCATTTTAGCCAGGATGGTCTCGATCTCCTGACCTCGTGATCCACCCGTCTCGGCCTCCCAAAGTGCTGGGATTACAGGCTTGAGCCACCGCGCCCGGCCTGTACACTCTTAAAAGGGTGTTTGACATTAAGAAGTTTCCAGTGATTGGATGATACAATAGTGAAATAAAACCTAAAAACAAAAGAAATGACGACAATTGTCATTTATTGAGTAATTTCTATGTGTCAGGTATTATTCTAAATACTTCACCTAAAATACGTCATTCCATCCTCATAAAACCCTATTAAGTATGTGGTAATAGGCCTCATGTGGCGGCTCACACCTGTAATCCCAGCACTTTGGGAGGCCAAGGCGGGTGGATTGTCTAAGCTCAGGAGTTCAACACCAGCCTGGGCAGCATGGCAAAACCCTGTCTCTAATAAAAGTACAAAAAATTGGCCAGGCGTGGTGGCGCACACCTGTCATCCCAGCTACTCGGAGGGCTGAGGCACGTGAATCACTTGAACTGGAGAGGTGGAGGTTGCAGTGAGCCAAGATCATGCCACTGAATTCCAGCCTGGGTGACAGAGGGAGATTCTGTCTCCAAAAAAA
>NW_016804690.1:4153031-4198253 GCF_001698545.2 Rhinopithecus bieti
CGGCCTCCCAAAGTGCTGGGATTACAGGCTTGAGCCACCGCGCCCGGCCTGTACACTCTTAAAAGGGTGTTTGACATTAAGAAGTTTCCAGTGATTGGATGATACAATAGTGAAATAAAACCTAAAACAAAAGAAATGACGACAATTGTCATTTATTGAGTAATTTCTATGTGTCAGGTATTATTCTAAATACTTCACCTAAAATACGTCATTCCATCCTCATAAAACCCTATTAAGTATGTGGTAATAGGCCTCATGTGGCGGCTCACACCTGTAATCCCAGCACTTTGGGAGGCCAAGGCGGGTGGATTGTCTAAGCTCAGGAGTTCAACACCAGCCTGGGCAGCATGGCAAAACCCTGTCTCTAATAAAAGTACAAAAAATTGGCCAGGCGTGGTGGCGCACACCTGTCATCCCAGCTACTCGGAGGGCTGAGGCACGTGAATCACTTGAACTGGAGAGGTGGAGGTTGCAGTGAGCCAAGATCATGCCACTGAATTCCAGCCTGGGTGACAGAGGGAGATTCTGTCTCCAAAAAAAAAAAAAAAAAAAAAGTGGGGGAGAAGGCAAGGCATGTTTTAGCAGTGTCATTTGAATAAGGAGCTGGGCTGCACAGATGGACCAAAGAGGAATAATATCACAAAGCCGAACTTAAGTTTGTACAAAACAGAAGCTCAAGAAGATTCACTGTCATGTGGCTAATAAATGGCAGAAGCCAGATTTTACCTCAGGGTTTTCTCATGCCAAAGCCAGTGCTCTAATTCTGTGATTCTGTGAGTTCTGGCTTCCTGCTGTATTGAGAGGTGCAGGAAGAATTTGCCTTATGTTGATGAGCAGTATCTACACTAAGGGCAAGGGAAAAGTTTTGATTTTTTTTTTTTTAGGTTTGGGAGTTGGAGTTTGTCTGTCATTTGTTATTGATTGATTGATTGATTCATTTGTTTACACACATATCAAATATCTACTGAGCACCTAGCATATGCTAAGCACAGTACTAAGTACTGGGGAACTCAAGATGAAAACACATGTCCCTTTTCTTAAGGGGTCTGACAGGTTAATGGGGACATAGTCCCACTAACACACAGCAACACCAGAATGCGAAGGAACTAAAGTGATTTTGTGAGGATGCTATAATAAAAACACAGGAAAAGGGGTAATCCCCAGGGGAGTCTGAGATGGTTTAAAAGATAAGAAGCCCTTTAAATGAACATTTCAAAAAGAGTAGTGTTTAGGGAGATAAGTAGGGGAAGCTGCAGATGGGAGAGGGGGGAGGAGAAAAAAGAGAAAACATGGCATATTTAGGGAGTGTCACATGGCTTGACATTATAAAAGCATGAAGAATGAGGAGGACACAGAGGTGTGTCGAGGTAGACTTATAAGGCTGCACTGCAAGACATGCCTTTGAAAAGCCAGACAACACGGATGATAAAGTCACTGACATCATTTGAGCAGCAGTGACCTGCTTTCATTTTTGTGTTAGAAGGATTATTCCAGCAGCACTGGGGAGGAAGGACCGAGAAGGGCTCAGACTGAAGGCTGGTTTACTTACTAGGAAGCTATGGAACGATCTGGGTGAACAGATGGTGTTGCCTTAGACTAGGACAGTGGCAGTGGGGATAGATTTAAAAGAAAATTGGAGTGTAGACTCAGTAGGCCCTGGTGGTCAATGGGATATGGAGGATGGGGAGGAGGGAAAGGGCTAGGATGACTCCCCGGCATGTGTCTTTTTTTTTTTTTTTTTTTTTTTTTGAGACGGAGTCTCGCTTTGTCGCCCAGGCCTGAGTGCTGTTGGCAGATCTCAGCTTCACTGCAGCTCCGCCTCCCGGGTTTTACCCATTCTCCTGCCTCAGCCTCCGAGTAGCTGGGACTACAGGCTCCCGCCACCTCGCCCGGCTAATTTTTCATATTTTTTAGTAGAGACGGGGTTTCACCGGTGTTAGCCAGGATGGTCTCGATCTCCTGACCTCTGTGATCCGCCCGTCTCGGCCTCCCAAAAGTGCTGGGATCTACAGGCTTGAGCCACCGCGCCCGGCCCCGGCGTGTGTCTTATACAGCTGGTATGCGATGCGGACAATCATGGTCGGGAACACAGCAAGAGGAACTTATTTGGCAAGTGGAGTACCTGAGTTAAGTTTTGGATCTGTTGAATATGAAGTGCCTGTCAGACATCCCATTGGAGAAATTCAAAAGGCAAATCTCTCCCATGCCCCTGAGACCTCAGGCTGCCTCAGTTCCATGGTGGTTTGTGGTGGACTCAGGGAAAAGTCCTCCCCTCTGTTCTGTGTCTTCCTTTGCCTGTAGGCCACTAGAGCAAGGATGCTTTTGCCCTGAGTCTCAGAGTATCATGAAAATTGACTCCTTTAGCATCTGATTCTTTCTAACTCCTTTTTTCCACAGTGGTTCAGAACCGTTTTCAATGGGACCCAGCAGAGCATTCTCTATGCCACATTCTCTATTGCCCTTTTCTCTTTCCCCTGGATTTCCATGTATATTCTCCTCTTTCTTCCTTCACCCAGAATGTCAAAGTCTTTGTGCACCTGGATAACAAAACACAAATATATGTCCGGCTGAGTGTAAGGAGATGTCCACATACCCAATGTCCATTAAGGACTTCCCCATCTCTGCTACACATATGTATGGAATAAACTTTAGGATATTAGTGAAGATGCTGACAGTGGTTATCTCTATGTGGAGTGATGATCAGTTTTGATGTGTTTTACTTCCCTTTGTTTTAAAGTCTGCTATTTGTTTAACAACAAAAAAAAAACAAAAAATACAGAATTTGTAATTTCCTCCCATTTGTCCTCAATGCCTGTGTCTGAGGTTGTCTCTGTGATACTGAACCGAACCTGCTCCTGGATGCCAACCACTGATCCTGCACACTCCAGTTTTTATTTCTGTTCAGTGCCTGTTCTATGATCAACTGGAAATCACATGTTCAGTGAAAGACAGAACCCATATGAAAGAGAGCTGATTACTGTGAGCATTCACTGTATTATAGTGAGTGTGAAAAGAGAAGAGTAGCAGGCTGTAATCAGAGTGAAAAGGAAGCTCCATTCCTCATCAGCTGTGACGTCATTGCACATCAAATGGAAACCATGGCAATGAGTTAGTAATGTGAAACCGTAGTTGCCAGAATGCTGCAACTAAGAGAGGGTGGAACAATGGAAAGGTAGCAGGAAGGAACAGTGTCACCCAGTACAAATGTCAAACACTGGATCCTGGTGTAATTAAAGCTGGGCCCTCAGGAGATGTGGCAGAGGCTTACAATGGTACCACCACCCTGTGCATTACTCACCTGGTGCCTGTCAGGTGACACCTCAGCCTGAACAGGAATATCGCCTGACACCATAGAAACACTGTCCTCTGATTCAGGACTCACCAACGGGGAAGTTAAAAATTAACCATGGCATTTATGCTACCCCTACGCACACCTTCAGACTTCAGAAATGTCTCCTGGCAGAGGCCTCTTTGGCCTGATGGTACCGTACCCTTCATAGAGTTATTGGTCTATTGTTTTATTTTTTCACAGTAAACAGCAACACTATTTCTGAACTGCGGCTGTTTGTACAGAAAGGCTGAGTAGGAGGGTCAAGGCTGTCTTTTGCCCAGTGTCCTGGGACTCTAGGGTATTGTGATAGCCCCAGAAAGTGAGCAGCCCTTCAGTGACCGTACTTCTAGAATCGCCCCACCTGCCCTCTGGCTTCCCTGACCACTTCTGATCAGGGTGTGTTTGCTTCCTCACAGCCATTTTTACTTCTAGCTGAGTGTTCTACATGCCTAAATTTGGGGACACCAGGAAAGTTTCTCTAATGTTCCAAACAGTTTGACCAGTAACTCATTCAGACTTAGAGTCACCACTGTCTTTTGACTATAGTTACGATTCAATTAACGCTACAAGCATATTAATTTTGAACTGATTCTCTAGTTGAGACAATTTTGACCTCCAGGAGATATTTGGCAGTGTCTGGAGATAGCTTGGGAAGGTGCTACCAGCATCTAGTAGGTAGAAAGCAGGACAGCCCCTGCAACAAAGAATTAACCAGCCCGGCTGAGGTTGAGAAACTCTGCTCTAGTCAATGAATGTTGCCCTGCATTTTCTGTCATATTAATACTATTTCAAAGAAAAAAATGCAATTAACCCTAAAATGAAAGTATTAAGCCTTGTCAGTTACCTACAGTGTGGTATGAATACATTTAACAGTTCCTTTGGGAGAACAGTTTTAATAAGTGGAGGAAGACTATTTGGGTGCTGGTGAGGAGTGAGGAGTGAGAGTGGGTGGAAACCATTCAAAATTGAAACTTACAGATGAAATGTCACCTTCCTTGAGATAGATGCCAAAGGATTACTCTCTGATTATTTGGTTTCTTCTTCTAATGTAGTTGGTTAGTTTAGCAGCGTACACACCAAAATCCCTTAGAAGCTTTTTCAAAATTAATATGCTTAGTCCCCATCCCCAAAATACGTTTAGGGCCTGGGCGTGTGCTTTTAAGGCACTCTGCAGGTGATGATGATGTACACTCTTGGTTTCCAGCCACTGTGCTGAACACAATTAGCTAGTTAGGCCACCATGCTACATTTTCCTTTCCAAACATGGAAGCCCCATTTTAAAAGAACGAACCATGATTATTCTGCTGCACGGCCCTGTAAATTCAGATGGAAAGGCCCTTCCTGTCCGGGCTTGAATCCTCTTGTCTTGAGAAATAATAACCCCCAGGGCCATCTCCATTAAGTTTCCATTACCAAGCCCTGCAGCAGAGACCATGTTACCTGAAATACAACTTCTACTTGGAACAATTTCTGAATCCTGAAGATTGAACACGACTGAGAGGAGGAGCACCTCTCTGGGCTCTCAGTAGCTTGTTCATTATGCAGGATTTCAGAATTTCAAAACGACTCACTTGCCCTTTAAAAAATGTCCTCTTTTATTTATGTGCTCACTCATTCCATCAGTCAGCCAACAGCTGTATTTTGGACTCCTTGTCCATAAAATTATACCATGTGTATTTGAGATCATGATATTATAAAAATAGTTTCCTTGGAGGAACTCACAGTCTGTTAGGGGCAAGAAATGAAACAAAAACCATGTAAAGCTGAAAAAACAAACAGAATAAAAGAGAAAATACTTAGACCCTGTTCAACAAGTCATTTATCTTTTGGTGCCAATTTCCTCGTCCGTATGACAATGAGGTTGGATTAAATGGTCTTTAAAAACCCTTTCCAGCTTTCAAGTTCTCTAAATCTATAATGCTGTAAGTGTGTTTGCCCTGAGTGTTTGTGTATTTATTGATAGAGTTGTAGCCCCAAGAAGGATGTCAAATAAGGGAATGAAACCCCCTCCAGAGAGATACCTCCAAAGCTCACCTATAGATATCAACCTCTGCCAGTCCTTTGGGATGAGGTCATGAATGCCTTTCTCTAATGGAAAGCTTTGCCTTCTGCAGTTCGTGACTCAGTTGTGACACGGACAGCATATAGTCCTTCAACCTCAGCCCGCTCACTGGTGGGATATGGACTTATTCGATTCTGCTGCCTCAGATCTATGGGCTATCATTATCCTAAGTGCCTGCACACCTACCCACCCCTGACCTGCCTGCCCTGCTCAGGATTTAACTCGGTCTGGAAGGCTTAGCTTGGCTTTTGCTTTGTTTTCTTCTGTTTGTTCATCCACTAACCATTAGGTGCATGCATGTTCATATCAGGCACTACCCTTGGCACTCAGATACAGACATAGACATAAGAGCAGGCCCTGCCTCGCAGAGCCCACAGTCCAGCTCTGCCTACCCCTGGACTGCCCTAAACCTACTTTGTTGGCTGGGATTCTGCTGTGGAGGAATGAGTGCCCAGAACCTCATGGTCAAGGGTTTGCCTGACTCTTCCAATTCGTCAGTTAGACCCCTGCTGATATGGATGCCTATCTATATCTCACATTAGTGTACCTTTCTCTTTTCTTCTGGATTCTCTGCATGGGCCTCCCCAAATCCATGTGGTCAACTGATGTCTCCCCATCCTGGACCCTGTCTGGTGCTGGTTTCTTCCACTAGTACACCACTCTGTTCCTGAAATGTTAGCTGTAGCCATTTCTACCTGAGTAATGACAGGACGGAAGAATTAAGTCACCCTCACTGCCCCAGTCCTTCATAATTAGGAACATTTTTATTCAATATGTTCTTAAAGTATCTGGTTGGAAATGTGTCACAATTAAAAACAGGAGCCTTTAAAACAGATGTCGTAATGGAGCATTAATGGCATCTCAGTGATTGCTAAGAGAGCTTCCCACCACACACAAGTGTCTAGAGCCGTATTTTGCAAAAACTGAGTAATGGGAAATGTTCTGCCAAGACTCATCAGTTTGCTCTTTCTCTGCAGTCATGCTGCCAGTGCAAGGATGATGCTGGAGACAGACAAACCCAGCTTCCCTTGGAAATATCAATTCAAATTTCTGTTATCTGTCCCTCTGCATTTCTCTCCCCCACACCACCCCCATCATAGTGGGAGTTTAATATGCAGCACATGTGTGTTTCTCTTTTGCTGGGGTTAGGGCTTTGCTCTGGAGCCTGTAAGGCTGCCTTGCAAACATATGGGCAAATCCTCCCTTTCCAGCCTCCTCTATACCCAGAATCCCCTCTGGCATGGAGAGGGAAGGCAACACAAGCTCACGCCACAATATGGAGATGTTTATCCAGAGTCACTGGCTTAGTCTCCGCTCCAAACACCTAAACACACTGTCAGTGAAAGGTCAGTCTCAGTTTTCTTTAAGCAAGGAGACTTTGAAGCTGCTATTTCCCAATCCAAGGAATTCCAGAGGAAAGTTGCAATGGAAATTGCTGTGACCAACACAGCGGACTATTAATAACATTTTAAAGTCAACGAGCATGTCGTCATTTGCTCTCATATCATTTCTTTCAATCCCCACAGTCCCACCCACTGCCAGATGGGTAGAATCTCAAGTCTTGGGCTGGTAACCCATGGTTCCCTCCTCACCACTGAAAGTTACAACAAAGACACAAGGAACTGTTAAAGAACCTCTACATAATCACCTCCCTCAAACTCCCAAAGTATACGCTAAATTCCAGGTCATCACTAGCCAGCCTAGAGAAGGGAAGCCAGCTGTTAACAGTAGCTAAATAGTTAGACTTCCAAAAAGTCTTTAGCCAATTATGTCTCTTTCCTCTCTCATCTTCCCCCATGGGCAAAATGAGGATAATACTTTACCTGCCTAGTCCATATAACTAAGATTTGAGAAGTGCTTTGAGATCCACAGATGGGCAAAAGTTAACACGTTGGAGCCCTCCCATGGGCTGGGTCTTCACTGGCATTCCTCATACCTGCCTTGTAAATTAGATGTCATCTCCAGTTTTCAAATGAGGAAATCCCATTCCCAAGACCCCAAGAATTTGACCCAGGTCAGTCACACAATTGGTAAATTGAGCTGGGAATCTAATCCAGAATCTTGTAACTCCAAAGGTTAATAGCTAAAATAATTTAATTTCCCCTAAAAGTGGCATATGTGCTTCTATAAATTTATTTATTCAATAAAATAATTCTTGAGCACCTACTATGTGCCAGATATTTGTGATAAACCAATGAAGAAATTAAACAAAATTCTTGGCCTCATAGAGGTTATCCTCTAGTGAGCAGAAATAAGGGAAGATATTTCAGGGATTTTTTGCTTAAAACTCCAAAATATGTTTTGCTGTTGAAAACACAAATAGACACTATAAAAAGTGCTGCATGAAGAATGCAATATTCCTAAATGAAGCCGAATTGGTTACAATGATCAAATCCAGGAAATTTGGCCATTAAAATAAGAAACCATATAGTGAAGAAATGGATTTCCATTCCTATAGCATGATGGCTGACAATTGTTGAAATTCTGTATCATCAGTCAGCTTTGTATACCAAAACACTTAAAAGGATGAAGTGTCTGTCAATTGATGATTTCTTGCCATAACATTCAAAGGTTTGTATTTCTACATATATTTCATAAATAAAGACAAAAGTTCTCCAGGGGATGAATTGCTCAAAGTCACTCAGAGATCATTTTGTATAATGGCAAAATGCAGTCCTGAGTGGAAAATTAAATGACAGATTTACCAGCAGAGATGTGAGAAAAATTTGATGAATGCTACAAGACATGCTCTTTTAAAAAAAAATTTCATTTTAAGTTTCTGGGTACATGTGCAGGATGGGCAGGTTTGTTACACAGGTAAACATGTGCCATGGTGGTTTGCTGTACCTATCAACCCGTCACCCAAGTATTAAGCCCAGCATGCATTAGCTATTGATCCCGATGCTCTCCCTCTCCCTGACCCCCAACAGACTCCAGGGCCTTGTTCTCCTCCATGTGTCTATGTGTTCACGTTGTTCAGCTCCCTCTTATAAGTGAGAACATGTGGGTTTGGTTTTCTGTTCCTGCATTAGTTTGCTGAGGATAATGGTTTCCAGCTCCTACCATGTCCCTGCAAAGGACATGATCTCATTCCTTTTTATGGCTACATAGTACTCCATGGTGTATATGTACCACATATTTTTTTTATCTATTCTAACATTGATGGCCATTTGGGTTGATTCCCTGTCTTTGCTATTGTGAATAGTGCTGCAATGAACATACACATGCATGCGTCCTTATAATAGAATGATTTCTATTCCTTTGGGTCTATACCCAGTAATGGGATTGCTGTGTCAAATGGTATTTCTGGCTCTAGGTCTTTGAGGAATGGCCAAACTGTCTTTCACAATGGCTGAACTAATTTACATTTCCACCAACAGTGTAAACGCGTTCTTATTTCTCCGCAGTCTCGCCAGCATCTGTTGTTTCTTGACTTTTTAATAATGCCATTCTGACTGGCATGAGATGGTATGTCATTGTGGTTTTGATTTGCATTTCTCTAATGACCAGTGATGTTGAGCTTTTTTTCATATGTTTGTTGGCCACATATATGTCTTCTTTTGAGAAGTGTCTGCTCATGTCCTTTGCACAATTTTTAATAGGTTTTTTTTTTCTTGTAAATTTGTTTAAGTTTCTTGTAGCTTCTGGATATTAGACCTTTGTCAGATGGATAGATTGGAAACATTTTCTCTCACTCTATATGTTGTCTGTTCGGTCTGATGATAGTTTCTTTTGCTATGTAGAAGCTCTTCAGTTTAATTAGATTCCATGCGTCAGTCTTTGCTTTGTTGCAATTACTTTTGATGTTTTCATCATGAAATCTTTGCCCATGCCTATACAACACATGCTTTTAACTTTCTCTGCTTCAAGCAATAGGAGTGAGCATTAAGTGATACCTATGTGATGATCCTACAGAAGTCAGACTTTCCCTCTTAAAAGCTCTGGCTTCTCCTCTAGAATGGATAGTTCTGATAGCAGGAGTCCTAGAAGGCAGGCCACCTAGTATTTCTCTACTGCTCAGCATAGAAAAGACAAATGACTCAGCATCCAGGATGTGAAGTTGTGACCTACCTTCTAGGACTCCTATTATCACAACTTTTCATTCTAGAGGAGAAGTCATAGCTTTAAGAGGGAAAGTCTGACTTCTGTAGGATCTTCACCTAGGCGTCACTTATGCTCACTCCTATTGCTTGAAGCAGACAAAGTTAAGAGCATGTCTTGTAACATTCATTAAATTTTTCTCACACCTCTGCTAGACCATGTAACTTTACTTTACCAGAGCATGTAAAGATCCAAAAAATATTAGGTGATTGTATTGATGATCACTTTACTTTTGGCTGTTGTAATGAGTGTCTACCAGCAAGTGGTACCACTAGTGGTTCAAATTCTGACTCTGCCACTTAGCAGTTGTGTCATTTTGGATAAATTACCTGACTTCTGTATGTCTCGGTTTCCTCATCTAAAAAGTAGGGATAAAAATAGTACCTACCAGCCGGGCGCAGTGGCTGACACCTGTAATCCGAGCACTTTGGGAGGCCCAGGTGGGCAGATCACAAGGTCAGGAGTTCGAGACCAGCCTGGCCAATATGGTGAAACCCCGTCTCTAACAAAAATACAAAAATCAGCTGGGCATGGTGGCGTGCACCTATAGTCCCATCTACTCAGGAGGCTAAGGCAGGATAATCACTTGAACTCGGGAGGCAGAGGTTGCAGTGAGCCGAGATCACACCACTGCACTCCAGCCTGGGCAACAAGCGAGACCCTGTTTCAAAAAAAAAATAGTACCTACCTCATAGGGCATCATAAGGGTTCACCGAGTTCATGTGAAAGCACTGAGTTAATTCATGTCTGGCACCAGAGTAAGTACTCCATTATGAAAGAAGTTATTATTATTTAGGATTGTGCATCTAAGTGGAGTAATGGGGTAATGTTCCGACATAGCCCGTTTGCTCTAATAGCATTTGAAATTTCCTTTTCTTCAATGGTGGCTGAAGACATGTAGAAACAACTTCCTGACATATCTGAAAGATTGTGAGATAACTAACAGTTTTTTTTTTTTTGTCTATCTCAACAAAAATATTGGAATAAACTATCACATAGTCCATCAGGTGACCAGGTACAGAGTCATCCACACAGAAGACTAAATACTGAATTTCCTTTGGGTAGTTTGATTGCCCTGTCTAGACCTGACCTGAGAGTGCTGACATCCATCAAGGCACAGACAAGGCAGTCATGATGCTTCAAAAGGAGCAAAAGAGCTAAGTGCTGCTGAGCAGAACTCTATACCAACATGAAAATAACAGTTAAGAATCTTTTTCTATTCATATATGGGGTAAATTTCAGAGGCTGAGTTAAAAAAGGACATTACACCAAGTTGCAAAGATCCAGTTTCAGCTTGAGAAGAAAGTACTGGGATGAAATATTTGTTTCCTCATGAGAGGTTATTATCTTTGGCAGCCTTCTGAGTGATTTGTTAAAATGGGACACAAACCAAAAGATGAATCCAACGAGACTTCGTAGTTGTTACAAATGGGGCAAGGTATAAATCGTGAGGCTGACTGGTTCTTTTCACATGTACTTGGGCAACAGCACAGGTGTCCTATGGGCAAAGAAGGTAATAGATTGCTGCTGAAGGAATATATATATATATATATTTAGTGTCACAGCCTGTGTCCCAAATAATGACCTTGACGTGCCCCTGCCAAAAAAAGAAAAAATAGAAGAAGAAGAAAAATTTCCCGAACACCTTCACCTTGAGCTTTCGGCTCTGAAATAAAACCTTCACTTGCCTCTGAGAAAGAGCTTCCCTTTCCAGATGGAAATCTGTGCAGACACCTAGTTGGCCAAGATGCTTTCTTGTAGCTCCCAAAAATGATCAGGCACAGAAAGACAAATTTCGCATGTTGTCACTCATTTGTGGGAGCTGCAATTAGAACAATGGAACTCATGGAGATAGTAGAATGATGGCTACTAGAGGCTGGGAAGGGTAGTGAAAATGGGAAATGGGAAATGGGGTAGTTAATGGGTACAAAAATAGAGTTCAATACAATGAGTAAGATCTAGTATTTGATAGCACAACAGAGTGACCACAGTCAGCAATAATTTGTTGGACATTTTAGAGTAACCAAGGGAGTACAATTGGAATGTTTGCAACACAAAGAAATGATTAATTCTTGAGGTGATGGAAACCCCATTTACCTTTTTTTAATGTCACAGCCTGAGTTCCAAATAAGGACCTTGATGTGCTCCTGCCAAAAAAAAAAAAAAAAAAAAGGAAAAAATTTCTTGATGTGATTATTATACACTGTAGGTCTGTATCAAAATATCTCAGGTATCCCATAAATATAGATACCTACTATGTACCCATTACAATTAAAAAATAAAATGATTAAAACATGCTAGGAAGAAGAGTTGGCAGCCCCACTACCTCCACAGAAAAAAGGAAAACAAATTTTTACTCCCTCAGCTCACCACAGAATGAGTCTTTCCAAGAGTTTATGATAGTCAGTATCTTATTTAAAGACTCATTAACTGAGTAAATGTCCAGCAGTAAAATTGAGTAGACAATAAAAGGTTATGTACATGCTATTGTATAAATTAAAAATTAAAACAACCTATTAATTTCAGCAAAATGAATATGTTTTCTTGGGCATTAGGGTATCTAAGTTCAAAATACTTGGGGGCTTGCAATGTCTATAAAGTATCCTCAACTAGCATCTTCAATTTGCTAAGAGAAAGCCTGGTTTTAAAGTATATAAAAAACTTTACTTTTTCCCTCCTTCCTTCCTTCCTTCCTTCCTTCCTTCCTTTCTTTCCTTTCCTTTCCTTTCCTTTCCTTTCCTTTCCTTTCCTTTCCTTTCCTTTCCTTTCCTTTCCTTTCTTTCTTTCTTTCTTTCTTTCTTTCTTTCTTTCTTTCTTTCTTTCTTTCTTTCTTTCTTTCTTTCTTTCTTTCCTCTCTCTCTCTCTCTCTCTCTTTCTTTCTTTCTTTCTTTTTTTGACGGAGTCTCTCGCTCTGTCACCCAGGCTGGAGTGCAACGGCATGATCTTGGCTCACTGCAACCTCCACTTCCCGGATTCAAGCAATTCTCCTGCCTCAGCCTCCCAAGTAGCTGGGATTACAGGCGCCCGCCACCACACCTGGCTAATCTTTTGTAGATGGGGTTTCACCATTTTGGCCAGGCTGATCTGCCTGCCTCAGCCTCCCAAATTGCTGGGATTACAGGCGTGAGCCACTGCACCTGGCCAAAATAATGTAAAGCTTTCTAGATTTATTTCCATTTTTTTCTATATATTTACTCACAACTTGCTTGGTGGCCAAAGAAACTAAAAAATTCCTTGTGAGCTTTGGATTAATTTAATAATCAAAATATAACTCCAGGTTTTATTAATGTCTCACTGTACACTATTTGGCTACAGTTTTTTGTTTGTTTGTTTGTTTGTTTTAAGTACAAGGACTGAGCCTGAGTGTAATAATGAAAATTATGATTATTACTACTACTAACAATATTATCAGTTGGAAAAGTCTCTATATGTATTTAATCAAATATATTTTCAGGGGGTAAATTTAACCCTAGAAAATAGCTGAATATTATGCAGATGGTGTGCTCCCGCTATAAGGCATGAATGGAATTCATCACTATCATTGGTGAACGGAACTGAGAGGAGCACAGCAGGACTCAAGTTGGGAAAATCATCCAGAAAAGTAGGAGTATAGCAGATCTAGAAGCAAAAGGACACAAATAGTAGGCATCGAGAAAGACACAAACCTACTCAACACAGTGTCAGGCCCTGCCCTTGGTGCTTCACAGAATGTGTAGGATGAGACTTGTACCAGCACAGATACATCTTCTGGACCTGACTGTCAGAGATGCAGGGGCTGGGCACGGCTGAAGCAAGGCACGGATTGATAGACACTGATTCAGGAAATATCTGCTTGTCACCAGGATGGCAGGTCAAGTGAATTGGTTTGACCAAATAAACAGTTAATTTGATATAAAAGCTTCAAATTGGTGGTTTGAAATTCATAAGTCAATATTCAAAGCGAAGAAAACTATAGCCTGTATAAAGGTAAAAATAGGTTTTAGATCCAGCTATCAGGGTAGAAGAGCTGCAAAATTTATCTGAAAAGTAATAAAGCATATACAAGTGTCAAATATTATCACTATGCTATTATTTTCCTGCATCTCCATTACTGGATTCATTTATTGTAAGTATCACAATTCCAGTCTGGGCATGAAAGCTAAATTACTGTATTGTAGAAAATGTACATTTTGGGACCTACCCTGGATTGTTTTAGCATGCAAATAAAACCATATTAATTGCCATTGTTGGCAGTCATGGATTTCTTAGGACTTTTTATCTGCAACCAAACTAATTGGCCTTGAATCCATTCTCACAACGTTTTAATTATTCACTAGTTAATAATTCTTAAAAGCAACTTCAACATTAAAATGTCTCTAAGAGCATGTACAGAGCTATTCAATCCCAAATAATAATTTTATACAATATTCATATCAACCTAAATATTCTCTGTGATCTTTACAAATTTATGTAACATATTTTTGTATTCAGAAGATAACCTTAAAATTACATGGCTGTGTATAGCACCCTTTGCATGACGTGTATGTATATTCTCCAAATGCCTTGCTTTTTCGCATAGTTTTGAGTTTCTCTGATGTCAGTTTAAAAAAAGAATCCATCGAGAAAGCAATTTTTTTTTTTAAAAAAAGCCTAGTCCCTACTGTTTGCACAACTATACGATGGAGAGTATGAAGAAACACAAGCACTGCACTCTGTCGGAGGTCTGCTCATATCCCCCAAAGAAATCTTTACAACAATTCAACATAGGAAAACAATTGAAAGTAAAATATATATATAAATACCACTAGACAATAATAGATTTGTTTCCTGACTTAAGTTGGGATCCCCAGATGAGGATTTGTGTGAAAGTGATCTGGGGAGTAGGAAAGTGGTGCTAGGAAGGGAAATCCCATAAAGGGTAATTTCAGTTCAGTCTTTCAGTCTTTGGAGACCATGTTCTGGTCAGGGGCCAGGGAGCTGGGGTAATTATTCCTCCTGTCCATCAGCCCCTAAGATGAGGCATCCTGGGTTGGGGGTGTGGTGGCTACTTATATGAAATAAATTTCCAGGCACTTCCTGCTGTCTGCACTAGCAGGAAAAGTGGGTTATAGTAGCCTTACAACAGAGAGATGTGGGTGCTTGCTCTAGAGAGTGGAAGCTCACGTCAGTGCGATCTGTGTGTTTAGAAATGGCCAAGTGTGCTAATGGGATATGAGTAGAGTTCTGACAGCATCTGATCACCTCTACTATGGTGGCATTAGGCTGGACATGATCGATTGCCAAATTAACTATATAGGCAATTATTGCTGTAACAGATTAGAGAAAGAAGAAATCTGATCACAGAAGCATGTGCTCAGGTTCCCTTACTATACATTTCACAGGGATAGATTTGCCCCAGTTCATTGCCACCTGTGATTGAGTAAATCCACCTACTTCTGGGGTTCGATGTAAAGAAGACACTTGCCCAGAGACATAAATCACATTCTACAATAATGCATTATCAGTGTATAAGAAAAGGTGAATTTTGATCTCCATCTACTTTACTCTCTATATATTTCTTAATTACATGAGTACTCAGGTGAGGAAATGGAGTGTTATTTATTGGTCCTTCCTGAACCTCAATAAACAACAATAATTAACATTTATTGAGTGCTATGTGCCAGAAACAAGTCTAAGTACTTTTCAAAAATAGTCTTATTGCATCTTTTCAACAGCCCTATGACATAGGTCCTTTTACGCTTTTAAATTGTGGAGACTGAGGCACAGAGAGGTAAACTATCTTGTCCATGACCACACTGCTGTAATATGAAATGAGGATTTGAACACAAAGTCAATCCAGTTATGAAGTCTATGCCTTTAATCACTAGATTAAAGACAACTGAAGTGAGAGCAAGAAGATTTCTAAAGACTTCTGTAGCCAGAGGATAATGACTGTACCACAGAAGCCACAGGATAGGTTTTTTTTAGTGAGGACCATGATGGAGAATTAGAACTTACAGGATCAGTGAGACCCAAAGTAGGCTGAGATCACAATGAGAACCACAGGGTTTTAACCCAGCTGAAAGAACAAACCAGAAGTTCGCTAGCCACACCTCAGTGAACACTAGTGTAAAGAAAATCACAGACCCAACCAGACCAGAAATCTGTCACCTGGGACCAGAGAAGTCTGAGAGGTGAGTTACAAGGATAATCAAAAGGTACCAACTTCTCTTCCTCCAATGCCTCAAGGTCCCATAGGGACTCACCGTTCCCAATAAACCCAGATTTCACATTGATTGGTTTACATTGTATCTCCAGTGTAACTATTCTGCTTTGGATTCATAGGGCTTCTCAAATCTGTGGATTGATGCCTTTCATCAGTTTTGGAATACATTCATGAAACAATGAATGATGGGGATACATTCTGAGAAACACGACCTTAGAAAACATTGTCATTGTGTGAACAGCATAGAGCATACTTATACAAAACTAGATGGTATAACCTACTGCACACCTAGGCTATATGGTATAGCCTATTGCTGCTGGCTACAAACCTGTGCGGCATGTTACTGCACTGAATACTGTAAGCAACTGTAACACAATGGTAAGTATTTGTGTATCTAAACATAGAAAAGGTACAGTAAGAATATGGTATTATAATCTTTTCAGACCACCATTGTATTTGTGGTCTGTTGTTTACTGAAACATTTTTATGTGGTACATGACTGCATTCTCAGTCATTATCTCCTCATATGTTTATTCCTCATTCTCACTGTCCTGCCCTTCTGGGACTCAAATTAAAATGTTTTAAGCTTTCTGTCATATAAATATTATCATTTATTGTTAACTACTTTTTAAAAATATTGTAATATTGGGGGATTTTCTTCCATTATAGCTTCTAGGTGATTGTGGTTTCTGTATCTGATATGCATTGGTTTATTTATATTAATTTTGTGCCCTTCTACCTTGCTGAATTATTTTATTGTTTGTAATAGTTTTGCAGTTGATTCACCTAGGTCTTCATGTTATCTGAAAATATTAACTAGCTCCACTGGTATATAAATGGATTCAGAAAATATGGTATACATACACAATGGATACTATTCAGTCATAAAAAATTATGAAATCATGTCATTTGCAGCAACATGGATGGAACTGGAGATTATGTTAAGTGAAATAAGTCAGGCACAGAAAGACAGATGCTGTATGTCCTCACTCATACATGAGAACTAAAAAATAATTGGCCTCATGGAGATAGAGAACAGAATGATAGATACTGGAGGCTGGTAAGAGTGTTTGGGTGGGAGGAAGAATAAAGAGAGGTTGATTAGTGGGTATAAACATACAGTTAGATAGAACAAATAAGCCCTGATATTCAATAGCAGAGTAGGGTGACTATAGTTAGCAACACTGCATAGTATTTTTCAAAGTAGGTAGAAAAGAGGACTTGAAATTTTACCAACATATAGAAACGATCCTCAGGGTGATAGATACCCCAAACACCCTGACTTAATCATTACACATTCTGTGCATGTTACCAACATATAGAAATGATCCTCAGGGTTATAGACACCCCAAACACCCTGACTTAATCATTACGCATTCTATGCATGTAACAAGTACTCATGTGTATCCCGTAAATATGTAAAATATTTTGTATCGATTAAAAAATAGTAATAGCATTACCTCTTTCTTTCCAATTTCATACTTCCGATTTTTTCCTTTTTGCTAATTGCATTGACTGGTACCTCCTGCACAGTATGAAATGATGATAGTGGGTATCCCTGTCATGTTTCTGACATTGAAGGCAATGATCTCAGTTTTGGGGCAAAATACTGAAAAAGTTTTATCTCAACATTTTAAGGATCTGTCTTTTCCTATCATACTGATTTTTGTTTTCTTTTAAGTCAATAATGGTTGCTGACTTTTGCCAAATGCTTTTCAGCATTTATAGACAGGATCAATAGTTTATCTTCTAAAAACTATTAATCCGATGAATTATATTAAAAGATTTCCTAGGGCCGGGTGTGGTGGCTCACGCCTGTAATCCCAGCACTTTGGGAGGCTGAGGTGGGCAGATCACCTGAGGTCAGGAGTCTGACCTGGCCGACATGGTGAAACCCCGTCTCTACTAAGAATAACAAAATTAGCTGAGTGCGGAGGCACACGCCTGTAATCCCACCTACTCGGGAGGCTGAGGCAGGAGAATCACTTGAACCCAGAGGTGGAGGTCGCAGTGAGCCGAGACTATGCCGTTGCTCTCCAGCCTGGGCAAAAAAGACCATCCCCCCATCAAAAAAAAAAAAAAAAAAAAAAAAAAAGATTTCCTAAACCATTTTGCCATCCTGAACAAAATCTTACTTGGCCATAATATTACTTTAATATTTTTATGGATTATATTCTCCAATATTTTATTCAGGATTATTGCATTGACATTTAAAAGTGGATTTGATCTTTAGTTTTACTTGTTTCTTTTTTTAAAGAAGAAAGTTTTTGTTAACACAAGTTTTTCTTAATTCACATTTCAATTTTAATATTAAATAGTCCAAGATTTTTATTTTATGAACACTTTATTCCAGTTTAGTCCTCTTAAAGTGCATTTGCTTGCTGTTCATTTATATTAACAGTAAAAAGACTATGAATTACCAGCTATTTTTTTAAACGGTAACTAACTGCACTGGAAAATGAAATTTATAAAAATTGTATCATTAGAGCAGAGTTTAAAAACCAAAAGATTAAGATTTGTTTTCTTTTATCATTAGGGCATTACACCTTTTCAGAACAAGGGTAATTTGCAGAAATTATACAAGGTAACTTTTATCAAATATCAATATTTAGCAAAGTTTTATTTACCTGAAATGTTATTTCACTGGTAAAACTATCTCCAGTTAAAAAAAAAAAAAAATCAGAAACCTTATTAAATTTAACCTGCTTTTATAAATGTCCTAAGAAGTCTTAAGCTAAACATATTTTAAGTAGAAAATGATAATTTAAAATAGTTCGTCATACTGTTTCTGTGGTTTATGTACATATATTAACTGATCTCTTTGATAGTAAATATGACTAGAAGTTCATCACATTAAGCACTGTAAAATAAAAGTGAGAGCTAATCATCTTCTAGCAAAAATACTTTGTATGCAACAATTGCAAATGTTAAAGCTGTTATTTAGTGGTCGATTATTGCCTGCTGTGAAATATTAAACAATGTATATTTACTGGATTGTTTTTCAGTTTGCAGCTGCCCTCTGAGATCCCAAACAAGGGGTTCCCATAAATAAAAGCTGCAGTGCATTTCACTTAGTGGTTAGTTTCAGGCCAACCCTCCCCTCGTCATTATACTCATTCTTCTCCACTGCCCCCAAACTCTGCAGTGGCACCATATTATTAAAAACAATAAGTACCTGGGGTTTATGCTTCCGAACAAGACATTATTTGAGTAATTTCAAATGATATACAGTTCCTTCATGTAAAAAAGATGTTTTGTGGTCACAATTGCTTCAAAAAGTAATTATATTCAAATGACCTGACATATCAGGCCTTAGCAATTATAAACCATGATTTTGACACATGGCAATTTTTAAGTTAGGCAAATGTTAAGTGCTAAAAGATGTGAACAGCTGTTCTGCTTAAGTTAGAGTGCTGCAAAACTCAGGTAATGACTATTTTTTCAGTTAACATAACTAGTCCATGGTACAGCATACTAAATCACAAAGTACAAATCCAAGGAAGATAGTATCTTTACGAAGTTATGAACTTTGGCAAATCAACACAGTACTTTTTTTTTTTTTTTTTTTTTTTTTTTAGACGTAGTAGTGTCTCTCTGTTGCCCAGGCTGGAGTGCAGTGGCGGGATCTCGGCTCACTGCAAGCTCCGCCTCCCACATTCACACCATTCTCCTGCCTCAGCCTCCCGAATAGCTGGGACTACAGGCGTCTGCTACCACGCCCGGCTAATTTTTTTGTATTTTTGGTGGAGACGGGGTTTCACCGTATTAGCCAGGATGGTCTGGATCTCCTGACCTTGTGATCCGCCCGTCTCGGCCTCCCAAAGTGCTGGAATTACAGGCGTGAGCCACCGCACCCGGCCTACAGTACTCTTTAATATAATGAAACCATACTTTTGACTTGGCGCAATGGCTCATGCCTGTAATCCTAGCACTTTGGGAGGCCGGGGTGGACAGATTACCTGAGGCCAGGAGTTCGAGACAAGCCTGGCTGACATGGCGAAACTTCGTATCTACTGAAAATATAAGAATTAGCCAGGAGTGGTGGTGCGTGCCTGTACTCCCAGCTATTTGGGAGGCTGAGGCACAAGAATCGCTTGAACCCGGGATGGGGAGGTTGCAGTGAGCTGGATGCTCCACTGCATTCCAACTTGGGTGACAGAGCAAGACATTGTTTCAAAACGAAACAAAACAAAACACAAAACCATACTTTTGTTGGAGTCATGTGTTACTTTAGTGATAATTTTCACTCCGAAAATATTTAAGTACCAAATCAAAACACTGGTTTTTAATGGTGGTTTATAGCAGAGCAAGTTATTTTACACAAAATATAGTTTAAAACTACACAATTTCTCCTTTTGAGTGAGTTCCCTTGTGCAAGCTGTTGAAGTGTACAGCAGCAGGGTAATGGGCATCTATAGGAAGTAACTCTGCTCTGTTCTGGGGTTGGTCCAAAGGCAGCTGGAGTTCCAGCGTATGAAAAGCTTTAAAATACTACCTTAAGGAGATTTAATATCAATACCAATTTCCAAGGACTTCTTGTTAATTTTTCACATAAATAATGGCACCCTCAAAATCAGATAGTAATTTCAAACAACATTAATTTCAGATGATCCCTTCTATTTAGAAGACTTTGTTTTCATCAAAAGTCACATAGTCTTATACCAGTTTATCAAAAAAAAAAAAACTACCTAAAATATAGTTGTAATTTTAAAATGACAAATAAATATATAGTCGGCTTGGAGAGACCTGGGGTACCCGATGTTGTCTACCAACTTTCATAATCCTGCCTCTGCAAATGCTGCTGCTGCCATTGTTTCCTCCTGCTGAGGCTGTCAATTCTTCAATCTCTGCTTTTTTTTTTTTTTTTTTTTTTTGAGACAGAGTTTCACTCTTGTCACCCAGGCTGGAGTGCAATGGCACAATCTCAGCTTACTACAGGCTCTGCCTCTCAGATTCAAGCCATTCTCCTGCCTCAGCCTCCTGAGTAGCTGGGATTGCAGGTGCCCACCACCATGTCCAGCTAATTTTTGTATTTTCTGGTGGAGACGGTTTCACCATGTTGGCTAGGCTGGTCTCAAACTCCTGACCTAAGGTTATCTGCCTGCCTTGGCTTTCCAAAGTGCTGGAATTACACGCGTGAGTCACCGCGCCCAGCCCAATCTCAGCATTTAATGTGTGCATTACCCATTCCACTGCTTCTTCACCTTTACTGGCACTTGAGGATATTTTACTTGCTGTCAGTCCTTCAAGGTAACTGCTGAGACTAACCGCTTTCACAGTGATTATGGCTTCTTGAGTCAAAATAGTTCCTTCTGGGTCCTGAAGATATGGCTTTTACATGTCTCTCATCTACTGAAACCACATTTGTAAATGAAATATTAGTAGATTTAAGTTCCATTGCTTTCTCTACAGGATCAACAGAATGTTCTTGCACATATGTTTTGGTTCCTGCTGCACCAATAAAGACTTCGCAATAGACAGCAGTCCCCACTCTGTGCTGAGAAGTCTGTGGCTGTGCAACTTTCCAGAGGGATCTATATGTCTGTCCAACACATTAACTCCAGCCACACCTGGGTTCATAGGGTCTGGGTATTTCTACATCACAACTGTTGTAACAGTTTCCCATGAGTGGTCAAAGACGTGCTCCGAAGTCCAGATCTTCATGGTGCTGGTGGCCTGAGCAATGTCTGGTGGCATCAGGGAACAATGAGGCGCAGAGTTTACACCTGCCCTGGCTCACCTCCAGCACTCCAGCCAGCCCGCAGAACACAGGTGCCCTCGGGCCCAACGCGAGGGACCTCCTGACACGCAGCCCAGTTATGTCTGTCTCATAAAGAGAATATGGAGGTTTTGTAATGTAAATGTTGAGTTAACGGGTGCAGCACACCAACATGGCACATGTACACATATGTAACAAACCTGCACGTTGTGCACATGTACCCTAGAACTTAAAGTATAATAAAATAAAATAAAATAAAATAAAATAAAATAAAATAAAATAAAATAGACTATATCCAATAAAAGAAGAGAATATGGAGGTTTTGATATACGAGTGCTGAGAAGGGAACAGTGTGGTCCCTTTAAATGATAGGGAAGGCAGAAAGGGAAGTGCTGGGTAGAGAAAGGCGGGTCCCTGGCTAGGGCTCCACCTCCACTGCGCTCCAGCCTGGGCGACAGAGCAAAACTCCATCTCAAAAAAAAAAAAAAAAAAAAAAACCATTGGAATTATTTGCCCTTTAATGCCTTTATCAAATTCATCTGTAACACTGTCTGGTCTTGTTGCCTTGATAGGGGTGTAACTCTTTGAAAGTTTTCTCTATCTCTTCTATGAAAATCAGACTGTTTAGATTTTCCAACTCTTCTGGAGTCACTTTTGATAAATGTGGTGAATTTCTAGAAAGTTATTCATTTCTATCCAGGTTTTAAAATTCATTTACATAGATTTCAGCCATCTTAAAGGGTTCTTCTAATGTGGTTATTTCCCGTTTATCATTTGGTATTTCGTGTATCTCCACTGGCTGTGTTTTTTTGTCAAAGTTTCCTGTGCTATTTCTCAATGTTGAATGTTATGTGCCAAATTTTCTGGAAGTTGGAATTCTAAACCAATGTCTAGATACAGACCCAGGTATATTTTAAAAGTTAGCTTATGATAAAAGCGACATTTTAAGTCAGCTGAAGAAATTTACCAAATTGTGTTAAGAGAAATAACTATTAATATATATTTGGGGAAAAAATAGACTCCATACCTAATAGCACTCACTGAAATAAACTCCAAATAAATTTAAAAGTTATTCCTGAAATGTATGTGAGAAGAAAACATAGTAGGGTATTTTTCTAACTTTGGAACAAGGAAATCATTTCTAAACAAGGCAGAAAAAAAAGCCATAAAAATAATTGCAGATCAGATCAATTAAAGTTTCAAAGCAGTAAAAGACATCATATGTAAAGATACATTACAGGGAGAAAACTTTGCAAGATATTTAGAAAGCGAATAGTTAATAATCTAGCATACATTGAATTCTTACAAATTAATAAGGAAATGCCAAATAGCCTATTTAAAAAATGGACAAAGGATGGAAAGGAAAATTTATAGCACACGTACAGTTTTGCTATTACAAAGAATAAATAATATATAAACAGAGAATAAATAAAAGGATATCCAATTTACCGTCATCTGAAAAGTGCAAATTAGAACAAGTGTACCAATTTTGCCTATCAGAATGGTATCAACTAAAATAATTGAAAATATTAAATTTTTCAGCAGAAACAGACAGGAAATACAAAATATGGGAGTGAATCTGAAAGATCACTTTAGAAAAATGTATATACCCCTTCATTCAGCAATTACTCCATTCTAAAGAAATACTTACACAGCTTCACAAAGATGTATACAAGAACATTCATTATTGGTTATATAGAGAACTGGTCAAACAATACATATTATATGCATAATATGAAATACTGGTTGTCATCATAAGAAGGAGCTAGAGCTGACTACAGTGATGTGCAAAGCTCTGAGGACCTATTCTTAAATGAAAAGACAGGTTGAGTAATGATCTATATATTATTATCACATATGTAAAACAAATAGCAAAACTGTATGTGTGGTGTATAGTGTATATGTATAAATGCATTTTTTAAAAAGACCAAAGGATGTTATCTTAGTCCGTTTAGACTGCTATAACAAAATACCTCAGGCTAGGTAATTTAAAAGCAATAGAAATTTGTTGCTCACAGTTCCAGGCTGGGAAGTCCAAGATCAAGGAACCAAAGTGTTACGGGATTTCTCTGATCAGAAACCTCTGTGGCCATGACACCTTTGCCCAAGTTCTTGTCCTGCGTCCAGACAAGTGAAGGGGGAAGAAAAGTTTTATTTAAGGATAGAACAGCTCAGAAGAGTGGGTAGCTCCTCTCTGTAGGCAGGTCATCCTGTTGAGTGTTCAGCTCTCAGTAGAGAGGAGGTCCTGGAGAGAGTGGTTCCTCCCTGCAAGCAAGTCATGCAGATGTTTCTGCAGGTCTCTGAAGCTCTCAGCAGACAGAGTAGCTCCTCTTTGCTAGCAGGTCATCTCTGCAGCTCTCAGTGGAGAGGGTACTCCTGTCTGCAGCTGATCAGCCTGTCTCTCTGCACTCTTCGTCCTCGGGCCATCCTCTGCCCTACTCTGGCTGAGCCCAGGGCTTTTATGACCTCAGAGGGGAGGAAGTGTGTGCTGACTGGTCCGTGGGCGGCCATGAACGGGCCGGAGGAGGCACCCAAGCCCCACTCTGGTGGGAGAAACCGGCAGCCCAGTCCCCAGCCTTCAGGCCCTCCACGGCCTGAGGGCGGGGCCTTACTGGAACCGTCACCCCTTCTGTCTAGGGCTCTTGTCTGCCTCCTGCTGCCATTCATGGCCCCAGGGCTTGGCTCCAACCCGACTCCGAGATTGGAGAGGGTGCTGGGGGCCAAGAGAAGCCAGACAGTGGGAGCAGACACCCCTGAGCCTGCAGAGACGGGGGCAAAGGGGGCCTTCCTGGGATGCCCAAGGGCTCCCAAGGGTGCAGGCTGCAGAGATCCCCAGGTCCTGCACTTGGGAGGGCAGCAGCAGCTGCACCTGGGAGCTTCCGCCCCGCCAACTTGGAAGGTACAGGGCTCCTGCTGCTCCTGTCGACTTCCTGAAGCCAGAGGCCCAGGTCTGCAGCCGCACCTGAGAGGGCAGATCCTACCTGTCCTCAGCTCCCCCCAAGAGCACAGGGAGGCTCAGATCCACAGTTGCAGTTTGGGCTGCTGTAGCCCCGGTCAGGGCTCCTGCCTGCTCTATACAGCAGGAGGCCTGGGTCTGCAGCTGTGGTTTGGGCAGCTGCAGCAGCAGGAGGTGCTCCCATCCCAACTCAGAAGGGGCGGGGCTCCCACTAGCTTCATGAAATGTGGGGCCCCAGCTGCACTTCCCTGCTGCAGCCGGCATGATAGCAGCAGCCACTGCCTTAAAAAGGATTCAGTGTCTGTGAGGGCCTGTTCCTCATGAGTAGCACCATCTTGCTGTGTCTTCACAGAAGGGGCAAACAGGTTTCCTCAAGTCTTTTTTATAAGGGCACTAGTCCCATCTCCCAAAGGCCTTATCTTCTAATACCATTACCTTGGTGATTAGGTTTCAACATATTAATTTTGGGGTATACAAACATTTAGACCATAGCAGATGTTTGGCAAAATGTTGACATTCTCCCCTCTAGGTAGGTAAGGCAGTGTGGGCGGAATGAAGATATTCACATTTCTGTATATATATTTCTTGCACTTTATATTATTTGAATAATTTACAGTAAGAATACATTAAATATGACTAGTATCATTTTTTTAAAGGCAGTAAATATAAACAAAAAATACAAGTGATGGTATGAAGCTGCCAACAGGGTTGTTGGGCCTCTGACTCCAGTTCCTCTGCCATACTACTTGACAAAAGACAACTAGAGAGGATATAAATATATATACAGGGCAGGTTTGGTGAGGACCAATTATATATGACCCATTGTCATTCAACCAGGAGACACTTCCATGTTTCAGTGAAACACTTTGTAGTACAAAACAGGTCCTTCAGTAAGAAACAAATATATTTAAATCCACTCTGTCTATATCTCACATACATATGCACACAAAGACACATATTCATTTATTCCTCAGGTGTTTGTTGACTATGGACCTAATTATAATGCTGTCATAAGTGTGAAGTGGTAACACTTTCTCACCACCCTGTATAGGTAAAAATATGCATTTGATCAAACTTGCTGGGTCACCATGCCACGTTAATACAGCATGGGTCTGCTGCTATTGGTGATGATGGATGATTTTAGAAAATTTAAGATGAGCTGTTCTTCCTCACCCCACACCCACCTCAGGCTTCAACTGCTTATGCAGAGCTGACGGAAGCAGGTGTTAGGGTGAGAGAGAGTTTAGGAAGGATCTATACAAAGGTACGTGTAGTATAGCCATCCCACTTTAGCTGTAGAAAAGAACTAGTCTAGATCAATGTTTATGAATTCATTTTTTGGGAGGTAATGGGTTGCCACTAAAAGGAAATAGAACATAGGGTCAACAGATTTTACAGGGGTATTTGTAGCTTCTATAGAAAGGGCAGGGGAAGTGACATCAAAAAAAGGCAAAAATTAAGAGCAGCTTGAAAAGCAGGATCTGAGAAAATGGCAGCAGAGGTTGGGTCAGTTACCTCAAGTTAAAAGAAAAGAAACTAGTTTAAGAAAATGTGGGTGCATGATCCAAAGAAAAGATAATAAAGCACCTCAGGGTTGAGGTGGGAGCCAAACAAAGACTTTTGCAGGCCTTAAGCACTGAAAAAGATTAGGAGGTGCTCCAACATTCTTCCCATATGCAATTCCTAATAAAAAGTAATAATAATGCAAAACCTAGTAAAATATAGAAATCAGCAAAGCTTTAACAAATATTTTGAAAATATATTGCCTTACTTTTCTAGTATGTCAAACATTTTCTCAGGCTACCTTCTGGGTCATCTGTAAGATTAGCTTCAACTGTGAGGCTGAGGCTGGGTACCAGCCTGAGAAGACTCTTGTCCTCAGGAACAAGAACACTGGGAGTCCACCTAGCTGGCTTGAGGCCTAAAGAAGGGAACTTATCTTAAAGGATGGTAAAACTATACTGGGCCACTTAAGGTAGGGGTGGGATAGGTATTGGGTAATTTTGGAGAACAAACATGAAGAAGCCGAGAGAACAGTTCGTGAGAACTATTCTGTTCACTTGTGGAAATATGAAGTGGCCATAACCAAAGGGAATCTCAAATCTGCCATGAAAGGTGCTGAGATCGCCTCTCCATAACTATGAAAGAGGTTAAATAAGTCATCTCTAATGAGGGACGTCATCTGGTTCCAAAATCTGTGCTTTATATCTCCATTGCCTGCCTTTAATTGCTTTCTTCTGCAGGTCTTCAGGGGGCTCCAAGACCAGCAGGCATATAAGCAAAATGGAACAGAGGCACTAGAATCAACTTTCCTGTGTTAGTAAGCTCAGTAGCATCCTCATACCTTGTGACTTTCCAACAGCTGCTGCCCTGTCCTCAGAGCCTCTGCCCAGCATGGACTGGGGCACTCAGAATGGTATCCCTTGATATAATGCATATACAGTGGCACTATCAACTCCTCGTGCCTAAACATTTCTCAGTTTTCAGAGTCTCAAAACTATTTCCACAGTATTGAACTCCCAGTTTTCTAAAACCCAACATGTTTCTTTCTTGATCACGAATCATCTTTACAGAAGACAGCATCCTGGCTTGAATCCAGGGCTAAAAACCATTGAAGTCAAATTAAAACATACTTTTATGATGACAAATTTGTTAAAGTTAATAATTCAACTCACTGCTTGCTTGTATTTGTAATTTCAAAAAATTACTTTTGGGGCTTTAAAATTCATTACTCTCACATAAGTTGTATTTTAATGGAATTGATCTGATGAATTTTAGCTCTGAAGCAAGCCACATCTTTGCACTGGGACAGTCCTGTTCCCTAAACACAAGTGGATTATTCCATTTTTAAGTGGGTTCTATTTCTGAAAATGCACCTTATCTTTGTAAGATGGTCATGCATTGCTTGAACTTCAGAGAGAAAAAGCCATTCTGTCATCACTTTCATTCAACTATATTGGATGTTCAAAAAAAAACATTTAATTACAGAAAAAGACTTAATAATCCTGTTTCTTTGAGGTCAAAATTTCAAGGTAGTCCTTATCAAAGAAATATACTTTTGAAGTAATCTGCCTTTACACTCCAACTAGAGGTAAGATAAACTAACTCAATTCTGGCAAGTAATGTGGAAAAATTGAAGTATTTCCATTTACCAGTTATGCATTTTTAGAAGTCTTGTTTTTCTGTGGTATTAGACATGCAAATGAAGCAAGCCTCCCTCTGCCTCTACCTTGGTGTGGTTTATATGTACCAGATAATCTCAAAGGAGTTATAGTGGGTCCATGTGATATGAAATGAACCATATCTAACAGGCCTAAGATATACAGGGTGAAATGGGCCTGACCAGAGAAGTCTGGACTAGAAAGCTAAGATGACATACTATTAGGAAAAACTCCAAGTTCACAAGCTATGGATGGGTCATTCTATGGGAAGACAAACGGTGAGCTTCCTAACATACTGTAATGTATTCAGTGGGTGCAGGTAATTGCATTATTTATACTCTGCCATTCACAGCACATCATCATCAATGGTCTCTGGAACTCGTCTTCCTTTATCTTTTATTTCATTCATTCAACACATATTTATGAGATATTAATATATGCCACATGCCAAGTATTGTTTTAGGAAGGAGGGATACAACATTGAATAGAACAAAGATCTTTGCTCTTACAGAGTTTACATTCCTTCAGGGTCATACAGACAATCAATAACATAATGAATAAGTGAATTATATAGCATGTTAGAAAATGATGTGTGCTATGGAAAATCTGATAAATTCCTTCCCAAATAAGATGCAAACAAATGCAGATTTTAAAAATCAGAATGTTGGAGAATCAGGAATCATACCTTTCAACTGGAACCACATTTAAAAAGCTACTTCATTCTTAACTCACATTAAAAAAGTTACTTCATTCTTAAGCCCCAGGGCAAACACACATAAAAGAGAACATATGAGGACAAAGATAGAAACTTGGAAAGACATGCTCTGTTTCAGCAATTCTTAGAGTTCCAAAATATTTTAACAGTACACTTAAGTAAGCCCTTGTATAATTTTAGAGGGACATTGCTTAATCATTGACTACAGTTACTGTCTTTTATACCGTAATGTAATTTTTTCTCTTCAAATTGAAGTCAGACAATTTTAATCAGATCTTAAGTTTAAATTGTAGACCACTCCAAGCACGAAAGGCCCATTTCAACTGTTGTTAAATGCAACATTGACAGAAATGCAGACAGGAAAGCCCTTTTGCTCACACCCTATAGTCTATTTAATAAAGTGCACTCCATGACCCTAGCAAACCCGGTAACCAGCATTCATGCCACAGTCCTATCTTATCTGTTTTCCCCATTAGCTGCAAAGCCCTTGAAAGCAGGAACTATGTTTTATTTTTTGAATTCTTGAACTCTAGCTCAGTGCCTAGCATATAATAATTAATTTAGAAATATTTAAAGAATGAATAAATGAATGTTCTATAATTCTATGAGTGATAGAATTGACAGGGTTGATAAGGAGTTGGAATTTCTTATTTAAATAGAAACATAATTTATATGGCCTCCACATTTCAGATCTGAAAATCTCTGGGTTTTAATGGTAATTTTTTTGCTCTCTGGAGTCCATGACTGCCTTGTCTCTTCTGCTCAGCTGCAGAGAGTGATGAGGAACTTTGCTCCTTAGTGCAGCTAAAACTAGGTTCTGGTCACATGAACAGGAAGAATTAAGAACATGGACACATTGAAGGGTGAGGGGAATGAAATTTATTGGGTGAAAAGGAAAAAGAAGAAAAAAGTTTCAAGCAAAGCAAGACGGGATCCTGCTAACAAGGCCTCCCACCTCACCGATTGATTCCAGGCCACACACAGGAACTGAAGAGGCTAGGCTCGTCACCCCTGTACGAGGCATGAACTTGCCCTGGCTCCACCCCGCTCTCCCAGTGTGCAGGCAGGTCAGAGATTCTCCAGGGACCCTCTCCCTTATCTGCCTCCTGCATCTATCAACAGGAAAGACCTGCATCCTCAACATTTAACCCTACCTAGTTACTGACTCAAACTGAACTCATACTGGAATCCCATCTTCATCAGCATGTGTGCTTGTTTTGTAAACAAAAAATAAAATCTTAATTTCTCCAACCAACTGAACAAACCCCCTCTTGGCCAATGAGATCCCATAGAAACCTGAAAACCTGAATCCCAGGCCATGACTGGAAGGGAGGCTAGACAAACCTCATTATACACAACTGACCAGCACTAACATTAAAATAGAAATCAAAAGACTGACAAAGCAGACTGTACCAAATTCCATCCTGTCTTTAGTATAGCATCACATGAAAGATAGCAGATCTTGAAGGAAATGAAAATATTTTACCCCATAATATATTTGACATATTTTGTTATGGCACTGCAAAGTCATATTTTGTGGGGGAAATTTGCATTTATAGTGAGCCTCCATTAACGCCGCCAGGCATTTCCTGGATCTAGTAGAGATTAAGAGTCTGACACCTTTTTTTTTTTTTTTTTTTTTTGAGATGGAGTCTTGCTCTGTCACCCAGCCTGGAATGCACTCAGCTCACCGCAATCTCTGCCTCCTGGATTCAAACGATTCCGTGCCTCAGCCTCCTGAGTAGCTGGGATTACAGTTGCCCACCACCATGCCTGGCTAATTTTTGCATTTTATTAGAAATGGGGTTTCACCATGTTGACCAGGCTGGTCTTGAACTCCTGACTTTGTGATCCGCCTGTCTCAGCCTCCCAAAGTGCTGGGATTACAGGTGTGAGCCACCACGCCCCTCCGTGTTTGACACCTTTTAAGGTCCAAAAAGAAACATTTACCGTTTATTCTCTCTGAAGGCTGCTACCTGGAGGCTTCAGCTACATAACAAGAACCTTGGTTTCCACAGCCCCTCTCATCTTAGCTCAAGCATTTCTTTCTACGGACTACAAGTCTTTAGACAAAGCATAACTCTCTCAATCGATTGCTACTCAGAAAAGTCTTTGAATCCACTTATGACCTATAAGCACACCTCCCACTCTACTTCAAGATGTTCCACCTTTCTGGGCCAAACCAATGTATACCTGAGGTGTGTTGATTAATGTCTTTGCCTGTAACTTTTGTCTCCCTAAAATAGGTAAAACCAAACTGTAAGTCAACCACCTCGGGCACACTTGAGACTGTTCCCCAGGCCATGGTCACTCAAATTAGCTCAGAGTAAGCCTCTTTAAATACTTCAGAGTTTGAGATTTTTTTCACCAACAGTATGTTGAAGTGGAATGGAATGGAGGGAAGTGAGGGTGTTGAGGGAAGATGCAAAATTAACCTAGATGCTCTCATCTGATACTATTAGAGTGAACTATGGTTATCTATTCAAGATATTGTCTGCTTGATTCATATAGCTGAACTTCTGCCTTACAGTCTATAGAAGGTGCTATGGTGTGCCACCCAAATCCTCCATTCAGGAAGGCCATCAACCAAAGGGAGCTGCCTTGCCCAAGATTACAGCCTTTCTTTGGGGGTAGCCCACACTAGATCAGTGTGGTAGCAAAAGCCCAAGTCCCCTTGCCTCATTTGGACATCTTTGAACAACCATTCAAGTTTCGGGGCTCTATGAAATGAATGAGATTTCAATTATGGGATTGAGTGAGACCTCTGTTACAAAGGCATTACAACTTCACATTTCCTTCTGCTGAATCATCCTTCCCTCATATCCTTGTAAGCACTGTTCCCAAGAGCACTCTCCAATAAACTTCCTCCATGCAAAATTTCATCTCAGTTTATTTTAACTTGTCCTATATAACAAAAGAGTGTTACCCACACTCCAATGCTCCACCTGAATCTAGAGGTTGCTACAAATCTTAGCCAACATGGCTGGTGATAATAATCTCTGTGAATACCATCCCTGTCCTCTCCCACAAATAGTTGGCTCTGTTACAGGAGGTAGCTAGTCAGACATGAGCAGGGCAGGAAAGCCTTCCCCACCTACCCCCAACCACCACTAGGAATGTCAGGCAACAATTATGTGATGGTCAGACAGTTGTTAAACTGTCTCTCTAAAATAGTAATTGAATGCAGCCAGCAGCAGGGAAAGGCAGTCTCCCATTAGATAGAAACATACCCTGAAACTGTTGATCAGCAGCTTTCCAATAAGGTCTCAGGAGTTGGGTGGGTGGGATTAAGTATGTGTACTAAGAGGCAAAATGGTGGAGTTTAACTGGTGTATGACCTTATAGGAACACTAGATTGGAAAGGGAAAAACGCATCAAGAGAGCATGTGTACAACTTCAGTAAACATGCTCCGAATGCAGCCCCTCCCAGTTGCTGTCAAGCCACTGCGCATGCGGACAGCCCACCCCAAGGGAAGCATCAAGGGAGAAGGGATTCAATCCCCTGGAAGCGTGCCAACGTATAAAACCCCCAAGCCGAAGGTCAAACAGTGCACTTCTTGGTCCTCTTCCAAGTGTACTTTACTTCCTTTTATTCCTGCTCTCAACTTTTTAATAAACTCATTCCTGCTCTAAAACTTGCCTCAGTGTCTCATTCTGCCATATTCCCCTCAGTCGAATTCTTTCTTCTGAAGAGGCAAGGATTGAGGTTGCTGCAGACCTGTATGGATTCACCATCGCTAACAGATCCTATATCCCATACTCTTAGTAAATGGCATGATAAACCATTTTTTAAGTAATACAAGTTTAGAAGATTCTACTTGCCTAGAAACTCCACCACTGCACCCCATTTAGTAACAGAACTGGCCAAAAAACCATTTAGACACTGATTTGAGCTTCTGGCTACCAGTTTTGGATTTGACCAGCATTCTGGATTAACACAAATTATTGGATTTCACATTATTATTGGATCAGCATTTCTCACTCTCTGCCTCCTCTGCCAATTAAAATTCCACTTTACATCCAACCACCACTACTTCGGCTTTGAAGCTGCCACGCTATAAGTGAATTTATAGCCATTACTTGGCTCATTTCAAGATTGTTTTTCCTTTCCTAATGACTATATATACATTGCTTGGCTGAACCAACAAGGGTAGTAAATCCAGCCTTCTCTACTACTTTGCATTGATATGCATTCATATACAATATAATATTTTGATATAACTCAGTGTCTCTAATCTTCTTCACATAGAATATTTCCCAGAAAAGCTCTAGAGAGCTCTCACTCTGTCCTTTATGATGTGAAATATGTATTTTGGCATAGATAAATATATAAGAATAAGAGATATAAGATATTAGGATTTTCACATATATGAATTATGCTTGGTAAACAAAATGTCAAGTTAAATCCTATGACTCACTTCCAGTTTTAGAGGCTTAGGAAACAAGAGCACAAAGATAACATGTAAAATAATAATTGTCACCACACTGTTTTATGTTAATAACTTTTTTAAAAAACAAAGAGAATAATTTGTAGAGACTCCATTAATAGAGGATTGGATAAATATATTATGATACACTGATAAAAGTATGATAATTTGTAGAGACTCCATCAATAGAAGAAATTATGATACATTGGTAAAAGTATGCAACCATGAAAATGATGGTATAAAAGTACATTTATTTATATGGAAAGAGGTTCGTATCATAAAGCTGAATTTAAAAATCAGTTTATTAAACAATATGAAAGATATGATTCATTTATATAAGATATATTTGACATGGACATATAAGGGGATAGCTAGAAAGAAGATCGTCACCATATTTCCGGTGATTTTCTCCTAATGGTAGAATTTAGAATGACATTTTCAGAGTTGCTTGAATTTTTATGATATATATTCAAGAACAAAATTGCTTTATTTTGAACTTTTTCTCCCAACAATCTGCCATTTTCCCATTCTCCTATCCCTTTTTTACATATTCTACCCTCCTGCCATTTTTCCATTCTCCCATCCATTTTTTTACATATTCTCTGAAGAAGAGGATCCAAGCTCCTGTTGATAGAAGTATTATTCACAATAGCCAAAAGGTGGAAGGAACCCAAGTGTTGATCAATAACTAAATAAAAATATGAAACATGCACACAATAGAATATTATTCAGCCTTAAAAAGGAAGGAAATTCTGACATATGCTACAACATGAATAAACCTTGAGGATAGCATGCTAAGTGAAATAAGCCAGTCACAAGTAGACAAATACTGTATGGTTACTTATTTGAGGTACATAAAGTTGTCAGAAAGTAAAGAGACAAGAAGTAACATGGTTCCCTGTGGCTGGGTGGTGGGGTTATTATTTAACTGGTATAGAGTTTCTGTTTTGCAAGATAGAGTTTTAGAGGTAGATGGAGGTGATGGTTGCACAATGCGAATGTATTTAATGCCACTGAATTGTACACTTAAAAATGTTTAAAATGGTAAATTTTACATTATGTGAATTTTATCACAATTAAAAAATAATGAAAGAATTTTAACAGAAAAAGAAGAAAATTTGACTTTTCTCATGCGATCTCTCTGGAATATCCAAACACTCTTGGAACACCATTCTTTCAGGGGAGTGGAGGAGAGAGGATGGTAGTCTGACGTGTGCCTCACAGAGGAAACATTTATGGTATTCTTTTCAGCTCCCAGAGGAGGTAGGAACAAGCTTTGTTAAGCATGTGAAGGGTGGAAGAACCACAGGGAAGAAGGGGAAAAGGCAAAAATTAATGCAGAAAAATAAAAGGGTATGTTAATTCAAGCACACAGGATACCTGCCTCCAATGTTTCTCTTGTACCAGTAAAGAAGTATAAATACCTTTCATCCACAAAAGACAGAAGATGATGATAGTTCAGAGAAATACTCCCTGATAAATCCTGTTATAATAATCATTCCCCCGTTCGAATTAACACAGGATGATGACCAAACCCAACAGATTTACAGCTACTCTGTAAAGATTTTGTGATGGTGACGTCCTTGGGGTTTATGATGAATGGAGCAAGTGTTATGTTTAAGGAGACTGGTCAAAATATGGAGCATAAACAGGGTTCTTTGAAAGGAGATGAACCAAACACTGGACTTAACTATTAGAAAAATTCACTTGGCTTCCAATGCTGAGATGCTGGTGGGATGCCCTGGCAGCAAAGGAGGTGGCATAAACTAAACCTGGTCTCCTAGTGAGGAGGTCTGCTTGCCAAGCAGAGCCCAACTCATGAAAATGCCACCTTCTTTTACCCATGCCCCTGCGAGAATCATCCAAATGATTTTTCTAGGTCTTCTTCCCTTCTGCTGCTTCCAAAGCAAAAATCTGTTCTGACCTGACCCTCAAATACAGTTCGAACCTGCTGACCCTGAGTGATTCTAATTTTCCTGAACGGTTGGTGTTTCTTGTGAGCTGGACCAGCAGAGAGAGCCATGATATAATTTTGCCTTTCTTTAGTATTGCAGTGTGATAGGCACACGGGGCTGGGATATATCACGTGTCTTTAGCGCAGAGGAGACTCTAATTGCTAATGAAGAGGTTTTAGAAGTAAATACAGCAGTTTTTATGGGAAGGAATGTCATCTGCCCAGGTAGTATTGAAAGTCAAAGTTTGGTGTGTGAATGGCCGAAAGTTCCTTTCTCTGAACTCTAGGTAGGGGTAAGAGAAAACGAAAGAGGAATTTGGGGCTGGGTCAACTAGAAAGCCTCTGACATAATATCTTAGTATTTTGAAGATTTGAGAGAATTCTGACTGGTTGGTGAAACTCAGCTAATGTTTTTCATTACAGATCTCATGCTTTGCTAACAACAGATTCTAGACAGGTCCAGATATTTAAGAGCCACCACCAAACAAACTGGAATATTCAGAATTAAACTGAAACTAACTCGCTATCTAAGTTACTCACTGAGAATACCAAGTGGAGAAAGCTAACGAATTAATGATATAAATTTATTAAACTTCTGTTTTAGTCTCTTAATTCTACTACATTTTTTTTGTACCCTTTCTATAAAACTTCAACTCGGTCTCTGCTTCAGATTCTAGCACTAACTCACGGCTTGTGCAAGAATCCAGCAGTTAGTTCAGTTGCTACTTCTCTTTTTAACAAACATTAAAGTCATTGCTTGCCTTTTCCAAATCAAACGGATTCTCTGCCATATCTGGCTGAGGAGTATTTCTCTCATAAAAAAATACTTTATGTATAGATATTTATTAGCTCTATGACCTTAATTCACATCTGAAGGGATTTGGCCAATTCATCTTATTCATTATATTTGGTTTGGAATGTTTTATTACAACTGATTGTCAACTCTGTCTTTTGTTAACTGTTCCTATCAACATCTATTTTTTTCAGATACAATTTCCCATCAGCGTACAGAGAGTGATTAGATAACATTTAAATAGATTCACATACTTCGAGAGAAGAGAGTCTGCTAGAGCCAGGCACTGCTGGAGAGGTCAAAGGCAAAGTTTCTTGTCCTTGCTCAACGTGTATCCAGACATGCAAACAGCAACAACAGCCCAAGGCAGAGGGTGATAAAGGTCACTGGGCTAAGTGGAGGAGGGGATCACAACCACTGCAGGAATCAGGAAAGGCTTAAGGCAAGAAGTGAACTGGAGCTACACCCTCAAGGATGGAGAGCAGAGAGAAGGGAATTCTGACTGCAGAAAAGCATAAGCCAAAGAGAACAGGTAGAAACTAGGGAGCATTCAGGTACAAGTAACAGTCCAGTCTGGCCAGAATGCAGCATATTTGTGGGGAAAATGTCAGGAAAAGGAAGGAAAGAGAGGTTAAGGTTGCAGATTAACTATAAATGCGTTCTGAAGAGACCATCAGTGAATTCTCAGTTGAAGTGATTTTGGGAAGGGAATACTGAAATGTAAATGTGACAATCACTTGCTTCATACCATGTTAGGTGATTGACAACTTAGGGTCAGAAATTAGCAGCTCCTATCCAAGCACTGAGCAGAGAAGAAAGTGGTTCTTCACACTGCTGCAAGCATCTGTTGCCCTGAGGTTCATGCCTCTATTGTGGAGACAAAGCCCCAGGCTCCTAATTGCCTCTGATCATAAAACCATTGCCCTTTGTTCTAACTCTGTGGTCACCAAACAATCTTACCATGTCACTTTTACAGTGTTTATTCATTGTAAAATAAAACCCAAACTCTATAGCAAGGTATATGAGGTCACACACACAGATCCAAAGGCAGCCTCCTTTCCATTCTTACCTCTTTAATCCCTACCCACAATTAACTGCAGCAGAGATGAAGGAGGCTAAATCTTAGAATTGATCTGGCTCTGGGCTTGGGGCTGAGACAGTCCCGCTGAGATGGGGTTGACTTCAGAGTTACAGAGCACAGAGCCAAGGGAATGCCAAATACAGCACTGGAAGTAAAGTCAGAATCTAAATGCAACCAATGTGTCTAGCCACAAGGCTGCACAGCGAAACAGAAGCCAAACATGGAAACTGGAGTTACCCAGGCAGACAAGCTTACTTAATATTGTGTGTAGGAGGTAGACCCCGGAGAAATTCCAAGGTTCTGGAGCATTTTCCCAGAGACTACTTTACATGGTTATCTAAGGTTTGGGGATAATAATATATCAAAACAGCTCATAGAGATGTGAGGTTCCAATGAATAAATGTCTGACATCACTTATGAATGAGGAGAAAACTACTAATGGAAAGTGATTACCTTCCAGGAATCTTTATCTTTGTATTTCCCTCTCTCTATCATGCACATCTTCTCCCCTCGGCCCCTTGTCAAGCTCCTCTTTTACCCTTCCAAACCAGACTTAAATATAATGTTCTCTTTGAAGCTTTGCCTGATTCTCCCTGGCAGAAAGATGTTTCCTCCTCTGAATTCACAAAGTGCTTTGTACATAATCTTATAGCCAAAGAGACCGTCTTTTCCAAGCCAGAAATTGGTGCATATATTTTGGAAAGTATGGGGGACAGTGTTTTAAATGGATACTGTTTAGGAAAATCAGGTTCATGAGTTTACCACATTTATTGCATTCTGTCATAGCCTATAGTGCCTTGGTTTCACGTGCTTCTGCCTGACTTAATTTCATGTTTCTGAAGAAAAGGAACTATATTCATTTACCATTGTAGCTGTTCTCACTTAGCAACATGCTTGACAGATGATAGCTCCTTGGCTTGTCGGTCAATAAATATTTATGGAACAAATAATCTGTTTTTAAAATATACACAAAAATATCACAGTATTCCATGTCTTAGTTTGTGTTTAATACTATATCTAGTCTATAAAATAAAACTTCTTTCTAACTAAAAATAATAACTTTTAATATCTATTTTATCACAGGTGTTTTAAGCCATTTTGTTTTCAAACTCCAATCATCAAGCGTGAATTATTTTATTTTTTCCTTAATAATAATCAAAGCATGCAAACAATCACACCCTTGTATCTACCTCTGCCTTAAAAAAAAAGTGTTAATCTCTGCTAATCAGCAAAGTTACCTTTCAGGAGGCAGAGCTGGGATGGGAGAAGAAACTAAGATAAATTGGCCAAATTATGTTAGAGGTGAACCAAGGTCAGAGCTCTAGAAATGGATCTCAGCGTGAGCTGCAACTCCAGGAAGCAAGAGAGGAAAACAAGCAGTAGGGGTTGTCAGCAGGATGAGGGTGAGAAGCAGGGTCTGGTTGGATGAGAGAACCTGGCTGAGGGAGATGATTCAGAAATTAATGCCATGCTCCCAATGGTGTGCAGAATGCCCCTGCTTTTGAGGCGCTTAGTGTGTGGTGAGGGAAAGGGAGTGTGTGACATAAAGCACCTCTGCAGGGTGGGACCCAGTGAACGTGGCATCGTCTTTAGGGTGTTCCTCTCCTTCATAGAGCCTAAAGAATACACCAAGCTGTACGTCGGTAATTATTGCTCTGCTGTCTCCATTGTTAGAGGCCATTTTGGGCTACTATCCTTTTGGCGTTTCTTTAATGATATCAGGAATCAAGTTCTGGGATACCATTGTATTGGTTTGAATACTAGTTCGCAGCTGAAACAAAGAACAGAAAAAAAAAGTAGTTAAAATGAGAAAGAGGTTTCTTTCTCTCTCAGGAACAGTCTGAGAGTGAGCAGCCCACTCTGGACATGGAAGTCCCATGGTGGCAAGGACCGAGGCTATTTCGATCTTTGTTGCTCTTCCTCCTCAACATATAGCTTCTATCTCATGGTCAAAGGTGGCTGCTCTAGTTCCCCGCCCTGAATTCACATTCGACCTTCAGGAACATGAGAAGGAAAAGAGAGTGTATACCTCTTTCTTTCTTTCTTTCCTTCTTCCCTTCTTCCCTTCCTTCCTTCCTTCCTTCCTTCCTTCCTTCCTTCCTTCCTTCCTTCCTTCCTTCCTTCTTTCCTTCCTTCCCTCTTTCTCTCCTTCCCTCTTTCCCTCCTTCCTTCTTTCCCTCTTTCTCTCTCTTTCTTCTTTATGTGCAGAAAACTCGATAGTGTACATTTTACTCAGTTTGGTAGCAAGTTCTTCAGCCTTTGCCTTTTCAAGCTTGGCAATGCAAGCCACAGACTTGGGACCCAGAACTCTGCCTCCCCGGTGACAATGGACCTCATCATATCAGTCATTGTAATTGGTCTGGATAGCTTCCACCAGTTTAACCAAAGCTCCTTTGTCTTCTGAGTTAACCTGTGTGAAGGCAATCGTGGTGCAGGTCTTCTGTGGACTACATGTATCAGTCTTGCCTTCCCCTGGATAATGCAGTAAGGAATCCCCATTTTGTGATACAGGGCAGGCAGAAAGACAACCAGCTTGATGGGATCCACATCGTCTGCAGTCACCACCAGGTGATTATGCTCCTTTCATTTTAAGGGCAAAACTTAGAGATTGCACACATGACTTCTACTCACCCATTGGTCAGAATCCAGTCACATGCTCTGCTCACTTTCAGAAAGACTGGGAAATGAGGTCTTAAGCAGAGTGGCCACAGAAAGTGAGAACAGATAACAGAGGGACTTTTCTCTGTCACAGAAGCATTCAGGCTCTCTGCTGTGTATAATATTGCCCTTTTCTACCCAGAGCTAAAGGCGCTTTAGAGAGTGAGGAAAGAAACCAGAATGCTGCAGAGGTCTGGCCTAGGGAGCGCTGAGCATTTCCTGAAGTATATACCATAGACCAGTAATAAAGAGAGGTTAATGAATGTGGCAAAAGGCTGGATTAGACAAAATAAGAAAGATTGGTTCACCACACAGATTCTTAGCTCAAAAACTGCTTTTAAATTTTACAAACATCCAGTAGTATCTAACCTTAGAATCATCTTTTCTTTAGTCCATATTTTGCTGAAGACCATCTTAGGAGAGTGGTCCATCTCCACGGAACATAAACGGATAGGTACTACTCTAATTATTTAACTGCAGTCCTTTGTTTTTGCTGGGGTTCAGGCCTTATTTCTGCTTTTTCCAATATTTGCATTCAAAACTGCTTACCTGATCCCTGTGTACCTGTTCTGCTTCACATACTCAGAAGCTCTGCTTTATTTTCTGACAAACTCATCCTCACCCTTCTCATCTCCATCCCACTCCCTCCTCCATCACCTCCTTGGAATTCTTAAAATTTCCTGGACCAAGAATTTTTTTGTATGCCCTTGTGCGAATTTGGTCAGTGGCTATTGGCCCTCTCAGGCCATTGCTCCTGTTCACTTTTGCCCACCCTCCTTAAGGTAGAACTCAGAAATACAGATGTGGGCTTCTGATGCAAAATATATATATATATATATACACTTAATATATATTTTTGATAAATATTTATATATATGCTTCATATATAAAGCATATATAGAAAGTCTTTATATAAATATACAGTATATATATAAAGTATATATGTATTTTATATATATATATACACACACACACACACACATACATATTAGGCCAGTTCTGTACCTGAAAAAGTGAGCAAGCAATTGGAGCAGGAGGGGAGCTGACAAACTTCGTGTTTTGAGAAAACAGAACAATTGTTTGATTAATTGAAGTTCTCACCGTTTCTGTTACTGCAGCATCAAATCAATAAACAGTCATCATTTATTGAAACATAGTAATGGGATTTGAAAGGAATAAAAAAATTATAAAACAAAGTCTCTAGAATTCAGGAAGTTGTGGTCTAGATAAGGAGAAAAAGAATGAAAAGCTGTCATACTGATTCTTGAGATCCCACAACAAAGAAGCCAGCTTACCTGATCATCCTCTAACAAAGCCCACCAAAAGACAAGCCCTGCCCCCGCCATTGTGCTTTCAATCAATATTTTAGTACCTTACTTGTAAATACCAACAATCACAAGCCATTCAAAGACGATTTCTAACATCAAAAAAAGAACCCAAGATAAACAAATAGGAAGAACAAACATATAGAAATTGTGAAGAACACAGAAGGAAATGTCAAAAACCATTGAAAAGGTCAGAGTATATTGCTTTCCTAAAACAAGAATATAATGTTATGAAAAGAAACAATCAGAACACTATCGAAGGTTCTTGAAAAGTAAATCATGAGCCTAATTTTTCTGAAACCGAATAGAAGGGTTGTATGATATAAATCAAATAAGTTTTCCATAAAGTAGATCAGAAAAGAGAAAAACTTAAAAAACAGGAGAAAAAAGAAACCTAACACCTTAAGTCAGACAGAGAGAAAAGAGAAAAATGGAAGAAAGCAAATTATCTAACAAATAGTTCAAGAAAAATTCCCCCAAACAAGCCCTAGCAAATGCCCAACAAAATGAAAGAAAATAAAAAAGAGACATACAAAGACACGTTATCACAACATTTCCCACCACTAGGTTAAAATCTTCCAAAAAAGTTAAATAGATAGGTCACTTCTAAATTAGCAGGAATCGGAATGTCAGCAAGTTTTACAATGGCAACACTGGTAGTTAAAAGACTGTAGAGTATATATGATATTTTTTTTCTTTGTTTTGAGATGGGCTCTTTGTATGTTACCCAAGCTGGCCTTGAACTCCTGGGCTCAAATGATCCTCCTGCTTCAGCCTCCTGTGTAGCTGGGATTATAGGCATGTGCCACCATGCTAGACTTAATCAATTGATTTTTAACAAGGATATCAAGAACATTCAATGATAAAATGATGTATTTTCAATAAATTGTGCTGAGAAAACTAGATGTTCACATATAAAGCAATGAATTTGGACCGTTACTTTATAACATATGCAAAAACTAACACAAAATGGATAAAAGACCTAAATATAAGAGTTAAAACTATAAAGCTCTTAGAAGAAAACAGGGAATAATTTCTGACATTGGATTTGGCAAGATTTCGTGAATATGACACCAAAAGCAAAGGCAAAAAAGAAAAAAATTGATAAATTAATCAAATTAAAGACTTTAGTGCATCAAATATCACTATCAACAGATTGAGAACCCACAGAATGGGAGAAAATGTTTGTAGATCATATATCTCATATGGGATTGATGTATAGAATAAAGAACTACAACAAAACAGTAACAAAAACAACTCAATTTAAAAATGGGCAATGGACTTGAATAGACATTTTCCCACAGAAGATACAAACATGGCCAATAAGTATGTGAAAGAATTATCAGAATCACTTTTCTCTAGGGAAATGCAAATCAAAACCACAATGAGGCACCTCTTTGGATTTATTAGAATGGCTATATAAAAACAGAAAATAACAAATGTCAATGAGGATGTGGAGAAATTGGAACCTTAGTACATTGAAGGTAGAAATATAAAATGGCACAGCCACTATGGAAGTTCTTCAAAAAGTTAAACATAAAATTACCATCTGATTCGGCAATTCCACTTCTAGGTATATCCCCAAAATAATTAAATGCAAGGACTCAAACACATGTTTGTGTTCTAGTATTCATAGCAGCATTATTTACAATAGCCAAAATGGGGAAGCAATTCAAGTGCCCATTGATGAATGAATGAATAAACAAAATGTGGTATATACATACAATAAAATACTGTTGTCTTAGGAATGAAATTCTAATACATGCTACAACATGTATGATCCTTGAAAACATTATGTCAAGTGAAATAAGTCAGGCACCAAGAGATAAGTATTGTACGATTCCATGTATGTGAGGTTATTGGGGGAACCCGCCCCCAGTATTTCAACATAGGTTCTTTCTATTTTCCGTAAGTGTCAGCCAGCCGAGAAATAAAGAGAAAGAGTACAAAGAGAGGAATTTTACAGCTGGGCCACCAGGGGTGATATCGCATATCGGTAGGACTGTGATGTCCACCTGAGCCTCAAACCAGCAAGTTTTTTATTAAGGGTTTCAAAGGGGAGGGGATGTAAAACAGGGAACAGTTACAAAGATCACGTGCTGCAAAGGGCAAAAAGCAGAACTACTACTAAGGGTCTAACAAAGGTCACATGCTTCAAAGAGCAAAAAGCAGAACTACTAATAAGGGTCTAACAAAGATCACATGCTTCTGAGGGAACAGGACAAAAGGCAAAAGCAGGACTACTGATAAGGGTCGACAAAGATCACAAGGCAAAGGGCAAAAACAGAACTACTGATAAGGGTCTGTGTTCAGCGGTGCATTTATTGTCTTGATAAACATCTTAACAGAAAACAGGGTTTGAGACCAGAGAACCGATATGACCACAAATTTAACAGGGTGGCGTTTTTCCCCACCCTAGTAAGCCTGAGGGTACTGCAAGAGACCAGGGTATATCTCAGTCCTTATCTCAGCCTCATAAGACAGACAGTCCCTGAGTGGCCAGCCATTTATAGACCTCCCCCGAGGAATGCATTCCTTTCCTAGGGTATTAATATTCCTTGCTAGGAAAAGAATTTAGCAATATCTCTCCTACTTGCACGTTCGTTTACAAGCTCTCTGCAAGAAGAAAATATGGCTCTTTTGCCTGACCCTGCAGGCAGTCAAACCTTATGGTTGTCTTCCCTCGTTCCCTGAAAATTGCTGTTGTTCTGTTCTCTTTCAAGGTGCGCTGATTTCATATTGTTCAAACACACATGTTTTACAATCAATTTATACAATAGTGGTCCTGAGGTGACATACATTGTCAGCTTATGAAGATAGCAAGATTAAGAAATTAAAGACAGGCATAAGAAATTATAAGAGCATTATTTGGGAACTGATCAATGTCCATGCAATCTTCACAATTTATATTCCTCTGCCATGGCTCCAGCTGATCCCTCCATTTGGGGTCCCTTACTTCCCACAACACAAGAGGCTGAGGCAGGAGAATCGCTTGAACCCAGGAGGCAGAGGGTGCAGTGAGCTAAGATGGTGCCACTGTACTCCAGCCTGGGTGACAGACAGAGAGACCCCTCCCAAAAATAAAGAAGACTATTAGGGTATAGTGGCAGAGGGGAGAGAATTCAGGAGGCACTGTTGGTTGTCTAATGCTTAAACCATCTCCCTCATTGCCTTTTTCCTTGATAGTAAAGCCCTGATTATATGCATGTGTTCATAGAATTAATCAACCTTTACACTGCTAAATCTTTGAACTTCCAGTCCTGTGAGATAATACAATCTCCATATTGTTTTCAGAAAGCTGTTATTTGCAACCACACGCAGCCTAACTGATGAGAAGTGTTGGCATGAGGTTTAGAAATAGGCAGAGACCGTGAAAGTGTGGGATGACCAAGGTGCAGGATGCAGAAAGCACAGCATTCTTATGACCCAAATTAATTACTCTTCCACCCAGAACACCTGAAATGGGAAAGCAAGATTTTTGTAATTAAAAATACAGTTGTAATTAAGAGAGAAAATTGCTTCTGGGAGACAAAGTTGAACAGCTATGCATTATACTCTGTAAAGTTAAGTTGTGATGGACCTTGCTATGAGTGACACTTATAGCCTCTTTGGAGCTATACTGGCCCCTTTGGAGACTGTGTAGTATGGTGGGAAGAAGTCTGGATCAAGAGGCTTAATTTTTTAAAATTATGAGTTGTGAAACAGATCACCTTTATGGGGGTGTACAATGGTATGAGTTTTAACACATAGATGTGACTACAGTCAAGATGCAGAACAGTTCTATCACCCTAGAAAATCCCTCTTGCATACCTTCATAGTGAAACCCTCACCCTGTCCTGATCCTTAGCAACCACTGATCTGTTTTCTGTCTTTACGCTTTTGCTTTTTATATGTATAGAATCCTAGAGTGTGGAGCAACCTTTGTCTCTGGCTTTTTTCACTCAAGCATAATGCCTTTGAGATTCATGTTGCTGTGTGCATCAGTAGTTTGTTCCTTTTTATTGCTTAGTAATTTTCCATTGTACAGGTGTACCATGTTTTTTAATCCATTGAAGAATATTTAGGTAGTTTCCAATTTTGAGTGGTTATAGAGAAAACTCCTATAAATATTCATATACAGGATTTTGTCTGAAGACAAGTTTCTATTTCTGTAGAGTATATACTTCGGAGTGAGATGACTGGATAATATATTAAGAAGTGTGTTCTTAATTTTATAAGAAGCTGCCACAATTATTTTCCAGAGTGATGTGCTATTTTGCCTTCCAACCAGCAATGAGTAAGAAAAGTTCATTACTACATTCTTGGCAGCACTTGTTTTTTCCTTTTCTTTTTTAAAGTTATTCTAATAGGCGTATAGTAGCGTCACATTGTGGCCCTAATTTGCATTTCCCTAATGACTAATGATGTTGATCATCTTTTCATGTAATTATTTGCCATCCACATATTTTCTTTCTGAAGTGTGTTCAAATATTTGCTCACTTTTTAATTGAGTTGTTTTCTTTATTGTTGAGTTTTGAGTTATTTAAATATTCTGGGTACTAGTACTTATGTAATTTGTAAATAACTTCTCCCTTTTTGTAGTTTGTTTTTTCATTCTCTTAACAGTGTCTTTGGCAGAGCAAAATCTTTTTAGTAAAGTCCATTTATTTATTTTTTAATAAATAAATAAAATTTATTTTTATACATGTGTACATCCAGTTGTTGTAGAACCATTTGTTGAAAAGACAGTTCTTTCTTCATTGAGTTGTCTTGTCA
>NW_016804690.1:4199071-4232101 GCF_001698545.2 Rhinopithecus bieti
AAAAAAAAAAAAAAAAAGAGAGAGAGAGAAAGGCTGCCCTTTGCAAACAGGTGTTGAATGGCCGAAAAGGAGGAGTATAGCAATTGTAAACAAAAAACTGACCACCCCATCTCAAGAACCCAGTTCTGTTTCTCTTAAACCAATCCACACTCTGCCTTTTCTTTTGATTGAGGCACTAGCTCCATTCCTCTTCGTTTGGTGTCTTTAAAATAGCCTACTTTCCCAATAATTTAGCCCTGATCCATTTTCCTGAAACTTACCCACCCAAATTGTTTGGGTCTCCTAGTAGGAAGTAATCCTGCTCCACCCTTCTCATCCTCAAACAACACACATCAGCGCCTTCCTCACCACCACAGTTTCCTTTCTTCTGCAGAAGATAAAGGAAAATGCCACACAAGATTTGGGTTCCTTCTTCAGGGGATATCACAGTGCCCATTAACCCCTTCTCCCTTAATCTCTGTTGGCAGCTGGGTCGTTGATCTGTGAGGTTAGCCTATGGCTTCTCTGGTGCCTGCCTGTCATTTCCACACTCTACCTTCCAAAAGCTGCATGAATTTTCTTCCTTGCTTTCTTCCTCCTGTATTAAGAGTAGCTCCAACTCCACTTTCCCACAAGCAGATCGTCTGTCTGCTCAATTATCCTTTTCCTGCTCCTGCTCCCTCCTGGGCCTGAATTCCCCTCCTCTTTCTCCCACTGGTTGTCCCATTGCTGGCTTCTCTTGCTGCCTGGATCTTAAGCATAGACTCAACTAAAAGATGTAAATAGCATTCAGGCAAAGAGAAGAACTGTCAAAAGGCAAGACATGATTAATTGCCAGATGTATTGTGCAGACAATAATTGCCATAGGAGGTCAGGGAAGACACATTGCAAGCATGCTAATGAACCATTTCTTCTTCTCACCAGCAACTCTCATACTTATCTGTTGTCTCTTTAATCATTACATTGGTTCTCAAAGTGTGGTCCCTGGACCAGCAGCATCGGCTTCTCCTTGTTAGAAACGCAAATGCTTGGGTCCCACCCCAGATCTGCTGGGAAGTAAGCCCTAGAGCAAGGTCCAGTAGTCTGTTTTAACAAGCTCTCCAGGTCATTCTAATAAATCCTTAAGTTTGAAAGCTGTTGTCTAAATGTGCAAAATCCAGTCCAAACTCTTATTGCAAATAGTAGTCTGAGTTAAAAAAAAAAAGTCGCAATGATTTCCGCGAGCTAAAAGAGGTAAGAAATTATTTAATACTTCACAGCTTAGGGATCTGCATCTCATATCTGCCACAAAACCTACCACTTTCCAGAGGCCTCAAGATATCCATCTCCCTTTCTTTCCTCATACTTTCAGAAGGGAATTTCTTTTGTCTAGCTCTGAATGTTCGAAGACAAAAATCAAACGACCGTGTCATATCTTTAAAGACAATCAAGATCAGAGATCGAGCTAGGATTTCACCTCCTCACAGAAACTTCCTATTATTTAACTCTTCGTGGAGAATATCAACAGTCAGAAACAATTAGAGGCAGCTTAGCCCAGCAGGTACTGGTGCTGAGGGCTTTACATGGATTTGTACTTAATCTCCGTTACAACCCTATCAGGTAGGTAGTGGTATCCTTCATGATTCACAGGAAAAGACAGACTCAATAGTTGAGCAGTTTTCCGTCAAGGTCACATAGCTTGGAAATGGCATATTGAAGATCAACTTGATTCCAAAGCTAATGGACTCAACTTATAAACTGAGAGTTTGTTATCATCCATTTAGTTACATGTTGCTATTTAGCTACAGGTTGCTACATGGAACTGTTGACTCCTTCTAATACATATAGAGCTTGGTGTCTCTTCAAATAGCTTTTAGGCAAATCAAGAGCAGGCCGGGCACAGTGGCTCACCCCTGTAATCCCAGCACTTTGGGAGGCCGAGGTGGGTGGATCACCTGAGGTCAGGAATTCGAGACCAGCCTGGCCAACATGGTGAAACACTGTCTCTACTAAAAATACAAAAATTAGCCAGGTGTGGTGGCAGGCATGGGCAATTCCAGCTACCCAGGAGGCTAAGGCAGGAGAATCACTTGAACCCAGGAGGAAGAGTTTGCAGTGAGCCAAGATCGTGCTACTGCACTTCAGCCTGAGTGACAGAGCAAGACTCCATCTCAAAAAAGAAAAGAAAGAAAGAAAGAAAGGGAGGCTGAGGCAGGAGAATGGCGTAAACCCGGGAGGTGGAGCTTGCAGTGAGCTGAGATCCGGCCACTGCACTCCAGCCTGGGCGACAGAGCGAGACTCCGTCTCAAAAAAAAAAAAAAAGAAAAGAAAAAAAGAAAAGAGCAAAGCAAACATCACTCTCCAGTTTTGGTTCTCCCCATCCCCACAGTACTTGTGCTTTCCAGTAAATATTTGAAGAATGAGTATATGGAGGAGGTGGGACAGTATTCCCTCCACAACCCTCTCGCTATGCCATGGGATTGGAGAGGTATTATTGAGGGTCAACTGTGCTTCCTGAGGTAATCAATGAGTAGCAAGACTCTGGTGGAGCCCTAGGCCTTCTGTAGTTACCCAGCCCTATTACAGAGTCAGGTTCACTGTTTCCCTACTGCTTACTCCTCTAATGTTCTGTGTATTCGGATTGGGTGTTCCCAAGGGAAGAACAGAAGATGCATTTATTCACCTATCACAACTCACCCTGGTACCCTAATTCCTTGATCCTGTCCTATGTCCATATTTCCTTCACAGCCATCCTAGTTAAGCAAGTAACTGCTATGGAGAATGTAAAAGAGCATTTTTGGATGTTACTGGATCTAGTGACTGGGTTGGAGATCTGTATTAGTCAGGGTTTTCCAGAGAAAAAGAACTGAGATAGAAAGAGATGCGTTATGAGGAGTTGGCTAACATGATTATGGTGACTGCCAAGTCCAAAATCTGCAGGGTTGGCCAGCAGGCTGGAGACCCAGGAGAGCTGCGATTCTAGTTCCAGTCCAAAGGCAGACATCTTTTGAACCAGAAAGAACTGATGCTGCAGATGAACTCTGAAGGCAGTCTGCTGAAGAATTCTCTCTCACTTGGGGGAAGCCGGTCTTTTTTGTTGTTATTCATGCCTTCAACTGATTGGCTAAGGTCCATTCACACCCTGGGGGCAAACTGCTTTACTCAAAGTCCGCTGATTTAAATGTTAGCATCATTCAAAACACCCTCATTGAAACACTCAGAATAATGTTTGAACAGATATCTGGGCACTCCATGTCCCTGCCAAGCTGACACATGAAATTAACCATCACAGGAACATCCAGGATCAATATGGAATAAGAAAGTCAGTCTGAAAAGTAAGATCAATAGCTGCCTTATCCTGAAAGGCTGTGTTTGTCTTGTTCATCAACTTTTTCTCATTGTCTAGTAGGGGCCATAGTATAAAACAAGTGAGAAATGAATACTGGTTGAAGGAATGAAATAAATATTGGTCCAAAATGATCAAAACCTTTTTGACATCTAAGATCTCAGAAGTGCTTTCATTGCTGCTGCTTTTATTGAATCAGATCCTGTCTAAGGAACAGTCAGTTTCTGGGTCTGAAATTCACTCTATCTCTTTAAGCTCCAGGAAAACCTAGAGAAATAGATGGTAAATTCCAAATGGTTGGTTTTGGGTTTCTCTTGGCAAATTGAGGCAAGATATTTTTCCATCCTTCTATTTCTCTGTGACCAATTAAGTGCCATGATCCACAGTTGGCTTCACTTGTTAATTCAAAGAAGATACGTAAACACATCACACCACACACAGCAGTTGCCTGGTCCACCTGTTGGACAATTTACCTTCAGAGAGGTATTGATAAATTGATAGATAGACTAGTTTCTCCTCCTGGGTCAAACTGCCACAGTATTTGATAACCAGTTAGCCTCCAAGTCACAGGAAGCTGATTCTTAGAGCCCCATTGCTCAAAGCAGTTAATTTCAGAAAATGGTGCATAAGAATCACCTGGGAAGCCTGTTAAAGCTACAGACTTTTGGGCCCCACCAGCAGACACCCAGCAAACCTGAAATGAATCTGCATTTTTAGCATGCAGCCCCAGGAGATGCTGGCATATGACATGTAGGGGACACACACCAGTGCGCACATGCACAGGCACACACACACCTGACTTACATAAGGGAGAACACTAGCTCACTTAAGAACCTACTCAATTCATGAAGAAAATGTTAACACACGCTGAGAAACTTGCTATTACCTGGTACTATTTGTTCTACTTTATTGTTAATGTCACTAACAGTAATATCTTTCCTTTCAAAAGACTTTACTATTTCAGAAGCACTACTATTAGGTTGGTGCAAAAGTAATTGCAGTTTTTGCCATTACTTTCCATAGTAAAACCACAATTACTTTTGCACCAACCTAATACTTGCATATCATATTTCCTGATCCTCTCAGTTAGCCATTATGAGGTAGGCTGAGAGAGGTATAATCTCCCTACTGGGGTGGTGAGAAACGCAGGGATTAAGGTAGTGCTGTACTGCTCAGCTAATAAGTGGCTGAATGATGACAAATTACTTGAGAACAGCAATATTATTTTTGTGTGGTCCCAAGAGTAGATATTAGCCAAACTCTGGAACTTCCTTTTGTCATGCCAATCTCCTATTAACTCCAATCAGGATGGCACCAGGTTCAAGAGGCCAAAGAAGAGACCCAGAGCCAGCAAACGAGACATGGAACTTTACTTGGGGCTTAATACAAGGGAGATTGTCCAGTGGCAGCGGGCTGGACAAGATAACTGCATGGCCCAGGGGTGGTGGGCTGGGCAGGAAACCGCAACAACCTGCAAACAACCTGCAGTTTATACAGCATTTTCACTTAACACCCTCCCCTTAATGACCTCCATGTGTCAACCTTCATATAACCCAAAACTCAGGGCCTTCATCCCCTGTACAACCCATGGTACATGCGATGGGATGGGGGTTTAGTTGTTCCTCATAGACAAGGAAAGAATCTCCAGGTTGGTCACTCCCAGATTCCCTAGCACAACACATATTCAGGTCCATCTGCTTAGGATACGCTTAAGTTATTGCTGTCAGGTGCCTTTACCATACACCTTTTCAGGCCCAAATTTAGCTTCATTTGTGCCATGCAGGTGCTACCTGTTTCCAGCGCCTTCAAAAGGAGAGCACAAAATATTTTCTTGGAAAATCAATCAAGACAATTCCCCTCCCATCCTAGTCTGAACCCTGGCTCTGTACTTTGCCTGTTTCTAAGCCTCTGTTGGTTTCAATCAGGATTGTTCCCATCCTTTTCTATGGTTGTGCTTGGTCTTTAAGCCTTTGGTGGTCCCTGGGTCTGTGTGAGCCTTTGCCAATACTTGGGTATCATTTCTCCAACTCCATATGACACTTTCGTTTTGTTACTCCAAGCCTCTGAGGCTGCCCCTCAAAACTTCTCTCCAGAATTCAGCTTTGCCTCTAGCTTGAAGGCCACTTTTGTCCCACCCAGATGGCAGAGAGCACTCTCTAGAAAAACTGAAAATTCTCTTAATGGGAAATAACACCTTTTATTAGCAGAGAACACAGCTGTCCCATCTTCTGCTGTCATACATAGAGGCTCTTACATGCCACTTTGCCTGGGAAAGTCCTATTTTATGCCTAGTGCTCAAGCGTGATTATTAATAGCTCCCTCTTTCACTCTTGGAAGTGTCTTAGATTGGATGATAAATTAGATGACCAGCGTACTCATTTGACATCTCTCCCTAGGAACTCAGCTTCTATGTTTTAGAATAACTGATGGCATTTGGTGCCTCTCAACACTGGTTTGGCAGCAGAATTATCCAGGGAGCCTGTTAAAAATAGATTTAAAGTCCCTGTCACTCCCCTCCCCCCAAAAAATTACAACAGCAGCATTTTTGGAGTAGAACTAAAGAATCTGCATTTCGAGAAAGTTCCCAAGTGATTCTCATTGTGTTCTTCTACAGACCCAAATTTGGAACCTACTCCTCACTTGCATTTCTGCTGTACTCCTCCATAGCTGTGTGACCTTGGCAGATTACTGAATTGCTCTACGTCTATTTCCATTGGTGAGCGTAGACAAACTGCTGTAAAAAGCACCCTGAGAATCTTGGTGGCTTAACACAAAATAGATTTATTTCTCAGTCATATCACAAAACAGTGCAGGCTGGAAGGGTGTTCCATCTCAGATGGATATGCAGGTCCAGACTCCTTCCATCGGGCTCCATGCTCTCCTTAGAGTTCTCTGCTGGATTCTCTAAGTCAAGCTGGAAAAGAGAGAGCATGAGCATGGAGGATTGTGCAGAAGTTTTTATGAGTCAGGCCTAGAATGGTATGCATTACACCCAGCCATAGTCCACTGGACAAAATGCAGTTACATGGTTGCCCATAACCACAAGGGAGGACAGAAAACTGTCATCCGGTTATATGCTTAGGAAGAAAATGAGTGATCAAATAAACAATTATTCGATCTCTGCCATAGACCCCCAATCTGGTCATCAAATATTTGTGTAACCTTCCTCTCATAGGCAATCCAAAGGAGACAACCCCAAAGTCCCCCAAAGCCCCACCCAGTCTCTGCACCCAGGTTAAGTCTAGGATCTCCAAGGGCTGCATAGCCCCCTCCATCAAGTCTAGATGTGACCTCTTCTAGTTTAGAGATCTGTCACTTTGGATTAGAAAACCAATTTACCTGCTTCCCATTCCCCTTCCCCCATATAAACCCAATATACTATGATGGGTTAGGGGCAGGGTGTTCTCAATAGAAGCTCTCATTTAGAAAGGGATAGAAGAGAGATGTAGTAACATTGGCCCTCAGCTAGACAGTCAGTAAGAAGGCTCCCTACCCTGGGGTAGAAGAAGTACTTTAGTTACACCCCAATTCTGCACCCTGGGAAGAACACCTTTGTCCTTCATTCTCCAGGGCCCCTGGTTTAGCCCTTTGTGGTGTTTTTTCTACTCGATAATTTCTTTGTCTGTGTCTGAAGTCTGGAGAGCTGGAGTATATGTACTTATGGAGTTTATGTGCTTGGAGCTTTTATAGGAGTGAGGCAAATCTGGAAGTCCAGGTGTTGATTTACACTTTGGAAAGTCCAGGCACATGATTTCCTTGGCAATACAATGCTTTCAAACACTTCCTAGACTTCCAGTGTACTTTGTACCAGTCAGTTCCACGGGCCAGTAGCCACACCCAAAGTTCTTTCCTAGATGTACTCCTCAAACCTGGTTTCTTCCTTTCCTTCTTCACCTCCATGTTTTATTTTCTCTCTCTCTCCTTAATGGTGGCCACCTCGAAGTTGTCCAAAACAAGATGAAGGAAGGACACATACCTAAACTGACATTTTTGTCAAAGGGCTAAGTCACTCTGTTCAGTTGAGGAATGTTACTAGATCTTTGTCACTCAAGGTCTGTATACATTTTACATTTTAGGATCAAGAAGCAGTTAATTCTTTCACATCTGATGTCCAAAATTTCTGGACTCCTTCTACACTCTTCCACTGTGGCTCATAAACTGGCCAGTTTGTTTAGCTTATCTTTTTTTCTTTTTTCTATTTTGGATAGTACCTCATCAAGGAGAGCTAATAATAGTCATACTCTTACTAACACTCTGTTATTTTCCAACTATTTCCCCTGGAGCTACAGTTTCAGTGCGCATGTAAACTCTGTGCAGATTAAGTGAGGTGACAGTTTTGCCAAATGTTTCACCACTGCATAATGTAAGTTGCCATCTTTCCAGCCTTTGATGTCAGTTTTCTTGGTGCCCATTACTCAACTGCTAAGCCAATGTCACATGTTTTGGAGTTTTGTTTGAAAGACCCCCATACTTTAAGGCATCGATATAAGTGTGCTATCTAATATAACAACCAGAATAAATGTTTATTTCTTGCTTATATTGCCAGGGTGTGTTCCATTTCACACATTCATCCTGGGACTCAAGCTTCTTCACTCTAAGTTTTCTGTGGAGTTCCCAGGCCTTGGAATTTTCTACTGGAGTCTTTGCATTCATTCAGTAGGTAAGGAAAGAGACATAGGTTGGAGGATTGGGTGAGGGTTTTTTATGGGCCAATGGAATACACCACTTATGCCCACATTCCCCTAGCCTTATCTAACTGCAAGACAGCCTGGGTTGTGAAAGTTGTCTGTATCCCAGGGAGAAAAGAGAAGTGGTTTGAAAAATAACTGATAATGAAGCAATCTTTGCATACTTTATCTGTGAAATGGGAATAATAATAATATCTACCTCATTGGATGTTGTGTGAAATACATGAAGTAACTAATGTATGTAAAAAACTTAGTCCAGCATCAGGCTCGCAGTAAATACACAATATATATTCTTATTTTTAATTATTATCATGTACATTTTCAATGCTGGCTGAAATTAACCATTCTGCATAAGATGTCTCTAACTTGAAATTGTTGCGCTCTCAACTACTCAACTGCTCCAATATGAAAGAAAACCTACCAAAGGTGAATTCCTGCCTCAGAGATAGGGCTACTCTAGGGAGTTCACAAGTCACAGACATTAAATTCTTTCAATAGAGAGAGTCACACCAGTGAGAAGAACCCACAGAAAGTCATTCTACAGGAAGAGCCAGGACAGCAGGCTTCACTGTGGTCCAGAGTAAGAGGACAGATGTCAAGAGACAAGGTACACAATGCTGAAATTCTGAGCTAGAAATTCCACTCAGAGAAGAGATTAATCTTGAGCCCTCAGCTGTATGCCCAGAATATGTGTAGAGGGCATGAGAGAACAGGCACACCACCATTGCTATGTACAAAGAGCCTGGGACCTGGACCATTCATTTGTTACATATTTGGAAGACAATGGTTTGTCTCCCTAGGTCCATCCATGAAAGACTATTTTGTCCATTAGTTAGTTAATTTAGAAGGATTCAAATAGATGTAATGATAAGAGTTGATAGCCCTGGCTTTCCATTTAGTTCTTCTACCAGCGAACTGCGGGGCATTTAAAAAAAATCATTTTAACCTTCAGGTTCTAAGCTTATACCTACTAAATGAAATAATACCATGGTGGATTTGTATTGTGTCAATTTAGCTAAATCAGAGTTATGTTTCCCAGAATTTCTTTCTCCTCACAGTTCTAGGTTAGCTTGGCCATAAGACATTCTGTGCACAATTTGCAAGGCAGAAGTGAAGCAGAAGCCATATTCATCTCAGGCTCAGATTTGGTGCAAGGCACCAGGTGCTGTTGTAGCTCATGCACTTTGTGACAGCTAATTTGATGGCTCACCTTGATGGTATAGTGCGGCAGCCACTGTAGCTCCTGTAGCCACTGTAGCTCCTGCCGAATCTTCCTTCAGCCTCTCCAGCAACTGAGTCATGTGCTTGTTTAGCTTTGCGATGAAAGTCCCCAGTTTCTCCTGCAGATCATGCATCATCAAAGATGAAGGCTTAGAAGGAGGGTAAGACCCATGCAGGTGCCAGTCTGTCCTTGGGGTTCCAGCTTATCCTTAAGGGTTTCAGGTTGTCTTTGTTCTTCTCCACGTCATGTCTCGCTTTTATTCTTGTATTAGCTATGTGTTGCTGGACAACAACAACCCCAGATAAGAAGCTTGAGACAACAAAATTTATAATTTCACATGGTTTCTTAGGGCCAGAAATCTGAGAGAGGCTTAGTGGGTGATTATGGCTCAAGGTCTCTCATGAGGTCTTGGTCAAATTCTTGGACAGGGCTGCGAATTTACTTGGGCCTTGAGAACCCACTTCCAAGCTCCCCCAGTGATTGCTAGCTGGCTTGTGTTCCTCGCTGGCTGTTGGTCAGAGATTTTGGTTCCTTGTCACGTGGGTTTCTCCACAGCATACTACAATGAGTCAGGTGGCTTCTCCCAGAATGAGTGATCTGAGAGAGAGAGCAAAAGAGAGTAACCAAAACAGAAGCCACAATTTATCTTATAACCCAATCTCAGAAGTGACATGCCATCACTTCTGCTGTATCTGTTGGTCACACAGATTATTACTGGTATCATGTGAGAGGGGACCACACAGGGTGTAAATACCAGGAAGCAGGAATCACTGGGGCCATCATAGAGGCCGACAGTCACAGTTTCCTAACGCTTGCCCTACTCACTTCAGGACCCAGCACCAGATGCAAAAAAAACAAAACAAAACAGAAACAAACAAAAAACAGTCACACATACATTGTTTAACCAGATCCTACAATTGCATAAGGCTAAATCCCCATAAAAATTCCTTATTCTGTATGGCTTCTAGTGGTCCTGCCTCTCTGACTTAATACAAGTATCAAGTATCTCTGACTTAATACAAGTATCCCTAACTGATACAAGTATCTACTTCACAAGATTCTTGTGAAAATGAATTAATAGGCTGGGCACAGTGGCTCACACCTGTAATCCTAGCACTTTGAGAGGCCAAGGCAGGCAGATAGATCACTTGAGGTCAGGAGTTCGAGAACAACCTGGCCAACATGGTGAAACCCCATCTTTACAAAAAAGAAAAAAAAGAAAGAAAGAAAAAAATTAGCTGGGTATGGTGGTACGCACCTGTAATCCCAGCTACTCAGGAGGCTGAGGCAGGAGAATTGCTTGAACCCAGGAGGTGGAGGTTGCAGTGAGCTGAGATCATGCCACTGCATCCCAGCCTGGGCAACAGAGCGAGACTGTCTCAAAAAAAAAAAAAAAAAAAAAAAGAAAGAAAGAAAGGAAGAAAATGTGTTAATAGTGTATATTCTTATATTCCAGAAATATAAATTGTTACTCTTATTAGACTCTAGCCACCATATATAACCATATCTGTGGACAAATACATCAAAGTTTCCAACTTGGGATGCTAGGAACACATGTCCTCCTCTTCCTGTTAAAGGATCTATTTCCCAAAATCTTTGGCTGAGAGCGGAGGAAACTTCGGGCCAGAATTTCATGTGACATGAGTTACGGGGTCCATGGCTTCTTTCAGTAGAATCCACAGAAATACTTCCTTGGCCAGGCTGATTCCTGGGCACCTGCTTGATTTTCTTTTATTTTCACCAATTGAAAAATCGGACATGAGAACCCTATAAGATCAGAGCCTGGAGAGATCTGTGATCATCTCGTTCCACTCTGGTTTCCCTGTTCATGAGTCTCAGGCTAGCCAGGGGGCAGACCGTCTCTGATGATAGTGCTCATCATAGAGAAAACAGTATAGCACTTCCTCAAAAAATTAAATGTAGGACTACCATGTTATCCAGGCACTTCTGGGTATTTATCAGAGAGAACTGAAAGCAGGATCTTGAAGGGACATTAACACTCCCATGTTCATTGCAGCACTATTATTACACTTAAAAACTTGTAACCACTCCTTCGTTTTAAAAAATCTATTAAATAATAGAGAATATGAATAAATCTACCTCATTCACCCAAAAATAACACTGTAATAATAAAATTTAATATTTTCTGAGTACTTGCTAAGTCCTACTCCCCATGCTAAATACTTTACGTATATTATCTTAACTACACTTTATAACAATCCGATTAAATAGTTACTGTTCTTGACTTTATTTTACAGCTAAGAAACCTGAGACTTAGCCAAAGGCACTTAGCTAAACTGCTAGGGCCTGTGTCAAGCCTGGCTGTTGGCTCCCTCAGAGCTTTGTTCTAACCATGTACATTACTGCCTCATAGTGGAATGCCTGAGGAATGCGAAACAACCCCCACCCAGGCCAGGAGAAGAACCTGCCTTATATTGACCAATGCACAGTGCAATCCCAGGGACCAGTCCTTCCCAATAACCACACTCAACTAGTCCGCTCTGGTTCACTTCTCTACCTTTTTGGCTGTAATCACTTAGGACCACGCCTTAACTACCTCAGTGTCTAAAAGGCTGTGATCCAGAACCTCACCCATTCACCTATATAAACATGCCATTGTTTTTCAGGAAATCCTTTGACCTTCAGGTCATTACTAGGTGAGGCTCTCTCTCTCTCTCTCTCTCTCTCTCTCTCTCTCACACACACACACACACACACACACCCCTGCAGTGTTTTTTCTGATCTTTTTGTCATGGTAATTACTCATCTTCAATTCTTAATACAACTTGGTATCCTCCAGCAATCTCTGAGAAGTTGCTGTTGTTTTATTTTATAACCCCTCCTCAAAAATGTTTATTTTAGACTTTGAACCTCATACTACTTTCTTCTTCTTAAAAACATTCTTGATTAATTTATTAATATTATCATTTGCAATACATCTTCAAAGCATTTCCTTTTCAACAGGAAACTTTATTAAGCAAACATTAAATAAAAGAAGTTATTATATGAAGAATAAATTGATGTATGTATCCAGATTTCTGCCATGTATAGTCATTAATGTCTGGAAAATCTTAAATAAATTGATAATTCTCTCTCCATCTGGGATCAACTAAAACCCAGTGACACCTTCAACTTCCTGGTTGACAAAAATCACCCCATCCTAAGAGGGCAACCTTCCCCACTCTCTTCATCAGCGATGAACTCTCCTTCCTACTCTTCCCCACAAGATTGCTGACTGCCGTTGTTATTGGGCCTCTCCAAAATTTCCCTTTTCATTGTATGGCAATATATTGTTGTTTTTTTGTTTTTTGTTTTTTTGTTTTGAGATGGAGTCTCGCTCTGTCGCCCAGGCTGAAGTGCAGTGGCTTGATCTCAGCTCACTGCAAGCTCCACCTCCTGGGTTTACGCCATTCTCCTGCCTCAGCCTCCTGAGTAGCTGGGACTACAGGCGCCCGCCACCTCGCCCGGCTAGTTTTGTTTTGTATTTTTTGATAGAGACAGGGTTTCACCGTGTTAGCCAGGATGGTCTCGATCTCCTGACCTCGTGATCCACCCATCTCGGCCTCCCAAAGTGCTGGGATTACAGGCTTGAGCCACCGTGCCCGGCCTGGCAATACATTGTTAATAGACAGGATCTGAGGAACTTTAAGTTAATGGGATCGACAGTTTAAAGAAGGCCTTACTTGGGTCTTAAACTTAGAAGACCAAGACTCCACTGTTTTCAGTCTGTGGATAGAATCCTTTCACTGTAGTTTCCTCATCAACATTGGGACTTATCCAGTTAGATTTATATCTATGTAATCCATGGTACATCTTGAAACTTTTGTTTTCTTTTTCTGCAGACTGGGTCCACAAGTGAGCTTTTATAGGAAGAGGAGCCGTCTCTTCAGGAATGAGATGAATCTCTTTCATTCACGATCCCAGGAGCAAAGGTGGGACAAGGTGCCAAAACAGGAGTTGGTGGAGGTGATCTAGAAAGACACGACAGCATTATAAAAAGCAGATTTATTGTGAAGCGAATCAAACTTGAGTTTCAGGGCCTCTCGCTTGCTTTGGTTGCTTCCAAGTTTCTGAGAGGGACCCTAGCATTTTTTATCTGTCCACTTGTAACATTTTCTTAAAGATTAACCCCCTCTTAAATGTTGTAAGATTTAGCCCGCTAAATCTGTATGCATTCTTAGGTATTGCACTCCACACTAAAAAGGAAAAGAAACCCCTTGGAAGGGGAGGTAGTTCCGTTGCATAATCAGAATTGGACTCAGAATATGAGATCAGAGCCCTGGATGAGTGAGGTGGGAGGGAGGGCAGGGGATGCCATCCTGGGAAATCAACAGCCTGGCATGGGATGTCCCCCACATAGGTGATAGCCATGACAGAGGACACACTCATAAAGGAGCACCTTATTAAGGCCTTTTATGGAGGACAGTTCCAAGCTGACCTGAGGCAGGAAAAAAAGAGCAGGAGGGCAGGAGCTCTGGCAGTCAGGAGAGAGCCCTGTGGGCCCAGTGGTCATCTTTTAACTCAAAGTCATCTTGTTTCATGGAGTTTCAAAATTTCCAGTAGGTACCCAGGTGGAGGAGGCCGCATGGCTGGTGCTCTGCCCCCCAATTTCCACCTGAAAAGCATAGCTCATGTCTGTCCTGTATATTGGCATTCTGAATAAAATTTACGTATGGGAAGAAAACAATTTCATTTCTTTAAAACTCCAAATAAAGCAATGATGTCAGGGTAATACTTCTGAGAGACTGGGAAACACAGAGGCATATTGCAGAACTCAGGTCTATTGATGCAATTTCCTATTCATCAACTCTTTCTCTAACATTAAAAGTCCTTAAAGGAAAATACTTGATTATTCTGTAGAGTGTATTTTTTCAGATTTTTGGCTCTAGCTAGTGTGAAAACCTACAGAATATAACTAGCGAACGCTTTCGCAAATACATTATACACAATTGATAAAAATGTGTGGCAGTAAGGAAGAAGATATTAAGAGCATCCAAAATCAAGATCACGGGCGCATTTTCTACATACATCCTCCATTTTCTTCTCCCCTACATACCTGAAGAAGAATTTGAGCCACTTGTTTTCCATTTTCCTTCTTGCCTGTAATCTCCACAGATCTGCAACACTGACAATTGACAATTCTACAGCAATCACTGCAAGGTTATCCTACTATAATAATATTTCTTTTAAACGACTGCCAGTAAGTTATTATTTGAGTCTCTATCAAAGGGACTGGGATTTTTTTTTCCAACCTGTTTCTAGCCATGCTTCATTTTGTTTGCCTTCTAGTCTCTGGAAACAATTCCTAAGAAACAAACAATAGAACACACTGAGAAGTGATGAGGAAAATATGTTAATACAAATGTGAATGCATCTTAGAAGTCGAGTCTATAATTAAATATAGCCTGCTGGTAAAGTTTTCAGCAGTTTGGAAAGACATTTGCTAGTAACACAGATGTGCCAAAAGGTTTCTCAAGTAAATATTGACTTCAGTCAACAAAGCCTGACATTTCCTCCAGCTTTTCTGACACTAGTAAGACACTGGCTTCATAGTACATGCGTGAAGGTGGAAGGGTAAAATAAGCTAGCAGATGGCTAATGACTGTGCAGGATAAAAGCAGGGAATAGTCCACGGAGGATAGGACTTTCCCCAAGGCAGTGGTTCTCAAACCTGGGATGGCATTTGGAAAGTACAGACTCCTGGCCAGGGTCTGACTCAGAAAGTTTGGTAGATTGCCCAGAAACCTGTATACCTTTAAAGTCCCCAGGTACTTTTGATATACAAACAGTTTTGGTGAATTACAGCCCAAAAACTCCTACTAAAATTACAACTGTTGGCCCAGCACTTACATCAGTAGAGCTCATGGGAGCCAAGATAGAATAAGACGTGAAGGGTGCATTAACCTTGTGTTCTGCAAAGGAGGTCCTTCAAGGTTAGCGTGGAAGCACATGGCCACTGTGTCCATTTCTTGCATAAATAGTGGAATTTATCCTGCTGGCTGCCAATTTGGCACCCATTTGGAGCATTAAATTCACTTAGCAAGTCAGAAAGGGAGGCTTTTAAAATAACACCATTTTTAGTTAGGGTACATTTCAATTGACGGTGCCCATATCTCTTTATTGTAAACAGCTGTGGTTGCTCAAACACTAACCACAGCACATGACTACACCTGGTATTTTCAGTATCAAGGATCTAAAAGTTCTTTTGAAAATCAATCAATCGACCATCCTTAGGAAAAGCCAGCTATAGTCAGAGTCACAGATAAACCACTGGAGTTAATCAGACATGGGTTTGAACACAGGTTCAACCTCTTGTTGACCATGACCATGGACACAACTCCTTAGTCCCTGTGCTTCGGTGCTCTGCCCTGTGAAGTGGAGGTAACAATAGTACTTACCGTACAGGGTTATCATGAATTATAGTAGCATATGACAAAAGATAAAATTACAACAAATTTAGTTGAAAGATCTCAACTGGCTTTATTTGCAATTCTAGAATCAGATGACACTTCATTCTATAAACTAGAAAAAGTGTTCCAATGAGCTGAACAAAAGAGGTTGGCTTGTAGACATAGAAGAACTGAAGAAAGCAGAAACAAAGAACTAAAAGTGGATTGGTCATTTCAAAGTGACTTTCCGTGTAAGGTGGGCACAGGGCGACAGGACAACAAAGAGATGATGACTGGCTGATTAACATCAGGTTTCTTCAGGTTAAAACAGAAGGAACTTCCTTATGCTGATTGAAGATGGAAACTGGCCTGTTTGGGAAACTGGCTGTTATCTCTTTCCTGATTTCTCCCAAGGTCAGATGACAACTTAGTTTAGGTTTGGTGACATGAGACTTTAGCATGAGTGACTCCATTTTCACTTTTAGTCTGGTTCATGTTGAGGGATAGTGCAGGAGCTTAGTCCAAAACAATGGCCTTCTATACTTTTTATTTAACAGATAATACAAGTAGAGCTCCTAGGTCACTGCCCGACACATAGTAAGCAATCAAAAAGTGACAGCTATTAGAATAAAATAATAATGATCATTATTATATTTGACACAAAGCCACATGGTAATGATAGCTATGGTGGGGCCAATGGAGATTGTTCTTACAACCCACCAAATCCACCTCTGCGGATGTTTTTGTTTGTTTGTCTGAAAAAAAATTTATTTCACCCTTATTTATTTTTAATTTTTGGGGGGTACATACTAGATGTTTACATTTATGGGGTACATGAGATCTTTTGATACAGGCATGTAATGTGTAATCATCACATCATGGAGAATGGGGCATCCATCTCCTCAAGCGTTTATCCTTCATGTTACAAACAATCAGTTATACTCTTTTAGTTATTTTTAAATGTACAATTAAATTATTATTGACGATAGTTGCCCTGTTGTGTTATCAAATACCAGGTCTTATTCATTCTTTCTACTTTTTTGGTACCCATTAACCTTTTCCACCCCTCAACACCCCCACTCTGCCTCGCAGCTTCTGATAACCATCCTTCTACTCTCTAGATCCATGAGTTCAATTGTTTTGATTTTTAGATGCCACAAATAAATGAGAACATGTGAGGTTTGTCTTTCTGTGCCTGGCTTATTTCATTTAACATAATGATCTCCAGTTCCACCCATGCTGTTGTAAATGACAGGATCTCATTCTTTTTTGAGGCTGAGTAGAGCTCCATTGTGTATATATATCACATGTTCTTTATCCATTCATCTGTTGACGGACACTTAGGTTGTTTTCAAATTTTGGCTATTGTAATCAGTACTGCAACAAACATAGGAGTGCAGATATCTTTCCAATACACTGATTTCCTTTCTTTTGGGTATATACCCAGTAGTGGGATTGCTGGATCATATGATAGCTCTATGTTTAGTTTTTTGACCCCTCTGAGGACTTAAGAAGTAATTAGACATGGTGCTCTTCAGTGTTAAATTTATTTAAGACAGTTTGTGAAATAACTTAGGGCAGAGAGGTAGCCATCAGCTCTCCCTCAGCATAATAAAGCTGATGGAAGTATTTCACAAGAAAGACAGTCAAAGCTACAACAATAGGAGGAATAATAACTTCCCCTGCAGACTAAAAGGAGGGAAGTTGGGAAAGAAATTGATCTTCATGGTGGTGTTTGATCTGTAATACATTCAAGGAAACTAGCCAGTCTGGAGAAGAAGTCCACTAGTTTCCACCTCTCCATTCATGGGTCAGATCATAAGGGACAGGCAGACATAGGGATAGTGCCCCACCATGCCACCATTAACATTTGGTGATAAAGATCAAGAAATGTACAAGACCTGAGAGAAGACCTGGAATTTATTTTCCATAAGGAGGGCATCCTGAGGGCAGGTGGGGAGGAGTGAAAGGGCAAGGACCTTTAGAAGTAGGAGGTAAATAAAGATTTTAGTAACAAGAGAAATCTGCAAGATACCCTCAAATTGCCTGGGAAACATGAAGGTGAAGTAGGCCTAGGCAGATGAGACCTGGCACCTTCTGTGATCCAGAGGGGCCATAGAAATAACCTGGGGGAAATGCCAATTCTTCCTCCATCCTCTTTCCCACTCTATGCAACTTTGGACCTTAGAGACCTTCTCTATGCAACTTTGGACCACCTTCTCTATGCAACTTTAGACCACTTAAAGATCTTCATTAAAAAGGCCTTGCATCTTATTGAGGTCCAGTGTGGGGTTACCCCAGGGAAAGTCAGGTGTTAGCTGTCACTGTTCCATGGGACGACCCCTATGGTGGACCATGGGGCAGCACAAAATGATCATGCATAGCCTGTCATCTGGCACTGCACCTTTCCCCCTACTGCAGGACTGCCCTGACCCCTCCAAAGGGATAGCTAGAGACACACCCTTTTGGACCAAAAAGGGAGAGGCTTCCTTACATTAGGAGTTAGTTGGTAGTTTTTTGATAGATGATATAGGACCTAAAGGCAGCACAACTTATGTTACAGGCAAAGCCTTTCCAAAATTCAAGTAACTAAACCTCTGAACATGTTACCAAAGATATTTGTGAATTTTCCACTTATGGAAACTTTCAAATACAGTTGTCCCTTGGTATCCATGGGGAATTGGTTCCAGGAATCCTGCATATTCCAAAATCCATAATACTCAAGTCCCTGAAGAAAAATGGTATATTATTTGCACATAACCTACACACATCCTCCTGTGTGTTTTAAATCATCCCTAGATTACTTATAAGACCTAATACAACGTACATGCTATGTGAGTAGTTGTTTTACTCTATTGTTTAGGGGATAATGACAAGGAAAAAACTCTGTATGTAGTCAGTACAAATGTAACCATCCATTTTTTTTTTTTTTTTTCCAACCACAGTAGGTTGAATCCAGGGATGTAGAACACATGGATACAGAGGGCCATCATCTTGCATAGTTTATAGTCTTGCCTGACATGGAATTTACACCCTTTGACCCCTCAGATGTCCATAGCTTCAGCTCTTTGTGCTTATGTATTAACAGCAGAAAAAAAAATCATGCAGAAAGTGACAATGTCCAAAGCCAATTCATTATCTCCTTTTATCCTCAAAATTGTGTTATGAGCAAATGAAGCAATTGAGATTCACAGAATTTAACTTGACCCAGGTCACAAAGCTTCCATTGAGTGTTAGACCCACACCCAAAGCTCCTGCCCCTAATATCACACCCATTCACTTTGCCAGGGGGGCAAAGGTGGAGTCAGCAGAGGCCCAAAGTCACTTCATCTCTTCAACATGCTTTTGGGAGATAGGAACGCAGAACACAGATGCAGCCCAGACCACCAGTCTGTGTGGTTTTAACATATTTGAATTAAAATTAAAAAATTCACTTGTCAAATAGGTTTTCTGTTTTCTTTGAGACAGGGTCTCGCTCTGTTGCCCAGGCTGGTGTGCAGCGGTGCTGTCGTAGCTCACTCTAGCCCCACACTCCTGGGCTTAAGCGATCCTCCCACCTCAGCCTCCCAAGTAGCTGGGACTACAGGTGTGTATCACCATGCCCAGCTAATTTTTAAAGCATTTTTCTTTTGTAGATATGGGGTCTCACTATGTTGTCCAGCCTGGTCTCTAACTCCTAGGCTCAAGCAATCCTCCCACCTCAGCTTCCCAAAGTGCTGGAATTACAGGCATGAGCTGCCGTGCCTGGCCATAGATAATTTTTTTTTTTTTTTTTGAGACGGAGTCTTGCTCTGTCGCCTGGGCTGGAGTGCAGTGGCCGGATCTCAGCTCACTGCAAGCTCTGCCCGCGAGTTTACGCCATTCTCCTGCCTCAGCCTCCGGAGTAGCTGGGACTACAGGCACCCGCCACCTCGCCCGGCTAGTTTTTTTTTTATTTTTAGTAGAGACGGGGTTTCACCGTGTTAGCCAGGATGGTCTCCATCTCCTGACCTCGTGATCCGCCCGTCTCGGCCTCCCAAAGTGCTGGGATTACAGGCTTGAGCCACCGCGCCCGGCCGATAATTTTTTACAAAACTTTTTTGTTTTGTTTCTTCACTGAAATAATTATTGGCCACTTTATTTAACTCAGTATTCCCTGACTCCCATGAAGAGTATCATGCTAGATGTTGCAATCCAGGGTAGAGGTGGTTGTTTCACAGAAGGATGGCTGGAGATTGGGATTTTGGAAAGGAACGTGGGAATTCGGTCAGTAAGGAAGAGTTTATCTCAGTGGAGATGCGCTGCCCCAGGACAAAGGTGTGATTGGACAGGTAGAATGAGCTTGTGTCATGGTCAAACATGGCATTCAAGCTTTGATCTTTAAGATAGCTTGAAAGGTAGTGTGGGCACCATGCAGATCAGCAAACAAAGGGGATCCTACACAGAAGACTGGGCGGGCTTCAGCCACTGCAGTAGACAGAAACCATGTGCTGCCACCCTAACACAAGACCCAAGCCAATGACCCCGAGATCTGCTTGGTTAAAACATCTTTTAAAGTAGGAGCTGCATATGACATCCTTTCTAGTTCCCCAGCATCAGATCAGGCCGGGTTCTTCCCTTGCTACCAGTATCCAGTGGTACTGACATGTTCTACAAATGTATAGGGATCTCTGCTGGTGTGTGTGTCTGTGTGTGTGTGTGTGTGTGATACAGAGAAAAAGACAGAGAGAAAAGAAGAAATGGCGTCTCATGGGGGCCCTCAATTTTTGCAGTTCCTCCAATCCCACAGCCTCAGAACCACAGAGAATCCTTAGGTTCAGTCCTTGACTCCTTGGTCTTTGTAAATGTCTTGTGCACCTTGAAATGCTCAGCCATTTCGCTTGTAAGAAACAGAAATAACTGGTGGAGAGGAATGAGAAATAAGGTTTGAAAGGTAAGATTTGGGCCAAATTATGGACACCCAGGATGACAGTCCAAGGGGCTGTTTGAAGAAACATTGATTTTTCTTTTAGAAATACATTTTGGAAACCATTAGGGATGTTTAGTTTCTTGTAAACCAAAGATATATGTGGCTAACTGCCCATCAGCCAAAGATTTTGATATCATTTAAACATTATCTTTGTACATTTGCCACAATTTATGCAAAGAATGCATTCCCCAAAGATTGTGTTAAATCACATGTTATAAACAAATCATATTTTAAATGCACTCAGGGACTTTTCTATTTAAAGAACCCCTTATTAAACATGTTATCTACTGAATACATACACACGTATATAGTGTATTAATATGTGTGTCCGTGAGAGTGTGGGTATGTGTGTAAATAGTAAATTTGTCTTGGCTTAAAATTGGATACAGCTGTGGTGTACTCACTCACTAAATTTACCATTTACTAAACTCTTGCTTTGCTGTCCTCTCCAAGGGTTTAATGCCGAAGATAGTAAAAACTACTGCCCTAAATATCTGCTAGATTTTCAGACAGGAAGACACCAGTTTATTGTCATCTACTTCATGCCCACATAAGCTACTGTCAGCAAGTTACCTGATGTGTAAAATGTCTAGTGAAAGTGTGTTTTATTTTTAAGGGTATAAGAGGGAGGAGAGAAAGAACTGCCTGGATGTTCTCTGGAGGTCTGTGTGGAATATTGTTTGTCTGCTTTGAAGGACTCAGTGAGCAATGACCTGCCTGTTCAAGGCAATGACCTGCTGGTGGGAGGAAAAGATTGCTAAATCCAGCTCAGAGGACCTCCACAGATCACAGAACTGTTTTACTTCTAGACCTTTCTGAATTGTTCAGCTAAACCAGACAAAAATGGATCTCTTGTTTTAATTACCCAGCTCATTGCTCCAGTTTCCCATTTTGCTTTGTCAGCAATGACCTTTCCCATATACATACAAGCACCGCCCACATTCGCATGCAAGAGCCATCTGTTTCTTCTGCATCTGGCACAGCTGGCCCTTCTATGCATATTTTCCTGGTCATCTTGAACCTGAACAAGTCCTTTAACTGTTCAAGCTCAAGTCTCTTTCCCACAAGACTTTCTATTCTGGAATAACTTTTCCCAGAGCACAGATTAGCACTTTGCTAGGGAGATAAAAATGCTGCCAGAGCAGAAGTGAGGCCACGGCCCATCCCACCTGTGCTGATTCTGCATGTTCACAAGCTCCAGGCTCATCTCCACCACTTCCCTCTCCATGCATATTCATTGTCCATCACAAACTATGAACTGCAGGGAGAAAGATGTTTCACTGGTAATAATTGTGCAACTGGAGACTGTTTACCAACCCTGAAACAAATTAATGCCAAATCCAAGGTTATGTTGATGTGATGTTTAAAAAATGCATTTAATTCAGTCCGATGACTAAAAAATTCCATTGATTAACTAAAATTCTGTCTCCAGGGTTGACTGTTTTTTTTCACAAAATTGACTGGCTCTTTAGTGACTTATTGACACTTCCTGTGAGTAGTTTATCCTCACAGTGAGGATTTACTCCTCCTTCCCAAACCAAACATGAGACCTTGAAGAGTTCAGGAAAACTAAGGAAAGAACATCAAGATCTATGGAAAGAGTAATTGGGGAGGGAAGTAATTTAAAAGAATGCTTAATTTTGATATTTTATTTTTTGCAAATTTGTGTTTGGAATCAGAGAGTTTAAGAATATGAGGCCGGGTGCGGTGGCTCATGCCTGTAATCCCAGCACTTTGGGAGGCCAAGGTGGGCGGATGATAACACCAGAAGTTCAAGACCAGCCTGGCCAATATGGTGAAACCCTGTCTCTACTAAAAATACAAATATTAGCCAGGCATAGTGGCAGCTACTTGGGAGGCTGAGGCAGGAGAATTGCTTGAACCCGGAAGGCGGAGGTTGCAGTGAGCTGAGATTGTGCCACCGCACTCGGGACTGGGTGACAGAGTGAGACTCCATCTCAAAAATAAATAAATAAATAAATAAAATAATAAGAATATGAAGAGGAGTGAGTCTCCATGCACCAAGCAGGGATACAAATAATCTACATTTCTAATTGAATTAATTATATTATCACACTACTTTCCAAATATTCATTCCATCATTGGCTTTCAATCAAACAGATCCCTATAGAAAATTTCCATACTTAAAGCTACTTCTACATAAGAATGCGAGCCTGACCTTTTAATAATAACATATTATCTTATATAATTCATAACACTGGCTACCATTATAGAATACTTAATCAGTGGCAGGTCTTGTATCAAGCACTTTTGCAAACATTATCTTGTTCAATTAATCTTCACAACAACCCTATGAAATCTGAATTTCTAATTCCATTTTCCTGATGATGATAACTAAAGTGTAATATAGTACAGGCATACTTCAGAGATATTGCAGGTTCAGTTCCAGACCACTGCAAAAATCAAATATCACAATAAAGCAAGTCACACAAATGTTTTTTGGGTTCCTGGTGCATATTAAAGTTATGTTTACACTATACTTGTCTATTAAGTGTGTGATAAAGTTATGTCTCAAACAATCATGTACATACCTTCATTGAAAGAATTTATTGCTAAAAATGCTAACAATCCTCTGAGTCTTCAGTGAGTTGTAATCTCTTTGCTGGTGGAGGGTTTTGCCTCCGTGTTGATGGCTGTTGATGGATCAGGGTAGTGGTTGCAGAAGGCTGGAGTGGCTGTGGCAATTTCTCACAATAAGATAACAGTGAACTTTGCCACATTGGTTGACTCTTCCTTTCATGAAAGACTTTTCTGTAGCAGAAGATGCTATTTGATAGCATTTTACCCACAGTAGAGCTTTAAAAATTGGAGTCAATTCTCTCAAACTCTACTGCTGCTTTATCAACTATGTGTACGTAATATTCTAAATACATTGTTTTTAGTTCAGCAACGTTCATAGCATCTTCACTAGGCATAGATTTCATCTAAGAAACCACTTTCTTTGCTCATGCATAAGAAGCAACTAATAATGTGTTCAAGTTTTGCCATGAAATTGCAGCAATTCAGTCACATCTTCAGACTCCACTTCTAATTCTAGTTTTCTTGCTATTTCTACTACATCTGCAGTTACTTCCTCCACCGAAGAATTGAAACCCTCAAAGTCATCATCCATAGGGTTGGAATCAATTTCTTCCAAACTGCTGTTAATGTTGATATTTTGACCTGCTCCTGTGAATCATGAATATTCTTAATGGTATCTAGAATGGTGAATTCTTTCCAGAAGCTTTTCTATTTACTTTGTGCAGATCCATCAGAGGAGTTACAATCTATGGCAGCTACAACCTTACAAAATGTATTTCTTAAATAATAAGACTTGAAAGTCAAAATTATTCCTTGATTATGAACTACAGAATGGATGTTGTGTTAGCAGGCATGAAAATAACATTCATCTCATTGCACTTTTCCATCAGAGCTCTTGAGTGACTAGGTACATTATCAATAAGCAGTAATACTTTGAAAGGAATCTTTTTGTCCTGAGCAGTAGGTCTCAACAGTGAGCTTAAAATACACAGTAAGCCATGCTATAAACAGTTATTCTGTCCTCTAGGCTTTGTTATTCCATTTATAGAATACAGGTAGAGTAGATTTAGCATAACTCTTAAGAGCCCTAGAATTTTCAGAACAGTAAGTGAGCACTGGCTTCAACTTACAGTCAACAGCTGAATGAGCCCCTAACAACTATGTCTGCCTGTTTTTTGAAGCTTTGAAACCAGATATTGATTTCTTCTCTGCAGCTAGGAAAGTCCTAGATGGCATCTTCTTCCAGTAGAAGGCGTGATCTATGTTGAAAATCTGTTGTTTAGTGTAGCCACCTTCATCAGTGATCTTAGCTGGATCTCCTGGATAACATATTGTAGCTTCCCACTTGCTGCTTCACCTTTCGCTTTTATGGTGTGAAGGCAGCTTCATTCCCTAAACCTCATAAGCCAAGCGCTGCTCCCTTTCAACCTTTCATCTGCAGCTTCCTTGCCTCCCTTAGCCTCTACAGAATTAAAGAGAGTGAGGGCCTTGCTCTGCATTAGGCTTTGGCTTAAGAGAATGTTGTGACTAGTTTGATTTTCTATCTTGACCACTAAAACTTTCTCCATATCAGTAATAGTGCTGGTTCACTTATCATTCATGTGTTCTGGAGTAGCACTTTTAATAATTACTATTATTTTTAAGACAAAGTCTTGCTCCGTCACCCAGGTTGGAGTACGGTGGTGTGATCTCAGCTCACTGCAACCTCCACCTCCCAGGTTCTAGTGATTCTCCCATCTCAGTCTCCTGAGTAGCTGGGATTACAGGCACATGCCACCATGCCTAGGTAATTTTTGTGTTTTTAGTAGAGATGACTCACCATGACTTTCACCAGGCTGGTCTCACACTTCTGGCCTCCAGTGATCCGTCTCCCTCAGCCTCCAAAGTACTGGGATTACAGACATGAATCACTGCACCTGGCCTTAATTTTCTTCAAGAACTTTTCCTTTGCATTCACAACTTGGCTGTTTGGGTGCACAAGGCCTAGGTTTCAGCCTAATTCAGCTTTCGACATGCCATCTTTACAATCCTTAATCATTTCTAGCTTTTGATTTAAAGTGAAAGACATGTGACTCTTCTTTTCCCTTGAACACATTGAGGCCATTGTAGGATTATTAATTGACCTAATTTCAATATTGTTGGGTCTTAGGGAACAAGGAGGCCCTAGGAAAGAGAAAGAGGTAAAGAAACAGCCAGTTGGTGGAGAAGTCAGAACACACATATTTATGGATTAAATTTGCCATCTTACATAAGCGTGGTTTGTGGCACACCAAAAAGATTACAATGTAACATGAAAAATCACTGATCACAGATTACCATAACAGAGATAATAATAGTTTGAAATATTGCTAGAATTACCAAAATGTGGCACAGCGGCTGGGTGTGGTGGCTCCTTCCTATAATCCCAGTGCTTTGGGAGGCCAAGGTGGGAGGATCGCTTGAGGCCAGGAGTTCAAGACCAGCTTGGGCAACATAGCAAGACCCTATCTCTACAAAAATAAAAATAAAAATAAATTAGCTGGGCATGGTGGTGCACACTTATAGTCCTAGCTACTTAGGATTCTGAGATGGGAGGATCACTTGAGCCTAGCAGTTTGAGGCTTCAGTGAGCTATGATTGTGTCACTGCATCTCAACGTGACGGACAGAGTGATACCCTGTCTCTAAAATAATGTAAGTAAATAAAATAAACAAACAATTTTTTTATATGGCATGAAGACACAAAGTGAGCATGTGCTGTTGGAAAATGCCACCAACAGAGCTTGCTCAACGCAGGATTGCCACAAATCTTCAGTTTGTAAAGGATGCAATATCTGCAAAGCACTGCGAAGCAAAGTGCAATTAAACAACTACACCTAGAGACAGGACTTATTTTGGTCTGCTTAGCTTGCCTTACCTGGAGAACCAGTCTTTCCCCTAATCTGTAAACCACTAGGGTTTCAATCTCAGCTCTATCAAAACACAGGACCACGGCAATAGGCACATGATCAGAACAGGCCAAGCAGAATCCCTATCCTGAGAACTTAACTTTGAATGAAGATGCATCCCAGGACTCAAAAGCAGCTACAGTGGAGTTGTTGGAACTGAGTATCCTAAAGATACAAGAGGCTTAATGTCACTACCAAGATCCTTGCAACTTTCCTAGACTCTGTCTCTTTACACAGCTTGAGTTTCAGCTCTTCCTTTTATTCTGTGAATGGCCCTGTTCCCTCCCAACAAATTCCTTTTGGGGGTGTTTATGTTAGCCAGAGCTAGTTTCTATTCCTTGCAACTCAAGAACAGCACCAGACATGCTGAAATGGTTTTTGTAACTGCTTAGGTCTGAGAGCTACGGAGTGGCAAGGTCAGGATTTTTTTTTCTTTTTGAGACAGGGTCTTTCTTATTCTCTTGCCCAGGCTGCAGTGCATGATCACTGCTCACTGAAACTTTGAACTCCTGGGCTCAAGCCAACCCCCACTTCAGTCTCCCATGTACCTGGGACTATAGGCACACACCACCATGCCCAGCTACTTTTTTTTAAAATATTTTGTAGAGATGGGGTCTTGCCATATTTCCCAGGCTGGCCTTGAGCTCCTGGCCTCAAGCAATCCTCTCACCTTGGTTTACCAAAGAGCTGGGACCACAGGTAGGAGCCACCGTGCCTGTTCCCAGGTCAGGATTTTAACCAGGGCCTCCATGACTACAAAATTCCATGAGTAGTCATTGGTTATGCTGATTCATTTACCCTGTTATGTGTATCTCATGGCTTTTTTTATTCTTGTAACAATAGCTTTTGTCAATTTTTGCTTTTCCACTAAAAGCTTTGGCCAGTTTCTTACTAGTAAAACACATCAGCCAATATTAGGGTTGTTTTGTTTGTTTTATTTCTTAAAGCACATTAGTAATACTAGTCCTACAATGTTGGACAAATTACTTCACCTATGTGTCTGCCTCCTCATCCATCTGTGACATAAAAGGGGGAAATTGTCATATAATTGCAGGCTACCTTTTAAGAAGGAAGGATGCAGGTTATTTGAGGGTCCTCTTTTTGCTGAACAGGGATGAGGAGTGAGACAGTTGGGTGAGCTTAGAGTTGCTCAGACATATCTAAATTGCCCAAAGATCGAACAAAGACCATCCAGGAGCCTGGGCCTAGGGATGGGGATAAATCAACTCCACATGTTTTCACATCCATGTGTTAAAACTTTTGAGCATGCACCCCAATAAAATACATTATTTTGTAAATATAAACATTTACTATGGAATCATTGTCATATATTCTAAAATATATGCAAAATAAAATGTAAAAGGATACATTAAAAATATAAACTTGTTATAATATTTTCTTTCTCCATCAGCAAGATTACTTTGTGCACCTGCTAGAGTGTTATGCTAGGCTGTTTTGCATTGCTATAAAGAAAAAACTGAGACTGGGTAATTTATAAAGAAAAGAGGTGTGACTGGCTCGTGCTTCTGCAGGCTGTACAAGCACGGTGCTGGCATCTGCTTGGCTTCTGGGAATGCCTCAGGGAACTTTTACTCATGGTGGAAGGTGAAGAGGGAGCAGGCACCTCACATGGTGAAAGCAGGAGCAAGAGAAAGAGTGCAGGGGAGGTGCCACACACTTAGAAAAACAGATCTCATGAGAACTCAAGGCACTATCGCCAGGACAGCACCAAGCCCATGAGAGATCTGCCCCCACGATCCGAACACCTCCCACCAGCCTCCACCTCCAACACTGAGGATTACAACTTAACATGAGATCTGGAGGGCACATCCAAGCGATATCAGGTACCCATACTTACTTTGGACACCACTGACTTAGGGATCAAGAGAGAACATCCCTATAATAACTCCATGGGCCGGGCGCAGTGGCTCATGCCTGTAATCCCAGCACTTTGGGAGGCTGAGGCAGATGGTTCACTTGAGCCCAGGAGTTCAAGACCAGCCTGTCCAACATGGTGAAACCCTGTCTCTACTAAAAATACAAAAATTAGCTGAGCTTGGTGATGCATACCTGTAGTCCCAGCAACTCGGGAGGCAGAGGCAGGAGGATCTCTTGGGCCTAGAGGTTCAGTGGGCTGAGGTTGCAGTGAGCCGAGATGACACTGCTGCATTCCAGCCTGGGTGACAGAGTAAGATCCTGTTTCAAAAAAAAAAAAAAAAAAAACATATTAAAAAAAAGAAATAACGCCTGACAAATTTCTTTTGGACAATAATTTTGCTGAAGGACTTTTAAAGGACTTTTTCTATCTCTGAGTTTGCAGGTAAAAGTGGTGTTCATATTACTAATTTTAAAAGTGGTGTTTATATTATTAATTTAGCACGTAGCATAGGTATATTTTCCTATTAGACTGTCACATTCTTATGGGCAAGGGCTGTGTCCTATTTATTTTTGCATTCTCAGTGTATAGCTCTCACACAGTACACACAGCACAAGTAGGTGCCCAATAAACACTAGCTTAATTTAATAGAACCCTGTTTCCTCTGCATCCGTCTTTCCAGAGTTGCCAGCCCAGACACTCAGTCTTCTTTCCATTGGTAGGGCCTGGGCCACCACCGGGCCCAGACCTTCAGAGCCTCAGTTGCCTAGTGTCCCAAGCCCAGCAGTTCTGCTCTTAGCCCAGGCTCACTGAGCAACTTGCTGTAGAGCAAGTGATCAACCCATTTTAAGCACAAACAAATGCATGTAGTTGAATATCAAGAAGTTAGCCTTAGGCCTGGAAGAAGGAAATTATTAAACAGCAATATCTTAAAATCTATCTTTGCCTTTGGATGCAATCTCTATTGGAGGAATGGGCAAGGCTCCCAATATAGAGTTTCTGAATTTATTGTGCAATACAACAAATACTAAAGTGTACCTCCAGGTTCTCCCCAATAGCTATTTTAAAAGAAACCTGTGTGGCAGGAGGATTCCTTCGTGGTGAATTACATTTCCTGTGTCTGTAGTTCTTTGGTCTTGAGGCACTTAACATTTTACAATTGAGATCTTTAATTGTGCTCAGGTCAGGAAATAGTGCATATGTTTCTTAGTTTCTCTAATCCCTTGACTATTTATTATTAGAGTTTATGGAGGCAGAGGTCGCATCTCACATTTTTGTGAAATTATGCAATTCAGTCTTTCTTGGCGTCCCACAAGAAGCCTGGGAAAACTTGAATTTCAATCCTTTCTTGTTCCCCTAGAAGAAAATGGAATTCTATTCTTTTGTCTGTGCTGTTTTCCCCCTACAGAGGAAAGAGTGTTGTACAAGAATAATTCAGAGAATTCAGATAATACATTTATATCCTCGGGAGCAAAAAAAAAAAGTTAATCAGATTCCCAGGGCCAGAGACATTTAATCTGTCTAATTTCAAGGACTATTCTCTCCTCGCATATTTTCAAATGATGAAACAAAGGATTGTCAGACCATATCCCCTGTCTGGTGAATGAGGTGGAACAAACCCAGCAGGAAAGAAGAGAAAAAGACAACGTAAGCGGAGAGGATGGAGGAACTGAAAATGTCGATACTGCTATCCTGTGAATAGATAATTTAACCTGTGATAGGGGCTATTTCCTTTGACATGAGATGTTAGTTCTAAATCCAGAAGGCTTGCTCATTGAGGCTAGAGTCCTCGGGCAGGCAGCACTCAAGGATTTGTTCAAACCTCCTCTCCTTCTGCACAAATGCTGCCTCAGCTGTTTGTGGTGGGCACTTTCAGATGCAAATGTAATGTTGGTCACTCATTGCTAATCTCAGTTGCTATTCTAGTTGCTCCTCTGTCCAGGAGAGATTTGGCTGGAACACCAATACTACCCCACAACATGCAGCCTCACGTCTCTGTGCCTACTGCACTTAAATAAAATAAAGAAAAGAAAAAAGTCTTGATAGCATTTCCCCCTCCCACAGGGCCAATTAGTTATGGACTTTCTTTTGGCTTGATGCTATTCAGTGAAAACCAGCCACATGGAACCCCCAACCCCTCCCCTCCCTGAAGTTTTCTAAGAAATTCACAATGCACAAACCAAGGGAATGTCTTTCCTAGGCTGTTTTTCTGTCTCAATCGGTGGACAAAAATATTACGGCAGCATTTATGTTTCTGAACCTTAGCTTTTCCCTTCCTCTTTCACAGAAGATAATTGCATTTGTCCTCCTGAGCTTGGAGGAGAAGAAAATGTTCGCCCTAGTTACGTTTTGAAATTCTCTCCTTGAGTCCTTGAGCTGGATTTAGTTCTGATCATGGACAGATTTGCAATGTGAGATTGAGTGGTCTTCAGGGCTGTCAGCAAAATAATATCACTCCTTTGTGAAGGGGTGACAGGCCATACAAAGAGTGCGGCCTATTTTATCTCCTCATGCTGGCTGCCAACTTTCTAAAATAACAATTTAAATATTTTCCCACAGAATATATGCTCATTGAAAAATGCATATAACATAAATAAGCCAAATAAAGGAACAGAAAGAATCAAACCTAATTCCCCTACTTAATGTAACCACTATTCACACCTGATATGTCTATCTCGTCTCTTATTTATATGTGATTTTCTTTTTAAAAAAATACTATTTTATATAGTACTTTTAAAAGCAACATATTCTGCATGTTTCTCATGTCAGATATTTTCTGAAAATTCACTTATAAAGCATTGTTTTCTTTGTTTGGCCTTATGAATAGACCCTAATTTACTTAACCAATCCCCTATTTTGAGGACATTAAATTTTTTGTTGTTGCAAAAACTTCTTTAGGTAGAATCTAAATTTTAACACATTTATGACAATTTTCTGAAAATCAATTACTAGCAGTAGAATTTGCTATTCAAAAGTAAACAAAATATTTTTTACTTATCCCCAAATGCTTTTCAAAAGATTATATCAATTTGCAAGGCCACCAACTATGTATGAAATTATTTTTAATCTCTGGCATTTTGACAGGCACCCACTAGAATGCATCCTAGTGCTTTAATTTGCATGTATTTAAATAGATAATACACTGAGCATTATTCCTTTTGGATGCCCATTTGTAGTGCCTTTTTTGTGAATACTCTATTTTGTGAATATTTTTACCCAGAGTCCTCAGATGAACAACAGGTGAGGAACTGACTATTGAGAACTGAGTGTTTTCATACTGATGTGTCAGAACTCTTTACATATTATATGCTGAAAGGTAATCTATATGTTGCAATTATTTTTCCTTAGTTTGATGTTTGACTTTCAATATTGTTTTATTGTATGGAGCATATAAAATAATTTTTATATGTTTACTAAAAAAATGTAAAATACAGAGAAGCAATAGATACGTGAACTACAATCACTTAAATATCACCACCAAGAGATAACTAAGACTTGCAGACATTTTTGTAGTTAATGTAATTCAAATCATTTCAATATTTTCTTTTATGGTTTTATCTTTTTTGTTATTCTTAGAAATATATTTCTTACTCACAATCACCTGCATTTTTAATTCATTTTTTATTAATATGTAACTGTTTAATTTATCTGGAATAGTTTTGGTGTATGGTATAAGGCAAGAGTATAACTTGGTACCTTTTTAATTCTCTTTATTCTGTCCAACATATTTCTGTCTAAAAAGTTTATAAATGAGCCCTGGCAACATAGTGAAACCCCGTCTCCACAAAACAATTGAAAATTAACCAGATGTGGTGTCATATGCCTATAGTCCCAGCTACTCAGGAGGCTAAGGTGGGAGGATCATTAGAGCCTGGGAGGTCGAGGCTTCAGTGAGCTGTGATCACACCACTGCACTCCAGACTCTGTCTCAAAGACAAACAAACAAACAAACAAACAAACAAACAAACAAACAAAAAGCTTACCTTTGTAGCTCTTTCTTGCTGTATAAGTGTGGAAGAACCAACAGAAGGAACTGTGAGTACACCAAATAATTCTGCAAAAGCAAGAAACTGTACCAACAACAATGAAGACAGATCAGCATGAGTGGTCATATATAATAACCAGGTCAAAGAGGGTCCAACAATGTATGGTGCAATGATGGAACAGCCACAGGCACCAGGAGGTGAGCTACCTGTTCAGTCCCTCACTGGCCCTGTGACTTTTCCTCTACCACCACCACCTACTACCCACTTCTTGGACGTGAAAACACAAACCATTAAGGGAAAACGGCATTAAGGCATAATGAAATAAGTGAAGCAAACAGGGAAATTTAGTGCCCAGGACTTAATGGGCATGATACTGGATAGTTGAGACACCAGGGGAGGTATCAGACTTTGTCTTCTGCCATCGCTGGATGACAGAGTAAAAAACTATAGTTCTCTGTATAAGGAAGATTATTAGTGACTTTCACATTAAATAACTTCCCCGTGCGTACTCCCAGTTGCACGATAGTTACATAGTTTCATGATTTAGTTCAGATTAACTGCTTCACTCTCCTGGCCCTGCCCATATCTCTGTTTTAGGAAACACTCTCAGCACTGCTCCATCTAGAATCCCCTCCTATTTGGTTGGCTACCTTGAACACCAGCCCCAGGCTGTTTAATTAAAGGCAATGTCCAGTCCAGTATCCCACAGATGAACATAACTCTCCACCTCTGTTTTTGTCTTCCCTTCTGGACTTTGATGCTAACACAGCACTATCTTGACCTGTCAAGCTCTCACCCAGATCACCTGCTGGGCCTGATGCACACCTCAGTCTCTCCCACTCTTGGCCACATGAGCCTTCCAGGAGCCAAGACTGGATGCTGACTGATCACTCTTCTTTACTCTCAACTTATCTGTTAGTGATCGGGAGATTTCCAAGGAAGTTAGAATAAAACCTTGAGCTTATTGTCACCTCTGTAGAAATTCACAACAATTTTTCAAAATGCTTTCTTTATAAAGTTTTTTACCCAAGTCTTTTTGGGGCTAACTCCTTTTTTTTTGTTTGTTCTTTTTTTTTTTTTTTTTTTTTTTTTTTTTTTTTTTTTTTGTAAAAAAAAAAAAAAAAAAAAAAAAAAAAAAAAAAAAAAAAAG
>NW_016804690.1:4232285-4235258 GCF_001698545.2 Rhinopithecus bieti
TTTTTTTTTTTTTTTTTTTTTTTTTTTTTTTTTTTTTTTTTGGTTTCAAGTGTGTTCATGATTGCTCACTGAAGCATTTTTACAATGGTTGCTTTAAAATCTTTGTCAAGTAATTCTAACATCTTTGTCATCTCACTATTGGCACCTATTGATTGCCCTTTTTCAGTCAGTTTGAGATCTTCTAAGTTCCTGGTATGACAGGTGATTTTTGATTGAAAACTGGACATCTCGGTTATTATGTTATGAGACTCCAGATCTTACTTAAACCTTCTGGTCTAGTGGGCTTTCTTTGATCCTGCTCCAACAGGGAAGTGGGGATACCACCTTGTTACTGCCAAGTTGGGAGAGAAGTCCAGGTTCTCCCTCTGGCCTCCGCTGACACTCGAGGGGCTGCTCCTAGTAACTGATGGGGCAGGGATGGAGGCACTGGAGTGCTTCCTTACTACTCCCCATATGGCGTCCACTGGTGGAGGGTGGGAGGAACCTCTTTAAAATGAGGCAAACGTAAAAGCCTGGACTGTCCCCTAGGCCTCTTCTGACACCTTCCCAAGGGAGGGGGAAGGATGCCTTTTGTATCACCAAGGAGAAATCACGATTTCAGTTCCCTATTACACCTTCTCGGGCAGCATCCCCATTATGGGAGAGGAGCTAGGGCACCTCATTATAGCCTGCTGGGGGTGGAAATATGGGCTCCCTACTTGGCCTTTGCTGGCATAAGCAGAGTGGCGCCACCATGTTTTCGAAGGTGAAGTACAGTGATTCTTGTCTAAAAGTCTGTCTTGCTAGGCTGTCCTTTTCCTTGTCCTTTGGTTAGGGAAAGTAGGCTTTTGTTAGAGCTTTTGGTTTTTATCTGTGCCTATTGGCATTTTTGGGTTGCCAGCTTCTTCAGATTCACAAAGAAAACACGGTCATTCTCTGGGTCTTGAGGTCCTTAGCCAGTCCGCCTTCCGCATACCTTTCAGGGCTGTCTCATGTTTGTGTTATATATAATGTTCAGGATTTTTAGTTGAACTTAGTGTAAGACATACCAAAAAGTATGTTCATTCCATTTTCCAATTCCCTTTTGTCTTAAAACAAAATAAAACAGATAGATGCATACACAGACACACACACACATGCACACATATATATGTATAATTCTTATCATGGGAATAACAAAGCCCATGCTTTTTTCATCCAGTTTAATTTTCCTTGATATTTAAGTAAATATGAATAGTTTGTGTTAAGAAAAATTGTCATTCAGGAAGAGTCAAAATCAGCTAAATATGGATCATCACTCTGTTTCAATGCCTAATTAGACTTGTCACTGTCAGTCCTTTCTTGGTTAGAAATCATCAGTAGTTCTTATAATTATATCTTTGTAATGAAAGACAGAGTGCTTCTCCCTGATGCCAGAAATTCTGAGCTATATGAAAGCAACTAAGTACTCATATGGAACTTGTATGAAATATCAAGGGGTGTGCGTGTGTGTGTGTGTGTGTGTGTACACACATGCATACGTATCTTACATATATGTATATACTTACTGATACAAAATGTTTAAAGTCATGCCAAATTTTTTTGTGTATCATTTTAGAAAGAAGCATAGTTTGTGTCATTATAGAAACAAAATTGAGAAATAAAATGTAAAGATGTCTCCACCAAAGCATATTTGATCAGGGTAGAGCTTACCTGAAAAAGCAGACTGAGTAGTGAAATAAGTACCCCACTGAGGTCAGGGGCCTCTATTTGCTATTAGAATCTCAGCCAAATGTATTTGAATTAACCAGTTGTTGGACTGAACTGAGTTAGCTCCTCAGCTTAGTGTCATATCCTAGACCTAACTTTTATGTCTCCCAGGACTTTGGTGGTGGTGGAGGTGGAGGGCCTTTAAGCAGTGACAGAACTGCGAAGAAAAAGATGAGAGGAAAAAAGAAAGAGCCTCCAAGACTAAACCTGGCTGTCATCAATACAGAGTCACCAGACCTGCATTACAATGGTCATCGGCCTTCAAGTTGCAATAGGAGCATTTCCTATCATCTGTCCACTCACTTGGGAGGCCTAGCACTAGAAGAAAATGAGGAAGTAGAGAAGTCTTCTGTAGAAGTATATTTCTGATTGTGGCAAAGACAGCGTCATCATCCTTGTAGAGAGGTTTGTGAGCATTAAGGAGACTGGATTTTCCCCATATGGCAGATGCATCCTGTTTCGGGCCCTGAAAAATCTAAATCTAACTTCACACAGGATATGTAGAATAAATAAAGAGACTTTTGTGAGAGGCCCCGTTTAATGTCTGCCTTAATGCAGGTCCTTCAGTTCATCCTCACTTACTCATGCATTCACCAGCCCATACAACTAGCCCAGGAAAGTCACACAATTAGCCCAAGAAACCCTATCTCCACCCCAATTCCAAAACTACTACCCTGTTTATCTCCCAAATACTATTGTTTAGGTCCCAAGACAGCCAATATTGCTTGGCCCTGCGGACTCACATTTTGCACATGGTTGCTAAGCTTTAAACTGCAGCTCTTTCGGAAACACTGACCAGGTTTGCGTTCCTGGTGCTCTACCTCCTTGCCCCACTTCCACCACACAATTGTGCTTCAGGTAGGACCTCACCCCAGCTCCTCGCCCATAGAAGCGAGTCCTTAGCCTTATCTACCTGCCCCACAGCTGACTGCATGTGGCCCTGAGCAAGAGATATACCCTTTCTGAATCTCAACTTCTTCATTTATAAATGGTACATTATGCCACTTCAAAGACTTCTTTAATGTTTGGATAAGATATTGTATACAAAGTATTTAGCACAGTTTCTTGTGCATAACAAGCCTGTGTGTGTGTGTGTGTATCCATATTTGAGATGGTATCAGAATTGTTTCATTCTAGGCTTTACTCACTTTCAGAAAGGTATTGATAAAGTAGAGTATCCAAAAGAAAATCAGCCTCAAGATGGAGAAAATACTAAGAACCATTTTTTTTTTTTTTTTTTTTTTT